>NC_088372.1:120492-137992 GCF_034508935.2 Berghia stephanieae | reverse complement strand
ACAACCACAACCCCACACTTCCCTTACCACACGATCTCTGGGCACCACCACAACAACCACAGAATCGCCTCCTCCGCCAGGTCGATGTCCTTACGTGGCCATGAATACGACCCCACCTATTCCACCATCCACGAAGACCGAATTCTATCAGGTACCACATGCATAACAAACCCCAGCCTAATGTGTATCCCTCACAACAACTCACCGACCAATTACAAACACAGAGTTCGACACGGTTTTACTTATAGTGTACGAGCATCGCAATCCAGGGGTCCCGTTTATCAGGTTGTCGAAGTATAAAATTGATCAATGAACTTTTCGAAGTATAATATATATTATGGTCAGTGAAGCTTAATAGTGATTTTCATCGTATTGAATCGAAGCATAAACACGACGAATGAAGCTTTTTACTCATTGTAATAGGATTTATGGAAAGACAAAAATGGTCGATGGAGCTTTGTAATACATAATTGGAGTTGGGTTTTTCTAACACAAATAATGGCCAGTGAATCTTTTTAGTAATTTTGATCGAGTTTTCGAAGCATTCTGAACCTGAAAATTAGCAATGGGTTTTCGAGCATAGAGAGTGAGCAATTTAGCTTTATAGCTATTTTAATGAGATTTACAGTGATCAGAGTGGTCAGTGGAGCTATATAATAATTTTAATCGGGTTTCGAGCCTTAAGAAAGAATTAATGAAGATTTAGATAAATGTTACTTTGAATGGACCCCTGTTTTTTGTATGAGTGACGTGGTAATCATTTCAACGGGTTTGTCGTGAATAACACCGCACTGCTGGTTCTATGGGAGAACAGCAATTCACTCCTATTGCAATCTTATTATTACTAGATAGACTGCAATCAGGAATACACATGAAATGGAATGGAAGAGATTTAAAGAAATACATATTTAATTAAAGCATTTTGTTTCTAGAATTATCTACTTTCATAAATTATAATGGTATTTATACCAATAGTATGACCATTTCAATGAATTTTTATATCAATGTAATATTATGGTCTTTAAGAGAACACTGATATAACGATGACGTATGTCTATTAAACGCGAATTGAAGAGTGGGTTTTTGCCCAAATCCACCATTTCCGTTTTGTGTTTGTTTTGAGACATTGGGGATTATTGTTTCCATAGAATATCATCTGATGATTTAGATAAGTAGATAATAACAAAATTATAAATATATAATAACAAAATGATAAATAAAAATAAATAAATAAATAAACTGTATTCATCCAAATTAAATTTGAGTTTTCAAGATAAATGTTAATAATCTGTTAAATCTGTTAGTGTGGACTTGTAATGAAAGCAATGTCTTAATGTAGTGACGGGATAAGGTATTTATTTCATATTGTTGTCAAGTGTATCGTATGATTTCTTTATCAAGACTAAACGAACCATAACAACCTTGTCACTATTACTGTAACCTATTCACAACGATATCATAAGAAACCACATATAATATATCAATATCATCATATTTTTATAATATATTTAAATACTACCACCTAACATACAAACCATGATGTACGGTATTATGATAGCGTCAGGGTATATTAATATTCATATCTTTACACTGAATCACTGAATTAATCAAATCTAGATTAACCAACCCTCCATTGTAAACAAGTCATTATGTATCAATATATAGGATTCACCTATAGAGAAGTCAGTATTTTACTAAGACGGATTATATAATTGACTACCAGTCGCTTACAGTTTAATATTCTACTATCATGGATAGTATGCGCTTGGCTTAGGAGCTCACCACATTGCCATCCGGAAGTATAACGGACCAACACACAAAACTTTGTGTATCCACGATCGTTTATAGTCAGGTTAATGCAGTTTAGTGAGAAATACTCCTAAACGCGGATGGCAAAAAAAAAAAACCAAACAAACAAACAAGCAACAACAAAAACATGAGTGACGTCAACTTGGAACTATCTATAAAAGGTGGATGGGTGAACCCTGTGGATCTCTTGGCAGTCCACATATCCTCTACCCACTCGTGTATTGTTAGCATTACAGCTTTGACAATCACCACCCATCCATCCGTCCATCCATCCATCTTATCCATCAATCTGTGTAACCAAATTATGTTCCAAACACACAATAATAGTTTATAACTGGACATGGTGACTGTATCTGATGGAATGTGTTGTGAAACCCAATAGTCTACGTAGCCTGGTTAATCACCACACAAAACACAACAGTTTATTGTGTCCTTATTACCATGGATCCAATTACCCATCTCTCTCTCTCTCTCTCTCTCTCTCTCTCTCTCTCTCTCTCTCTCTCTCTCTCTCTCTCTCTCTCAGGGAGGGGGGGGGGAGGGGAGGGAGGGGGGGGGGGGGGGGGGGAGGGAGGGGGGTTGTATTGTGTGTCATTTTGTTCGGTTTCTTTTGTTTTGCAATTTTATTATTTTTTGTTTGGGGGGGGGGGGGGGGTCGTTTTGAGTGTTTTGTTTTTTAAAAATTTATCTTTTGTTTTTTGATTGTTTGTTTTTTGTTTTTGTTTTTGTTTTTTGTTTTGTTTTTTTTTCGGGGGGGGGGGGGGGTTGTAATTTTTTTTCATATGTTTTTTAACTTTAAAATTATTTTTTTTTATTGTGTACAGCAGCATAAAGGATAGAATCGTGTGGTCAACGCATTTACCCTAAACCTTTACCATTCATGCATGAAGCGAAGAGAGCCTATCCCATCTTCTATTGAATCTTGGCATCAATGATGTCCTTCCTATTCCGTACATTATATTTTATCTATCTTGGTCTTCAAATGTTTCACTATTAACAATTCCACCTTCTTGCACTCTCCACTAACGCTGATCCTAACCCCTAACCCGACAATAATAGTGTGACGTCACATCTTTTTCGCTTCCGGTTCTAAACCACCTTTGTCAACAATGTTACTTAACGCAATGGCATCAACTTCTTATAACATGGTGCAATCCCTCTAAAGAAACATCGTCGCATGACCCGGGTTTAAGTAGGTTCTCTACTCTGGAGACACTATTGACCTCATTAGTGGTTCTCTACTCTGGAGACACTTTTGAGCTCATTAGTGGTTTAGTTCATGCAGCCGATAAAAAACGAACAAGTTTAGAACCGGAAGCGAGGAAGCTGTGACGTCATGACTACAGTTCACAATTTCCAATGCTAATCATCTCGCTATTTATAGCATGTCATATTCCATTGATTGATTGAATTTGATGATAATTGTAATGATAGTTAGACGATGATGTGCAATCTTAGCCCTGCTTGTCAAAGACAGACTAGCGTACTGTCCAAATGGTAGTAGGGAGGGACATTGTTATTGTCCTTTTAATGCCACAGGAATCGCGAGAGATTCCGACTGCACGGCCATTGTTGCTCTAAATGACTAATTTAAGTCCTTTTTTTTTTGGGGGGGGGGGGGGGGGGGGGGTAGATTTATGTTGTGTAATTTGATTTTCTAAAGATATTTACAAGTTAGTCAGTGGATAACTATAAAATAAGATAAGGTACTCATTTTAAATCCGACAACTGTGAGAGAATGTGAGTTAAGACCCTTTCCCAAGGATTCAACTATGCGCCGCTCAGAGTAGGGCTTGAACCATGGACCTTTTGGTCAAAGGCGAGTGTCATACTCCAAGACCACAAAACAAAGCCTCACAATTAATCTGCATGCCCGCCTTGCAGGGAGATTCAATTATTACACCCATGGAGCAGACCTGCCAAGTAATACGAACTTTTCGTGGAAATACGAATTTTTGGCTCCGGTTCGCCTCTTTGACTCAATAAATCTTGTTGAAAAGGAAAGTTTAGTTCCTCACAACCTATATTTAGGACTTTGGAGCATTTGTGGACCATACCGAGAGCAAATTATTAATTTCTAAAGTTATTTAAAGTGGATTTTTCTTTTTTTTTACCCTTGGATTTTTGAAATTTCAAGCTGGCAGCTCTGCCTTGTCCTAGAGTTGTGCATTTTTCACGTTCTCCACAGACACGTGAGATAAAATCTTTGTTTATATCCTATTCCTTCCATAGGTCCCATCCAAAACCACACAGGTCCTCATCACGTGAGATAAAATCTTTGTTTATATCCTATTCCTTCCATAGGTCCCATCCAAAACCACACAGGACCTCATCAACAGCAACAGACATTTCAATATCAGCAACAGTTTCATCAGGTAAGATAAATCACCGTCAGCTATTATCAACATCAACATCGTCATCATCATCATCATCATCATCATCATCATCAAAAACCACAACAACAACAACAACAACTGACTTTTCAATGTCAGCAAGAGTTTCACCAGGAACACCATATGGTGGTCACACAGTGTGACTATTTTTATTACAATACACTTGATTTATTAATTGTTTTAAATTATTGAATCATCATCATCATCATCATCATCATCATCATCATCATCATCATCATCATCATCATCATCATCATCACCGTCGTTCTTTTCTTGATTTTAAGAACCAACCAAAAATAGATAGATAGATAGATAGATAAATAGATAGATAGATAGATAGATAGATAGATAGATAGATAGATAGATAGATAGATAGATAGATAGATAGATAGATAGATAGACAGATTCAGATAGATAGATAGACAGATTCAGATAGATAGATAGATCGATAGATAGACAGATTCAGATAGATAGAGAGATTCAGATAGATAGATAGATAGATAGATAGATAGATAGATAGATAGATAGATAGACAGACAGACAGACAGACAGACAGACAGACAGACAGACAGACAGACAGACAGATAGATAGATAGATAGATAGATAGATAGATAGATAGATAGATAGATACGCGTAGATAGATAGATAGATAGACAGACAGGCAGATTCAAATAGATAGATAGACAGACAGACAGGCAGATTCAAATAGATAGATAGACAGACAGACAGGCAGATTCAAATAGATAGATAGACAGACAGACAGGCAGATTCAAATAGATAGATAGACAGACAGACAGGCAGATTCAAATAGATAGATAGATCAAATTGTAATCCGACCGCCTGTATTTCAGAGCCAGCAATATCAAACTCACCACGAAGGACCCCACGGGGGTCAGGGTACCCTTCACATTGACACAAGCCCCAAGATGTTGTCAGCTCGGAGTCCCTCCGCCAACAGGTACCCCCCCCCCCCCCCTTCCTACTTAACAGTTCACTCTGATTAACCGCAAACTTTTAGGAATTCGGATAAATTAAATGATCAATTAAACGGATTGTGCCTTTATTTCAGCATAGCGATTACATTAATGCTATGCGTTTAAATAAAAACTCACATATCCGCCAGCTGGATGTAACGTATCAACACACAAAACAGTGTTAAAAAAAAATATTTAAAAAAAACAAAAACTTAAACGTTTATAGTCTGATCAACACAATTAAGTGAGAACTACTCATAAAAACGGATGGCTATAAATAAAACCAAAAAAAATAGCGAAGAGCTTAGTGGTGTCAATTTCGTTCCTTCTAAAGTCCTTTTTCGGATAAATTACTTAAATAACACCAAATGGCCACATTGAGTTCCATTGGGGTTTTTTATTCAATGAACAGCGATTAGCGATTTCCTTGCCAGGTATTCTTGATTGACCATACCGGGTTTGCTTTGAATTTTGCCTTGCAAAGTGCAAACAATTTCTATTATTTTAGGGGCAGCCTGGCTCAGCGGTGTCAGAATATATCAAGGTAGAATCCTATCTGGTAGACGAGATACCATCAAATACTGTAGTCATTATTATTTTGTTATATAAACAAATGGGTGTTGTTGATCTACTCACTAAATGGGAGCTGAATTGTAGAGTAAAACGGTCTATAGATAGTATGCGCTTGGCTAAGAAGTTCACAACATTGCCATCCGAAAGTATAACAGACCAACACACAAAACTATGTGTAACCATGAACTTTTATTGTCTGGTTAGTACAGTTTAATGAGAATCGCTCACAAACGCGGATGGCAAATTATAATAACAAAGGCTGGAGTGACGTCATTTTCGTTCTATCTATAGGGAAAAACATCTTTGAAGTGCATAATAGTATGATCTTAAGAGGAGTGTGGTTTTGTCCTGTGTCCGAATCAACGGATTGAACTACTGAAAGACCAGCATGGTTGGGTGGTGTGTGTATTTTGATGGAATGCAGTTAAATGAAATATGCACCAGTTTTGCCTGCCACAACAATTGTCTTACAACACAATATTTAACTTTAAACATTTGTAATCTGATATAAGAGAATATAGTGAGAACTAATCACCAGACTTGCTGTCTTTAATAAATAAAAAGAGCCTAGTGACATCAAATGTATTCAATATGATGTGCTATAAAGTACAAAGCTTGAAGACGGGCCTGTTGATTTGTTTGTTTCTGTTTAGTTTTTGTTTTAGTTTGTTTTCTTTTTTGTATTTTTGTTGTTATTGTTGTTTTGTTGTTGTTATTTTTGTTATCTTGGGGGGTTGGGTTCTTTTTCGTGTTTTTGTCTGTGGGTTTGTTTGTTTTGTTTTGTTTTTGTTTTTTTATGTTGTATTTGTTTTTGTTTTGTTTTTTTGTTTTTTGTTTTTTTTTTAATCTCCATGACTTGTAATGGTACCTGATTTATCTCGCCCCCCCCCCCCCCTATTAGCCCCCCATCCCCTGGTAACATCAACACCCTGAGACAACAGCTGAACTCTGCCCACACCATGTCCAACTCCGTTGTCAGCCCTGGTGGGCCTCACTCCATGACAGGTCAAAGTTCACCCAGCGTTTATTTTGGCCTGTCCCGACGAGGCAGTCTCTCCTCATTGGCTGGTAAGTCTGGAAGAAATTAGAGAGAGAGAAAGAGAGAGAGAGAGAGAGAGAATGGCAGAAGTGGGGGGGGGGGGGGGAGAGAGAAAGGTGAGAGAGAGAAGGGTGGGGGGTATGAGAGCGAATAGCAGAGGAGAGAGAGAGGGGAGGAGGAGAAGAGAGACAGAGACAGCAAGAAAGAAAGAAAATTTATAAGGGGAAGGGGGGGGGGGAAGAGAGTCGGTTTGATTTGACTCGAACTTGAATCCAAATGTTAACTAAAACTTTTATACATGCCTAGAAATAATGCCATGTTTCCTTACTTATAGCTTATGATAAATTGTGTACTCGTTGTCTCCATGACAACCTCTTCACCCCCATACTTATAGCTTATGATAAATTGTGTACTCGTTGTCTCCATGACAACCTCTTCACCCCCCTACTCATAGCTTATGATAAATTGTATACTCGTTGTCTCCATGACAACCTCTTGACCCCCTTACTGATAGCTTATGATAAATTGTGTACTCGTTGTCTCCATGACAACCTCTTGACCCCCTTACTGATAGCTTATGATAAATTGTGTACTCGTTGTCTCCATGACAACCTCTTGACCCCCTTACTGATAGCTTATGATAAATTGTGTACTCGTTGTCTCCATGACAATCTCTTGACCCCCTTACTGATAGCTTATGATAAATTGTGTACTCGTTGTCTCCATGACAACCTCTTGACCCCCTTACTGATAGCTTATGATAAATTGTGTACTCGTTGTGTCCATGACAATCTCTTCACCCCCTTACTTCCACTTGTCCAAAGCAGATAATGAGATGGTCCACACGACGCCCAAGTTTGTCAAGGACACTTCCAAGTTCTGGTACAAGCCACACATTTCCAGGGAGGAAGGTGAGGGGTGGCCTCGGGGGGTTCCACGATTTGTTGTTGTTGTTGTTCTTGTTGTTGTTGTTATGATGGTGATGGTACAAGCCACACATTTCCAGGGAGGAAGATGATGGTTTTCTAACGGTATCAAATAATACTGTTCATGTTTTTACTGCTGTTCTTGTTATTGTTTTACTAATGCCTCCTCCACTGCCGCTATTGTTGTTACTGATGGTGGTAATGTTGCTGCTAAATCAGAGCTCATTGAGCCTGTGCTTTTTGTACTAAGATGTGTTGTGTTGGTCTTGCCGAGATGATCAGTTGGATGTACCTTGTAATAATGGTGATATTTATGATAATGCATAGTAATGACCATGTTGATGGTGAGGAGGAGGACATGATGATGGTGATGAGGAAGATGATGATGGTGATGAGGAGAAAAAAGATGATGATGATGATTAGGAGAAGGATATTTCAAATTAATTCAAATAATATTATTTCATCGTTTGCAGCCATCCAAATGTTGAAGGACAAACAACCAGGCACTTTCGTCATCAGGGACAGTAACTCCTTCCCTGGCGCCTTTGGGTTGGCCCTCAAGGTGGCCTCCATCCCGGCCAATGTACAGGCCAAGCCTTCAGGTATGTGTGTCTCTTTGTCTGTCTGTCTGTCTGTCTGTCTGTCTGTTTGTCACTTGGCATCAGAGTGGCCAATCTACAGACTGAGAATTCTGGTATGTGTGTCTCTGACTGTATGTCTGTCTGTCTGTTTCACTCTCTGTCTGTCTTTCTGTCTGTCCCTTGGCCTTAGAGTGGCCAATCGACAGACTGAGCCTTAAGATATGTAGTCTCTGACTGTATGTCTGTCTGTCTGTTTGACTGTCTGTCTGTCTGTTTGACTGTACGTCTGTCTGTCTGTCATTTGGCCTCAGAGTGGCCAATCTACAGACTGAGCCTTCAGGTTTTCAAAAGTTTATTCAATCCGACTGTCTGTCTGTCTGTATGTTTGTTTGACTGTCAACTGGCCTCAAGGCGGCTTCTATCCCGGCCAATGTACAGGCCAAAGCCTCATGTTTGTGTATGTCTCTCTGTCTGCTTGTCTTATGTCTGTCTGTCTCACCTGTCAACTGGCCCTCTATACTATGGTTTCTATCCCATGGATATGATAAAGAAAAGAACAATTGGGACAACAAGAGGTGTTGCATTTATGCGGATTCCACTGTAAACATACTCAAAGCGTTTTACTATGAGTCAGAAGCCAACAACTGCAGCTTTAAACATCTAGGATGAGACATGGTGCCTGGAAAATGTTATTACAATTTTTTTTCACCAAAGACGACACACTGTTACTTGCGTGTTACTTATTTGACACATTAAAAAGCCTTTTCCAAACACTCTACACATCAGAAGGCGAGTGTCATTCCACTCAACCAGAAAGCCACACCTACAAGAATTGAAATATTACAAATCACCTGTATGGCGTATGTTGTCCGAATCTTCAACAGTATAGGCATGTATACAATTATTCCCATCTACTTGGGCAATATTTGTCACTTCTCTTTCCCATAGATGAAATGTGTCAATTTCCTTTCCCAAAGACACAACCATAGATTTGTATCCATTGATCACACTAACTCACCATCTCGACTAGACACTGTGTTGTTTGGTCATCGACAGAAGGAGTTCTTAGACAAGACACTGTGTTGTTTGGTCATCGACAGAAGGAGTTTTTCGACAAGACACTGTGTTGTTTGGTCATCGACAGAAGGAGTTCTTGGACTAGACACTGTGTTGTTTGGTCATCGACAGAAGGAGTTCTTGGACTAGACACTGTGTTGTTTGGTCATCGACAGAAGGAGTTCTTGGACTAGACACTGTGTTGTTTGGTCATCGACAGAAGGAGTTCCAGACCTGCCTATCACTACAAACATTTAGTAGAATTACGGATTTTTGGCTGCAAACCGAGAATGATATAAAGATCTTTGATTCAATTAAACTTCTTGAAAACAAAGTTTTATTGCTGTAACTGATCTATAGGGGAATTCAAAGCAATATTTTAACATATTAATGACAAATTGGTCATTTTTACTAGTAGTTCTAGAGTCATGAAAACTATGGATGTTTTCAAGCCCAGGTAGGCAGGTCTATAAACTTCCACTGTACACAAAATCAATTTTAGTTTTCGGAATCCCCCCCCCCCCCCCCCCCCCCCCACCATCAAATACGATCTGTACATTACTGTGGTTGTTTTTCTTTTCCAGGTGATCCCCAGGCAGATCTTGTACGTCACTTCCTGATAGAACCCACACCCAAGGGTGTCCGACTGAGAGGCTGCAGCAATGAGCCAGTCTTTGGTAAGTCTTTTTGATGCTATGGGTTTAGACAAAACCATGTGTAACCATAAACGTTTATAACTATCACTAAGCAACCAACTGGCGACCTGAAAACAATTTGTGGTGGTAGTAGTAATAGTAGTAGTAATAGTAGTAGTAGTAGTAGTAGGAGTAGTAGTAGTAGTAGTAGTAGTAGTAGTAGTAGTAGTAGTAGTAGTAGTAGTAGTAGTAGTCAATAGAAGTAGTAGTATTCGTAGAAGAAGTAGTAGTAGTGGTAATAGTAGTAGCAGTAGTAATTGTTGTTGTTGTTGTTGTTGTTGTTGTTGTTGTTGTTGTTACTTTACCAATCATTTTCTTCCTTTTTTTCCAACAGGGAGTCTGGCTGCCATGGTATATCAACACTCAGTTACCCCCCTTGCCTTACCCTGTAAACTCAGCCTGCCTGAATCAGGTAACAACTCCAGCATATATTAAATCAGTCTGTTGTCGTGTCGTCCTTTTTTGTTGATGAAATATGTGACCCCCATAAGACATTAACTGGATAACCCACATTTCAATACAATTGAGAAAATCAAACTTAAATTTCAGGGAAAACATGGTTTGGAATGGCAAATGGGTTCAAAAGAAATGCAACAAGGTTTTTTTTTAGGTCTTTTTGTGTTGATTCTTTGATTTTCATTGAACGATTCTGATACTGGGAGAAAACCATAAAGAGGAACGTTTCTAGGACCATCGAATCACAGCACCACCATTTAGACAAAGAATAGACAAAAAAACCTAGGGTTTATGTCTATTCGATATGATGAAGAATCCACACAATGTCTTTCATTGCAACAAACTGAAAGTTGTTATTTCTTATCATCTCAATGCTAAATTAGCTTTTTGAGTCCCTATTCCTTCTGACCTAATCCCGTTTGGAGACGGTAGGGCTAAAAAATTGAGCTTTTATATAGAGCACAGAGACAACGCTGTTAATGGCCAGGTACTCATTTTACACCTGAGTACGGTGGGAGAATGTAAGTAAAGAGCCTTTTCCAAGGACTCAACTATGCGCCGAGCGAGGCTCGAACCCAGGACCCTCCAATCCGAAGTGAGTGTCATACCACAAGACCACATAGCCACTCATATTTTCATCAGCTGTTTCAGCCTAACGTGACACAGTTCTGAGATAGTAGGTCATGTCTGTATTGTATTTGAGCATTGTGTTATTTATAAACATTGTTATTTCTTAGCTGATCATTTCATTTCAATTTCAATTCCAATTCCATTCCTTGTTTTCCCCCCAGATGTGGTGGACGGACTCGCTTACCCAGAATCCCCCATGAACACGCCTGACCTCAACTCGGCTGCCATTTTATTGGCCCAAGGAGCTGGTGAGTCGGTTATCACATTTGGTTATTGCAAACTGTAGGTTTGAAGCTAATGATAATCGATCCATTTTTATACACCTTCCTCCCCCTCCCGAAACCTGGTGCCCCATTTCAGTAGACGACTTGTTTTGTGCAGGCTGTGGCTTGAGTTATTTTCTGTAATGGAGGAGCTCGGATATTGTTTTGCTTGTTTTGGGATTTTTTTGTTTGTTTCAAGATTGTAAGAAAATATTCCAAAGTCGCAAAGGTACATCTCAAAATACTAAATTTTTAAAAAATAAAAAACAGAAAACAGAAAACCATTTTCCTCAGCCCACGTCATGTGACGGATTATTTTTACATTGATATTTAAAAAAATAAGGATTTGTTATTTTTTATTTGTTTTTTGTTTGTTTTTTTTTGTTTTTTTTTTGGGGGGGGGGGACAACAACCCTATTCAGCATTGAGGAAAAGTCCTGTTTTGTCTTTTTTTGTTTGTTTTTTTTTTTAGTTTTAAGGAATTGGGATTATTTACGGTTTTGACATTACAACAGTCTTTATTCAAACTTTATCATGGACAAATGGGACTTTACTGTCAATCTGATTTGATGTGTCATGAATCAAATAAAGACAATTCGAGTTTCAAGGTCCAAATGGTCACAAGTTTAGGGGTTTAAAAATAAATAAAACTCCATCTATTCCATGTAAGCATGATGATATATGGTAACTCTAATTTTATAAGTTAAGCTTAAAATATGAAATTTACTCCAAAGGTTCAGACGGATATTATTCTATTTTTAGCTGTTTGGTCTCATATTGACACGATGATATTTATGTTTGAACCCTAAACCCTTCTGTCCCCAGCCTGCAATGTGGTGTACATCAACTCCGTAGACATGGAGTCTCTGACCGGCCCTCAGGCCGTGGCCAAGGCTGTCAAGTCGGTATTTGACAATCCGAGTCAAGGGAAGACAACTGTGGTTCACTTTAAAGTCTCCATCCAGGGAATCACACTCACAGACAACAACAGGAAGTAAGATGATGATGATGATGTTGATAATAATAATGATAATAATAATAATAATAATAATAATAATAATAATAATAATAATAATAATAATAATAATAATAATGATATTATATAATGATGATAATAATAATAGTAATAATAATAATAATAATAATAATAATAATAATAATAATAATAATAATAATAATAATAATAATAATAATAATAATAATAATAATAATAATAATATCAAGCACTTGTATAGCGCTTAATCCATACATACCTCTAAGTGGTTGAGATGTGTTTACAGATTAATGATTTGTCATTTATCATTAACTCATTCAACCCTAACACCGACTATATCCGTAGTTTACCTGGGTTACTTTTACCCCATGCCTATTTATTACATTTTTATGAGACAAATTATTGGCGTAGTATCAAAGATAATGTTTTTAACTTTTACATGTTAATGGTAGGTGAATACAACTATGTATGAACATGCTCATTCTTAATGCATTTTTTCCAATTTTGGAAAGGAGCAAAAACCTCTTGGGTTGAGTGAGTTAAAAAAAAAACTAACGGTGCCCAAAGGTGTTTCAATTCCAGGCTTTGTTTTGTTTACACAATATTATTGTCAATCCACATCAATACGTCTGTCCTGCCTTTTTTCCTATCCCATCATCCTTTACCTATTGTTTTTCCCTACAGATTGTTCTTCCGTAGACATTACCCAGTGTCTGCTGTCACCTTCTGTGGAATGGACCCCCAGGACAGACGGTATGTTCAATTACACCTCCATTACATTACATGCCCATCTCTAAAATATTTCATGTGGTATTCTACAAATAATGATGATGATGCTAATAATAATAAGAAGAAGAAGAATAGTAGTAGTAATAATAATAATAATAATAATAATAATAATGATGACGATGATGATAATAATAATAGTAGTAATAATAATAGTAATGATGACGATGATGATAATAATAAGAAGAAGAATAATAGTAGTAATAATAATAATAATAGTAATGATGACGATGATGATAATAATAATAGTAGTATTAATAATAATGATAATATTAATGATGACGATGATGATAATAATAATAGTTGTAATAATGATAATGATGACGATGATGATAATTATTATAATTATATAAAAAGATAACGATGGTGGTGGTGATTATATTTGTTATAATAATTCTTTTTTTGTCTCTGTGTCTGATCAGGTGGAAGAGAGAGTTAGATGCCCCTGGAGGCCAAGGAGATGCCAAGTAAGTAGTTGTACATAGTGGTCGGTGGTCCATCATTGGTTCAACTATACATACGGTCTTTCTTATCTTATCTATAATTTATTATGATAATCTGATAAAATATACTTTGATAATTTTGATATCATGTAAGTATTTATTAAGCAGCACATCTGAAAAACACAAAGCTCTTGGTTTATATTCGATACGGCATTTAAGACAAGAAATTGAAATAGCGTCTTACAAGCATCATATCTTGGGCTACATATCAAGTGTTGCCAGGACTTGATGAACATGGAGCTGATATATGAGCTGATATTGCACTATACAAACCACTAGTCATCCAAAGGCCCAGAGAGCCAGAGTTAATCCTGGATTTTATAACCTTAAATGGACTGTGGACTTTTAATAGGATGATAATAATAGCAAAGTGCTTGCTGCAAGATCTTGAATAACCAGCCGCCCAATCACTTTTAGGTGGACAGAGGGTCAGAAAAAATTATGATTGCACCTAGGATAGATGCCAACCCTTTTAGTTATGTGGCAAGTGCTCTACCACTGTCTGGTGGAACCCTTTGATTCCCCCCCCCCCCCCCCCCCCCCCCCCCCGTTCCCTTTGTATAAACCTTTACTTCTTTTTAATGATTTACAACTCTTCAAAAGTGTTCAACATGCCTTGTGGATATCTTAGACCTGTAAGTGGTAGCCCACAAAATTGTCTAAAAATTTTTGAAACAAAGTGCAAAATGATTATGGAAAGATTAAAAGATTGTGAGATTGTTGTCAGAAATGTCAAAATTGTCGGACATTGTACATGTCTGGTACATGTTTGTTATCTGTGACTGTAAGTGTCTGTGTGTGGAATTTGTACATGTCTGGTATCTGTTACTGTAAGTGTCTGTGTGTGGAATTTGTACATGTCTGGTATCTGTTACTGTAAGTGTCTATGTGTGGAATTTGTACATGTCTGGTATCTGTTACTGTAAGTGTCTGTGTGTGGAATTTGTACATGTCTGGTATCTGTGACTGTAAGTGTCTGTGTGTGGAATTTGTACATGTTTGGTATCTGTGACTGTAAGTGTCTGTGTGTGGAATTTGTACATGTCTGGTATCTGTTACTGTAAGTGTCTGTGTGTGGAATTTGTACATGTTTGGTATCTGTGACTGTAAGTGTATGTGTGTGGAATTTGTACATGTTTGGTATCTGTTACTGTAAGTGTCTGTGTGGGGAATTTGTACATGTTTGGTATCTGTTACTGTAAGTGTCTGTGTGTGGAATTTGTACATGTTTGGTATCTGTGACTGTAAGTGTCTGTGTGTGGAATTTGTACATGTTTGGTATCTGTGACTGTAAGTGTCTGTGTGTGGAATTTGTACATGTCTGGTATCTGTGACTGTAAGTGTCTGTGTGTGGAATTTGTACATGTTTGGTATCTGTGACTGTAAGTGTCTGTGTGTGAAATTTGTACATGTCTGGTATCTGTGACTGTAAGTGTCTGTGTGTGGAATTTGTACATGTCTGGTATCTGTTACTGTAAGTGTCTGTGTGTGAAATTTGTACATGTCTGGTATCTGTGACTGTAAGTGTCTGTGTGTGGAATTTGTACATGTCTGGTATCTGTTACTGTAAGTGTCTGTGTGTGGAATTTGTACATGTCTGGTATCTGTGACTGTAAGTGTCTGTGTGTGGAATTTGTACATGTTTGGTATCTGTGACTGTAAGTGTCTGTGTGTGAAATTTGTACATGTCTGGTATCTGTTACTGTAAGTGTCTGTGTGTGGAATTTGTACATGTCTGGTATCTGTTACTGTAAGTGTCTGTGTGTGGAATTTGTACATGTCTGGTATCTGTTACTGTAAGTGTCTGTGTGTGGAATGTGTACATGTCTGGTATCTGTGACTGTAAGTGTCTGTGTGTGGAATTTGTACATGTCTGGTATCTGTTACTGTAAGTGTCTGTGTGTGGAATTTGTACATGTCTGGTATCTGTGACTGTAAGTGTCTGTGTGTGGAATTTGTACATGTCTGGTATCTGTTACTGTAAGTGTCTGTGTGTGGAATTTGTACATGTCTGGTATCTGTTACTGTAAGTGTCTGTGTGTGGAACAGCATCCTAGTCTCCCAACTCACCTGTTTTCATCTTTTTTATCATCTGACAGAATCTTTGGTTTTGTGGCTCGCAAACAGAACTCGGCAAATGAAAACTCTTGCCACATCTTCTCAGAGTTGGACCCAGAACAGCCGGCCTCGGCCATCGTCAATTTTGTAACCAAAGTCATGATCGGCCAAACCAGTGTCAAGTCATTATAATGAATGATAATAATGACAATAATACTATAATAACGTGACAACTTTACACATTGTAATATAATTATACAAATAACAAGGGCTCTATGACAGATGAGTGCTCTCACCGATCAGTCATGATAACCAGAGTTATATGCCCATTGCTTGATGAGGGTTTAGAGTTATTTCCCTTTAAGTGATGAGGCTGTGTAAGATTTGGTTAAAAGTTCTGTGGGACTTGTGGTGGTGTTGACATTTTGTCCTGGTACAAGAGGTGACAGGAAATCCTGAACAGCCAAAGACTTCCTTATATTACGGACATCGTCATTTTCTAAGACAACACATTTATTGTCACCCTCTTGATCCAGTTTTTTTCTCATACGTCACAGATTATAACAAATTGTCTTAGGGTATTTTACATATTCTATTCTATAAATAATACATGTCATATTATCTCTGTATTATATTGATATATCATTTTAAACTGACCTACGTGTTTTGGGCATATCATCTATAGCGTAGTAGATAGAATTCTATACTTACCTGAAATCTCAACAATATATTTCTAATTTTTTCAAGAGGAGCTTTTATCCTCTGGACTGGACTGTTATATGTTCACTGGTTCCAGCTAGAAAATTAGCGCCTTCTGCGTTGCTATTGTAATATATAAGGTCAATAAGGTCACTATGTTGTTGACGTGTTCTTTGACGTATTTTGAATTTGAAACAATTTAGAATTTACTCGAATCAAATGCTTTTCATTCTTTTCTCTCATTCAAGCATGTGTTTTTTGCCAGTCATGTCTGGTCATTTTAAAATCAGCTGACCTGAGCGTGATGTTGTAACAAGCTGACCTGTAAGTGAATCCGACAGAATTGAAATTGTTTCATGGAAAGTAGAGAACTCATGTCTTTAGACAACGTGCTCACATGAAATAATGATGAAATGAGTAAAAAGATTGTGACAAAGTTGTCGGAAACCGGACATTTTACAGATCAGAAACAAGTTATTATTTCTGGTGCATTAGAATAAATATCCGTTGTCGTTTGTTGTTGATTTGTTGAGGATATGTAAGATTTGGTTAGAAATTTTGTGGAAGTTGTTGACAGTTTGTCCTGGCACAAGAGTTGACAGGAAATCCTGAACAGCCACAGACTTCGAGATATTACCGACATCGTCATCAATGTAATGTTGATTCTTTAGAGAAATAATTTTATCGTCATTTTCTAAGACAACACATTTATTGTCACCCAGGAATAGACACACTTGGAATGAAAAACTTGGGTAGCTTATATGATTATGATGGTCGTCGTTAGTTCCAGATATTATTTTGTTATTATAGCTGGTCTAGATAGAGTCGTGGTTTCCTTTTGTCTCACGTGGTTTCTTCTTCACCCTGGGATTTAGCTTGATATTGAAGTCAAAAGTAGTTGTGCAGAATTGGAGAAACTCTTGATCTATATATATGTGTGTGTGTGTGTATGTATGTGCTTGTAAATGAGTTTGAGTATAATCATTCTCTTACATGTGCATGTGTGTTTGCGTGTTATTGTGTGTTATCTGATAAACCAATTTGATATAACCACTATATAAAAT
>NC_088372.1:95492-117992 GCF_034508935.2 Berghia stephanieae | reverse complement strand
TGTCCTTATGACAAACTACCATTATAATATTGTTGATCTACCATTACATTAATTATCATTATCCTATACCTTTTTGAAATCAACAAAAAACTACATGTAATATAGTTATGAGTTAATGATAGTCTTGTTTTTTAGGTTTTTGTTTCGTCTGTATTTTATTTGATCATCTGGTACGATGTGTTGTGACAATGTTTGTTTCCAATGGATTTGTCTTTAGCATGGATGTCTCTGTCGCCCAGTTTCAAAGATTGGAACATTTTGCGAGTGACTTAAGATTGATGGATTTTTAATTGTTTTTTGTATGTATTGTTTTTTTTTTTTGGTATGTGATCTTTCATTCTTAAAGCCTAAGATGGGATGTGTGGGATGAAATCTGTTTTTATACAAAATGTCTGAAATTGTTCGATTTTGTTAATGAACAATTTTGTTTGTTTGTTTGGTCATTTTAAATCTATTTATAGATAAGTATGATTCCAATATCTGAAATGAATGTTTGTGTGTGTGTGTGTGTGTGTGTGTGCGTGCGTTTTAATATGTTTCAATCATACGTACGAATGATACATATTGTTTTTATAACAGTTGCTATATTATATATTATTTATCCCGAGTTCAATATGTTCATCCATATAATTTACTACATGCTACATGCCATATACATATATTATTATATATTATATGTTAAACATATTCTATTATATTAACCCCTGTAGATACTGGTTAGGGAGATGGAGCCGTATCTGCTATTGTCAGATAAACGTGCCTCGTCTCACAGATAAACTTTGTTATAACCACCTCTTTCTCTTTGTAGCCTTTCATAATATATTAACACTACATCTTTATGTACAGTTTTGTAGGTTTTTGTCTGTTTTTCTATTTTTTTTTTTTTTGTTTTTCATACATAGGAGTAGACAGATAAATGTGTGTACTAGGATCAACACAAAATGATTTTTAATCAATGTTAATTTTTAAATAGTAAAACTGATGTTTAGAGCGACCATGGCTAGTAAGATTGTCTTCGAAAATCAATGTTAATTTTTAAATAGTAAAATGGATGTTTAGAGCGACCATGGCTAGTAAGATTGTCGTCGAAAATCAATGTTAATTTTTAAATAGTAAAATGGATGTTTAGAGCGACCATGGCTAGTAAGATTGTCGTCGCTTGATTTAAGAAAATCAAATACAATGGAATTGCCTCCTCTTTTGAAACAGATTTAGCCATTTCCATTACAATCTGGCAACACACATACTAAAAGAAAACAATATTTTGAAGTGCCAGAAACTTAAGTGTACATTTGAATCGAATAGAATCTGAATAAACAAAGACTTTGTATGAATGAAATTAACCCACAAACGTCCACTAGCCAATATTTTAGGGTTTTTCAACATTTACTCCATACGCGCACATTTGTGATTTTAACATTCTGATTTTATTTTCGTTTTTCTGTTTTCTTTTCATTTTATAAAATCTAAAGCATGGTTTGAAATGTTAAAATGTGCCTAGTTTTAGTACAGACTTTGTTGTCATGACTTGTTTGTGTTTGACATTTTTATTTTTGTATGGGTGTGTTTATTTATTTTATTTTTATATATTTACTTTTCAATTCTCGATATCTTTTACAAAATGTTTTCTTTCGTTTCATGTTTTATGACAGCTGATTCGTGTTTTGAATAATTTCTACAACTGATAACCAAATGATAGCTTGTAATGCAAGACTGAGCATTTTTCTTTTACTTTGTTTTCTTCTTGTTTTTTACAAAATGATTTGACGTTTTTTGTTGTTGCTGTTGATGAGTTTTTTTTTTCTCTTATTTTCATGTCTGTAAATTTCCTCATCTGTCAATCCATCCATCCATCCATCCATTCTTCTATTCAACCAATTATAGCGTGTGTGTTTTGTTTTTTTTCCTTTCCCTCCCTCTCTCTCTTTCTATCTTTGTGTCACTGCAATGCAATAATAAATATCGTATTTTATTTCGCTGATTTCATGATTATGTTTTTTTTTTTAAAGTTTGGTTTTTGTAATATATTCTATATACCTCCATCTATAAAATGTCACAGTAACCTTCGGCAACGGTTATTCCTAGAATACTATTAATGATAATAAGATGAGCACACTAATATATAGTGTTATTATTTTATTATTATAATCATTACATAATAACACATTATCAACGTGAATCTGCTTTAATAATTATATTATAATTAGTAATAATACATTACAGAAGGCATTGCTGAGCTGTTCCTCATCCAGTTTTCCTGTAGGCATCTCTTCTTTGTAACTACATTCTGACCTCCTGTGGTGATAAACTGAGATATTATTATTATTATTTATTATTATTATTATTATTATTATTATTACTATTATTATTATTATTATTATTATTATTATTATTATTATTATTATTATTATTATTATTATTATTATTATTATTATTACTACTATTATTATTATTATTATTATTATTATTATTATTATTATTATTATTATTATTATTATTATTATTATTATTATTATCTTTAAATTCGGCCAATTCCGATTCTGCCCACGCCCAAGTAGTAGTTTGCTAACTGACTTTGCAGTCCTATCCAAAGGGAAACAGCAAGCAGCCTTTGTGTTACTGGTCGTCATTGTCCCTCTCACGCTACAGATACCGGGATAAACGCCGACTCTGTTAGCCTCCAATGGTGATGACCTTAATTTCATCCTATTTACCTCAAATTCAAAGCTTTACTGTAAAACTTCGTATGCCCAGGTGTGTTTGAAAGATTATGGTGCCTTTTTTAATTAATTACGATTAAATCGTCGCACATTATTATTATTATTATTATTATTATTATTATTATTATTATTATTATTATTATTATTATTATTATTATTATTATTATTATTATTATTATTATTATTATTATTATTAAATATTAATAATAGTAATAATATTTTCCATTGTCTACTTATTACATTGGTATGACAAACAAGAAATATTAAAATATTGGGGGGGGGGGGGGGGGGGGGGGATGCGTAGATTTTTAATAACTGTAGTTAGACAAATTTTTAAGTGTTACTATTTATAAACTTTTCATCAATGCATGTGACTTTCGTACTGTAATGATATTCTTTATGTTTAATATTCATGAGTCTTAAAAACTACTAAATATTCATGATGAGTCTGTAAAACTACATATTTCTATTGCTGTAAGGGAAAATGGCATTTTGAAAATGTGTCTTGTCTCTAGTTCTAGGGTCTGGTTGTTCTCCTTTTGGATAGACTGACTGTTACTGTTACTGTGTTAGGGCTGGTGTGTGTCGTTGATGCTGGGGTGTGTCGTTGATGCTGGGGTGTGTCGTTGATGCTGGGGTGTGTCGTTGATGCTGGGGTGTGTCGTTGCTTACACTTACATCGTCTTGTTCTATATCAGCGCCATTGGAATAATAATATTATAGAACGATCTACTGTTTCCTTGTCTCTATCGTTTTGGTTTGGTTTTTTTTTTTTTTCAAAAGTAGCTATTAAATTTTAGAACTATTATTATTATTATTATTATTATTATTATTATTATTATTATTATTATTATTATTATTATTATTATTATTATTATTATTATTATTATTATTATTATTACTATTATTATTGTATTTGTTATTATAATTATTAATTGATTAATTATTACATTTCTGATCATTATAATATCTCCTTCTCTTTCTTTTCCTTTCACTCTCTATCTCTCTCTCTCTCTCTCTCTCTCTCTCTCTCTCTCTCTCTCTCTCTCTCTCTCTCTCTCTCTCTCTCTCTCTCTCTCTCTCTACTCCAATAGACAACTCTTGTCCTACATTAAATAAATACAACAATGTTAATGCATGTGAAATACACGCCGTTGTTTGTTGATTTTTTGTATCATCGTGTGTGTTTTTTTAATTGTCGATTGAGAAATGAATTGTTTCCTATCGTGGGGATCTGTCCCCGTCTTTTGTCTAGAGAGAAAATGTTGATAATCTGTGATGTTCACGGGCAGATTCATCAATAATTCACCAATCATCATGGACCTTCCAGCCCAGAGCGCCGAGTGGGGATCCTGACCTACCACAATGGACTGGGAGGTCACTTACTGTGTATTCTGGGTGGGGATCCTGACCTCCCGTAGCGGGCAGGGCGGTACATACTGTGTCTTCTATCCCCCTATATTTGTTTTCCAACAGGCTTTCTGTCTTTGTCTTGGAATGAGATTACTTAGTTTTGTCCTGGCCCCGGCATGTTGGCCTTACTGAGAGGGAAACAGTCAAATGCATAGTTATTGTTTTGAGAGATGATATATTTTTTTCCTTGTAAATCATCTCTCTGTTATGTATTATTATATTTGTTATTTTTAATGTATAATGAAATGTAAGCATTTGAGTGTATTCCTCTTTGTTGGATGTTGTGCTTGTGTCTAGGTGAGACTTATAGGCGATCCCAGACTAAGTACATTGATGGTGTGCTCATGGAATCTACATCTGATCCCTATTTGTTCCCATTCCCCTTCGTCTTACTTTCTCTTGGGTGCTTTAATTGTAATTCTAGAACTTTTTACTATCCCATTTTCTTCCTTTTTACTGGCGCTGGATTTGATGAGTATTTTAACTAAACGCATAGTAACACTAACGCTCCAAGACTATGTCTAATAATAATAATAATAATAATAATAATAATAATAATAATAATAATAATAATAATAATAATAATAATAATAATAATACTTTATTGCATCCCAAAAAGGAAATTTTTTGTACAGACGTGTTATAATTTACACATAAGATAAAAGTACAATGGAAATAGGATGTATATATATAAAAAAGGAGCAGCTCTATAACCAGAGCTGCGCTTTATAATATGAATAATTTCAAACACTGTAAAATAGTTAAAACTGTCACTATAAATTGAAAATTGAAAAGATTGCAAAACAAATAAATTACTAAATTAATATTTATATTTTTAAAAAGTAAAAATGAGAAATAATTATATAAAATGATTATTGCTTGTTGTTATAAAGCCTAATACTGGACGGCAGAAAAGATTTTCGGTGTCTCTCTGTTTTCGTTGAAATAGAGAAAGGGCGACCACTTCTTTCTGACATAATAATTGATGGTCTTAGTGGATGATACTGGTCATGTAATATTTTAGTTATTTTATTTATACAAAATTTCTCGTATAAAAGATCTACATCGTCAACATCATTTATATAGCGTTTAATGGATTTTTTAATATTTGAATTTATTTTGTTCCTTTCCACTGCTAAGCAATTGCCTCCCAAGCTGTTATACAAAATGACAAAACACTTTCGATTACTGCTCTATAAAATAATGTGCAGAGGGTTTTATCTATTCTAAACTGAGAGAGTTTTGATAAAAAATATGTACGTCTGCACATCTTATGCCTAATTATTTTCAAGTGTCCATCCCACTTGAGCCTGTCATCAATCGTTACACCAAGGTATTTGTAGTGAGGAACTCGCTGGACGAATTGGTCCTTTAATTTTAACGGTTCTATCGGTTCCTTCACTCTCCTAAAGTCAATCACTAGCTCCTTTGTCTTGCTTATGTTAAGCTCTAGGTGGTGGGCATCACACCAAGACACAAATCTATCAATTTCTTGCCTATAAGCCACTTCGTTGCCATTTGTTATGAGGCCTTGAAGAGCGGTGTCATCTGCAAACTTTATTAAAGGTACACTCAGGTTTTGACTTCTACAGTCATTCGTGTATATTGTGAATAATACAGGGGACAATACACAACCCTGAGGAGCACCAGTATTTGTAGTTATACAGGAAGATTTGTTTTGTCCTAATTGAACATATTGTGCTCTCTCCGTAAGAAATTCGAGCACCCAAGCAATTATATACTTGTCTAACCTTGAACGTTTCTTGTCTGATTGACTGAAATTCGAAAACTACTCAATAAAATGGGAGGCTAAAAACAATAACAAATGCCTGAATGACGTCAATTTCGTTCCATCAATAAACGTTCAAGGTTACACGTAGTTTTGTGTGTTGATACGTTATTATATCCGGCTGATGAAATGTGAGATTTTTGGCTAAACGCATAGCAAAACTAGGACTAACAGAGTGAACGAAGATGACGTCACTCAGGTCATTGTTATTGTTTTTTGCCATCCATGTATATGGGTATAGCCCGTTCCACAACCCGTGCTCACACTTTGACAGGGATATCTTCACAACCTTCTGATGGATTTTAATGATAAATGGCTCGAACACTAGAATTGTTAGTGACATTTAGATGAGTTTTTTCATCGGTTACAGTACCATAATTTATTATTTTTTTCTCTTTACGGTATATAAAAAAACGAAGGGTCTGGCATGAGTGAACAGTTTGATGTTTTCCAATTCTATATTGTACACAGTGAATTCTGGCTTGACCAGGGGTTTAAATTGCACGAGATTCGTGGGCTCTACACACTAACATTGCCATCCTGGGTTCAAAATGACACATCAAATTGTACACACTTGACATAAACTAATTGTTACATTTTGATAGTTGAACGCCACAGGCGTAGCGTCCTGTTATGATTTCTACATTCATAAAAACTGACAAGAAATACGGATTAAATATGCACATGTATATCACAAAGAGGAAAATTTACAAGTAATTCTCTAGATTTCGTAACTTTGGAGGAATGTGCGATATTCCGTGCACTCGGTACTTGGAACGGACTATAATTCTCACTGTATTATCCAGATTATAAACGTTCAAAGTTAAACATAGTTGTGTGTGTTGGTCCGTTATGTTTCCGGATGGCAATATTGTGAGTTTATTAGCCAAGCGCACAGCATCTATATTATAGTTTTGTGTGGTGGTCCGTTACATTTCCGGATGGCAATGTTGTGAGTTTCTAAGTCAAATGCACAGCATCTATATTGTACAGTTTTGTGTGTTGGTCCGTTATATTTCCGGTTGGCAATATTGTGAGTTTCTTAGCCAAGCGCACAGCATCTATATTATAGATAGTTCGAAGATGACGTCACTCGGGTCTTTGTTATTATTTTTTGCCATCCGCGTTTATGAGTAATGCTCACTGAACTGTATTAACCCGACTATAAACGTTCATGGATACACACAGTTTTGTGTGTTGGTCCGTTATACTTCCGGATGGCAATGTTATGAGCTTCTTAGCCAAGCGCATACTATCTATAGTTTTGTGTGTTGGTCCGTTACAATTCCGGATGGCAATGTTGTGAGTTTCTTAGTCAATCTCACAGCATCTATATTGTACAGTTTTGTGTGTTGGTCCGTTATATTTCCGGATGGCAATGTTGTGAGTTTCTTAGCCAAGCGCACAGCATCTATATGATAGTTTTGTGTGTTGGTCCGTTACAATTCCGGATGGCAATGTTGTGAGTTTCTTAGTCAATCGCACAGCATCTATATTGTACAGTTTTGTGTGTTGGTCCGTTATATATTTCCGGATGGCAATGTTGTAAGTTTCTTAGCCAAGCGCACAGAATCTATATGATACAGTTTTGTGTGGTGGTCCGTTACATTTCCGGATGGCACTGTTGTGAGTTTCTTAGCCAAGCGCACAGCATCTATATTATAGAGATTATGAAGTTGACGTCACTCAGGTCTTTGTTATTGCTCTTTGCCATCCGCGTTAATGAGTAATTCTCACTAAACTGTATTAACCAGACTATGAACGTTTAAGGTAACGAATGGTTGAGTGTGTTGGTCCGTACACTTCCGGATGGCAATGTTTTGAGCTTCTTAGCCAAGCGCATACTATCTATACACTTTTGTGTTTTCGTCCTTTAAATTTCTGGATGGCAATGTTGTGAGTTTATTAGCCAAGCGCACAGCATCATGATACAGTTTTGTGTGTTGGAACGAAGTATCCAGCTGGCAATGTTGTGAGTTGTTTTGGCTTAGCGCACAGCATCAATAATAGTCAGTGTTCAATTCAAATGTGTGTTCCCCTTTCCCTTTGGCTGGGTGGGTGGGGGGGGGGGGGGGGGGTGTGAAGGTAGTGTGTAATACGACGGAGTGTTGGACGATTGGAAAGTTCACACAACGCTTTGAATCATGATTTTTTTTTAAATACGGAGATGACGACAGAGGTGCGTTAACACACGGATTGCAAATAGCTCTCATGCTACTCAAGTATGACACACTTTAAGACAGTGATGCTATGTGTTTAGGTAAAATATTCACATATCCTCCAGCCAGATATAACGTACCGACACACAAAAGAAGGTGTAATGTTAAACGTTTATCGTCTGATTAATACAATTTAGTGAGAACTAATAATTAAAACGGTTGTCTAAAAATAATAACAAAGAGATGAGTGACGGCCATTTCGTTCCATCTATATTATTTTCGGGTTTTAACATTGCAGACGGATGATGGCCATGCCAGAAAATTGGAATCGAACACGTTACGCTAACAAGGCACGACACACATTTATACTATATGACATCTATTTCCTCAGCATTCACCAGCACCAGCACCTAGATAGAAAATACAGTAATACAATTAATTATAATATAAAAACACCAAAATGATAAAGTATAGATAGAATGCGCTTGGCCAAGGAGTTCACAACATTGCCATCCGGAAGTATAACGGTCCAACACACAAAACTTTGTGTAACCATGAACTTTTATAGTCTGGTTAATACAGTTTAGTGAGAACAACTCACAAACGCGGATGGCAAAAACAATAACAAAGGCCTGAGTGACGTCATCTGCATACTATCTATATAAATATCTAAATAAAGATGACGTTTCATAACAGTTTCGAAAACCCAAACACACTCTCTCAATCACACGGACACCTCCACACACCCCTACACACACATACACACACATACACACATCCACACACACGCACACACACAGGCAGGAGCATAGAAGTTTGGAAAGATGTAGAGGTATAATATTGATAGTAATGGTCTTCTATACTGTGTTCTAAAAGTTCTTATAATATTCAATATACATTATACACGTTTTCTAAAGTTCCAATGAGTTTCTCGTCCACTTGTCTGCCATTGTGTTTGTTGTCTTGAAGAATGAAAACAACTCACCTAGTCGTCCATTTGGTAAAGTCGATAAGATCGTATTTTGACTTATAAAATCCAACCGTGCTCATCCAGTGTTTTGAACACATACCAATGTGGAATTGAATGTAAACCAGTTAGGTAAACGAAAACAAATAATGTGGACGTTTCGGGTTTCCCCTTTATCAAGAAAACAGGATGAATAAAACACGACAGACGAATGAGATAATGGTGGCGTTGTTAAGGTGAATAAACAAAATCATTGTTTTGTAACACAAATCACACTTAGTACACAGTCCAAATGAGTATTGCTTTGAGATTTTAACGAAAACTTTTATTGTGGCTTTATTATTCAAGTTGGATAATTCAGCGCGTTATCGCGGTTTGATTAATGGTGTGATTAATTCTGGGATTGAAGTTTCTGTTGTTCCAGACATTTTGGCGTGTGAGTATATTATTTATAATGGATCAAAAATTGTGCTTACATAGCTTTATTTATTGCTTTAATCGCAGAGGGTATGAAAGTAAATTTATATCTATTTGTTCTACATTTTGTCTCTAAATTTCGTCTGCCAGATGGCAGGGAGAGTAAATTAATATTTAAAAGGATGTTTCTTGTCATTGAGAATTTCAAATGCTTTCATCTCAACAGCTCTTATGTAGTATTTGCTGTTCAACGATTTTCAGTTTGCAATTCATTATTTTTCCAGTTTCTTTAATTATTCTATTTATATTTGATTTCTCTTTCACTTCCCCCCCCCCCATACACACACACACACACACACACACACACACACACACCAGATTATTAAACAGAAAGTTACTATAATAAGTAAAAGGGTATTGTAGATTGCAACATTGTCTTTTTGCTAATATCAACATTTCTAAATGTTGGGAGAATATACATTATTTGACAAAGTTTCCTGGAGATGCCATCTACACGAGAATTTGCGATTCGTCGTGAGAAATTCCAAATACAGGCGAGAGAAATTGCTCATAATGTAAGTGATGATAGGAAAAGATGGGATATGTTTTGATCTGAAACTTTCTACTTTTTATCTTTACGTTATTAATTATTATTTAATCAATATCTATGTATTATATATAACCTATGATATTTGGTGTAGGATCACGGGTCTTCCCTGAGTGGTGTCTGTATATGGAAGTTCTTCCAATATCTATATATTATATATAACCTATGACATTTGTTGTCTGGTCACGGGTCTTCCCTGAGTGGTTCCTGTATATGGAAGTTCTTCCAATATCTATATATTATATATAACCTATGACCTTTGTTGTCTGGTCACGGGTCTTCCCTGAGTGGTGCCTGTATATGGAAGTTCTTCCAATATCTATATATATTATATATAACCTATGACATTTGTTGTCTGGTCACGGGTCTTCCCTGAGTGGTGCCTGTATATGGAAGTTCTTCCAATATCTATATATTATATATAACCTATGACATTTGTTGTCTGGTCACGGGTCTTCCCTGAGTGGTGCCTGTATATGGAAGTTCTTCCAATATCTACATATTTATATATAACCTATGACATTTGTTGTCTGGTCACGGGTCTTCCCTGAGTGGTGCCTGTATATGGAAGTTCTTCCAATATCTATATATTATATATAACCTATGACATTTGTTGTCTGGTCACGGGTCTTCCCTGAGTGGTGCCTGTATATGGAAGTTCTTCCAATATCTATATATTATATATAACCTATGACATTTGTTGTCTGGTCACGGGTCTTCCCTGAGTGGTGCCTGTATATGGAAGTTCTTCCAATATCTATATATTATATATAACCTATGACATTTGTTGTCTGGTCACGGGTCTTCCCTGAGTGGTGCCTGTATATGGAAGTTCTTCCAATATCTATATATTATATATAACCTATGACATTTGTTGTCTGGTCACGGGTCTTCCCTGAGTGGTGCCTGTATATGGAAGTTCTTCCAATATCTATATATTATATATAACCTATGACATTTGTTGTCTGGTCACGGGTCTTCCCTGAGTGGTGCCTGTATATGGAAGTTCTTCCAATATCTATATATTATATATAACCTATGACATTTGTTGTCTGGTCACGGGTCTTCCCTGAGTGGTGCCTGTATATGGAAGTTCTTCCAATATCTATATATTATATATAACCTATGACATTTGTTGTCTGGTCACGGGTCTTCCCTGAGTGGTGCCTGTATATGGAAGTTCTTCCAATATCTATATATTATATATAACCTATGACATTTGTTGTCTGGTCACGGGTCTTCCCTGAGTGGTGCATGTATATGGAAGTTCTTCCAATATCTATATATTATATATAACCTATGACATTTGTTGTCTGATCACGGGTCTTCTCTTAGTGGTGCCTGTATATGGAAGTTCTTCCAATATCTATATATTATATATAACCTATGACATTTGTTGTCTGGTCACGGGTCTTCCCTGAGTGGTGCCTGTATATGGAAGTTCTTCCAATATCTTTATATTATATATAACCTATGACATTTGTTGTCTGGTCACGGGTCTTCCCTGAGTGGTGCCTGTATATGGAAGTTCTTCCAATATCTATATATTATATATAACCTATGACATTTGTTGTCTGGTCACGGGTCTTCCCTGGGTGGTGCCTGTATATGGAAGTTCTTCCGATTCGTCAATGATCACTTCTACATATTTGAATTGCATGACAAGTTCAACTTCTTGTTTATTTATTTCTTATTTTATTATATTTGGAGGAGTCTGAGTTTTTCTGAAATCAAAAATGTGTTCTTTTGTTTTTTATGCATTAATTTCAAGGCAGT
This sequence comes from Berghia stephanieae, assembly GCF_034508935.2. Classification (NCBI taxonomy): domain Eukaryota; kingdom Metazoa; phylum Mollusca; class Gastropoda; order Nudibranchia; family Aeolidiidae; genus Berghia; species Berghia stephanieae. The sequence goes on along the minus strand of NC_088372.1, from coordinate 106,144 downwards.
GTTTCTGACACCAATTTAAAAAATGGTCAATTTGGTTTATATAATCATTTTCTGATTCTTGGCTATTCAAAGTCCCAAAATGGCTATATATCGTCTTCATATTTAACAATGAGAGATTCATCATAAATAGATACAAAATATACAAAATTGTACAAAATATACAAAATTGTACAAAATATACGAAATATACAAAATATACAAAATTGTACAAAATATACAAATTGTACAAGGCTACTACAAAATATACAAAAATGGACACATGATATAACTAAACCCCACGTAGTACAATAAAATAAAAGGCTCTATGCAAGATATCTCTCATAAAACAAATGATGTCTCATTCTAGATTTAGGAATAGTGATGTTTGCATTTCTTACATCTCATCGTTCCCCTCCTCCTCCTCCTCCTCCTCCTCCTCCTCCTCCTCCTCCTCCTCCTCCTCTTCCTCCTCCTCTTCATTCTCATCCTCGTCGCCCTCCTCCTCTCCTCCTCATCTTCCTCCATCTTCTTCTTCTTCTTCTTCTTCTTCTTCTTCTTCTTCTTCTTCTTCTTCTTCTTCTTCTTCTTCTTCTTCTTCTTCTTCTTCTTTTTCTTCTCCTTCACCCCCCTCCCCCTCCCCCCATTTCTCCCTCCTCTTCGTCTGTAAACGAATTTCCATTTTTGGATGAATAAAATATATATTATTATATTATTATTATCCCCCCCCCCCCTACATTGTACTGCTACCGTTACTGCTGCTTCTACTGCAATCAAACCAGTAAGGACAGTCGATCTTTTTACCACAACCTCCAACAATGTCAATCTCGATTAATGTCTGAGGGATGAAAAAATATTATTTTATTCTTGATTGATTCAAGGACATCGCATATCATCATATATAACTACAAAGGTGCGGTTATGTGGTAGAGTGGTATGACACTCACTTTCGGATGGGAAAGTCCTGGGTTCCAGCCTCGCTCGGCGTATAGTTGAGTTCTTGGAAAATACTCTTTACTAACATTCGAGTTCTCAGGTATAAAATTAGTACCTGACAGTTAACAGCGTTGTCTCTGTCGGAAAAAAGTATATTATTGCCTAACAGGCGTCATGCTTAGTTCTTTATGTTACGTGTTGCTGTTGGTCAAGGACCCTTTGTAAAGCGCTTTGAGCAATTTTCGTGGATATTGCAATATATAAAAGCTCAACTTTTTCAAAAATTATATTATATATATATACATATTATATATATATATATATATATATATATATATATATATATATATATATATATATATATATATTATATATATATATATATATATATATATATATACAGTGATGCCAAAACTCCGGTTTCACCGAATAAAACTCCGGGTTCCAGGCAACGTCCGTCAAATTCCGGTGAGGTCAAGTTGTTCCAAGGATACCCCCTCCCCCCCCCCTCCAACCACCACATCATCATCACTGCCACTAGTATTACAACCATCATCACTACCACTACTACTGCAACCACCACCACATCATTATCACTACCACTACTACTACAACCACCACCACCACATGATCATCAGTACCACAACTACTACCACAACCACAACCACCACCACATCATCATCACTACCACCACTACTACAACCACCACAACCACATCGTCATCACTACTACTACTACTGCAACCACCACTACCATACAACCACCACCACCACATCATCATCACGGCCACTACTACTACAACCACCACCAGATCATAAGACTTATGACTAACCCTAATAGAAAAAAAAATCCCCCGACCTCGTGCTAACCCAATCGAAAAAATAACAACTAGGACTACTTTCAATACTTCACAAAACAAAATGGGGGCGGAAAACAAAAACAGTGGCCGTATTCGGAAAGTTTAAACTTTCACTAATTTATCAAGGTTTGTTCTAGAGTTTTTAAAACGCTACCCTTTATATTGACAATGTGAATAAACAAACGCTTGTGAAAAGATCCACGGTGAAAATACAAATGGAAAGAAATGCTAGCGCGAGGAGCTTTCGGAAGGCCTCCTTATGCTTACAAGTATAAATGAGAGAGAGAGAGAGAGAGAGAGAGAGAGAGAGAGAGAGAGAGAGACAGAGACAGAGAGTAGTGGTAAGACAGAGAGAGAGAGAGAGGAGGGGGGAGAAAAAGAAGGAGAGGGAGAGAGGAGGGGGGAGAAAGAGAAAGAGAAGGAGAGGCAGAGAGGAGGGGGGGGGAGAAAGAGAAATAGAGAGAGAAAGAGAAGGAGAGAGAGAGAGAGAGAGAGAGAGAAAGAAAGAGAGAGAGAGAGAGAGAGAGAGAGAGAGCGTCACTAGCACTATACAATCATGGTACGCATTATATATCACCATCATTATCATCGCTTTGGTATACTTGTAATCAGGCGCTTGTCCGGCATAAAGTTTTCATAGAGATAGAGACATCCCGGATTTTCCTGGATAGTCCCGAATTCAAGCCAAAATCCCGGCATCCCGGAATTGAGCTGGTAATTCCGGATTATTGATACCAGAAAAAAATAATATTTGTATATTGACCAACAATATAGTCTACTGTTTATCAATGGCTTTCTTTAAATGTTAGATCTAGGTACTGATCCGAATGCATCAGAAAGAAGACTTTAAACAAGGCTAGGCTAAACCCCTCTCTCTTCCACGACGTACGATGACCCAGAAATGGCCTTCCAACAGGGCCTATTTAAAAAATATAAAATTTGGTATGGTTGTTTTGTATTATTAATATTAATGATAATTTTTCCAAAGGAATGAAACTTGGCATACAATTAGAAAAGAGGTCAATATATCATCCTGCCAGCTTACGAGTTTGGACCATTGATAAAACCAGTCGTTATTCAAACCTCCTAGTCTTGAATTTCATCATTTTAAACGTGTACGATAGGCCAAGTACTTTTTCTGTTGGACTGTTGGACATCCTCATTCAAACTCGAAACGTCAGACATCCGCCTATCCAAAAAACCCCAACAAAACAACCCTAGTCCATTGTCTACTGATATAAGAAGTCACTGCCCTAGTCTCCTCCCTCCGCCCCACAGACTACTAGGAGTCCTGTATTATCTATGCTCCGCCCCCTTCCACCATGCCCGTTACTAACATTGACACGCCATCACAAGACTCGACGAGCCCATTACAGCCAGGGGGTGATAGGATACATGTGACATCGCCTGATGTTGTAATAACGTAAACACATTTTTAAAAAAAATAATTTTATCAACAAATATTTTTGCTTACACTATTCATATTATTATTTTAAAATAACAATTGAAGTAAATTATGGAAAATGCTTAGGAATTCAGTCTAATGATATCCTATACCACCCTCTCTCAACAAAAACGAAATGGACTCGCCCAATTTCTATCCTTTTATGGGCATATTACTATTTTGTACTTTGCAGTTACGTCTGAAATTTCTCTGCGTACTTCGATTAAGTTGTCATTCATTATTTCTCTCTCTCTCTCTCTCTCTCTCTCTCTCTCTCTCTCTCTCTCTCTCTCTCTCCGTTGTTTAGGCTATTAGTACTGAGTTTCCATGATCCGTTGTTTAGGCTATTAGTACTGAGTTTGCGTGAACGTGGCCGATTAGAGATAGACGATGATTGGGATTGTTTGGAAGCTTTAACTCTGCCCACTTGTCATTATGACATACGAAATGCTATCTTGTCCACATCTACGCCAGAATAGAAAGAGAGGGTGGAGCCTACCATGATATAACATTTTAGAGAGCCCTAATTTCATATCAGTTCTGTCCACTGACAGGTGGGTGGATATCGCTTTCCTAATCAGATATCCTGAGATTTTTGACCAATCAACGATTGCTGTTTTGATAGCTCGCTTGTCAACATGTCTCAGCTCATCCCTTGATTTATGATCAGGCATCACAGACGATAGACATGTTGTGAACTTCAAAGACAACAAGATATGAAGTGAATAGAAAAGTGCCAGAAGACAATAGAGAATAAAAAAAATTTTTTTTTCGCGGCGGTGGTGGGGTTTGAACCTGCGACCTTATTGGTACGACAACTCCGCCTGGCAGGTGAGAGCGTGGCTCTACCGTGTGAGCTATCCACGAACACTAAAATATTCGTTTCAAACTCAAAGTCATTACTAGATCCATCTCTCACCCACTTCTTGAGACCGCCGATTCGTTCGTACACCACCATCGCGAATAATTTTGACCAGCAGTTAAGCTTAATAGCCAATATTCTCAACACAAACATATAACATAGAAACGATTGAGACATTGAGTATGCTCCGGTGTATGGGGTGAATTTTTAATTCAGAAAAGTGAGTGGAGCAGGCACTTATGTTGGTAACAACAAGATATGAAGTGAATAGAAAGTGCCAGAAGACAATAGAGAATAAAAATTTTTTTTTTCCGCGGCGGTGGTGGGGTTTGAACCTGCGACCTTATTGGTACGACAACTCCGCCTGGCAGGTGAGAGCGTGGCTCTACCGTGTGAGCTATCCACGAACACTAAAATATTCGTTTCAAACTCAAAGTCATTACTAGATCCATCTCTCACCCACTTCTTGAGACCGCCGATTCGTTCGTACACCACCATCGCGAATAATTTTGACCAGCAGTTAAGCTTAATAGCCAATATTCTCAACACAAACATATAACATAGAAACGATTGAGACATTGAGTATGCTCCGGTGTATGGGGTGAATTTTTAATTCAGAAAAGTGAGTGGAGCAGGCACTTATGTTGGTAACAACAAGATATGAAGTGAATAGAAAAGTGCCAGAAGACAATAGAGAATAAAAATTTTTTTTTCGCGGCGGTGGTGGGGTTTGAACCTGCGACCTTATTGGTACGACAACTCCGCCTGGCAAGTGAGAGCGTGGCTCTACCGTGTGAGCTATCCACGAACACTAAAATATTCGTTTCAAACTCAAAGTCATTACTAGATCCATCTCTCACCCACTTCTTGAGACCGCCGATTCGTTCGTACACCACCATCGCGAATAATTTTGACCAGCAGTTAAGCTTAATAGCCAATATTCTCAACACAAACATATAACATAGAAACGATTGAGACATTGAGTATGCTCCGGTGTATGGGGTGAATTTTTAATTCAGAAAAGTGAGTGGAGCAGGCACTTATGTTGGTAACAACAAGATATGAAGTGAATAGAAAAGTGCCAGAAGACAATAGAGAATAAAATTTTTTTTTTTTCGCGGCGGTGGTGGGGTTTGAACCTGCGACCTTATTGGTACGACAACTCCGCCTGGCAGGTGAGAGCGTGGCTCTACCGTGTGAGCTATCCACGAACACTAAAATATTCGTTTCAAACTCAAAGTCATTACTAGATCCATCTCTCACCCACTTCTTGAGACCGCCGATTCGTTCGTACACCACCATCGCGAATAATTTTGACCAGCAGTTAAGCTTAATAGCCAATATTCTCAACACAAACATATAACATAGAAACGATTGAGACATTGAGTATGCTCCGGTGTATGGGGTGAATTTTTAATTCAGAAAAGTGAGTGGAGCAGGCACTTATGTTGGTAACAACAAGATATGAAGTGAATAGAAAAGTGCCAGAAGACAATAGAGAATAAAAAATTTTTTTTTCGCGGCGGTGGTGGGGTTTGAACCTGCGACCTTATTGGTACGACAACTCCGCCTGGCAGGTGAGAGCGTGGCTCTACCGTGTGAGCTATCCACGAACACTAAAATATTCGTTTCAAACTCAAAGTCATTACTAGATCCATCTCTCACCCACTTCTTGAGACCGCCGATTCGTTCGTACACCACCATCGCGAATAATTTTGACCAGCAGTTAAGCTTAATAGCCAATATTCTCAACACAAACATATAACATAGAAACGATTGAGACATTGAGTATGCTCCGGTGTATGGGGTGAATTTTTAATTCAGAAAAGTGAGTGGAGCAGGCACTTATGTTGGTAACAACAAGATATGAAGTGAATAGAAAAGTGCCAGAAGACAATAGAGAATAAAAATTTTTTTTTTTTTTTCGCGGCGGTGGTGGGGTTTGAACCTGCGACCTTATTGGTACGACAACTCCGCCTGGCAGGTGAGAGCGTGGCTCTACCGTGTGAGCTATCCACGAACACTAAAATATTCGTTTCAAACTCAAAGTCATTACTAGATCCATCTCTCACCCACTTCTTGAGACCGCCGATTCGTTCGTACACCACCATCGCGAATAATTTTGACCAGCAGTTAAGCTTAATAGCCAATATTCTCAACACAAACATATAACATAGAAACGATTGAGACATTGAGTATGCTCCGGTGTATGGGGTGAATTTTTAATTCAGAAAAGTGAGTGGAGCAGGCACTTATGTTGGTAACAACAAGATATGAAGTGAATAGAAAAGTGCCAGAAGACAATAGAGAATAAAAATTTTTTTTTCGCGGCGGTGGTGGGGTTTGAACCTGCGACCTTATTGGTACGACAACTCCGCCTGGCAGGTGAGAGCGTGGCTCTACCGTGTGAGCTATCCACGAACACTAAAATATTCGTTTCAAACTCAAAGTCATTACTAGATCCATCTCTCACCCACTTCTTGAGACCGCCGATTCGTTCGTACACCACCATCGCGAATAATTTTGACCAGCAGTTAAGCTTAATAGCCAATATTCTCAACACAAACATATAACATAGAAACGATTGAGACATTGAGTATGCTCCGGTGTATGGGGTGAATTTTTAATTCAGAAAAGTGAGTGGAGCAGGCACTTATGTTGGTAACAACAAGATATGAAGTGAATAGAAAAGTGCCAGAAGACAATAGAGAATAAAAATTTTTTTTTTTTTCGCGGCGGTGGTGGGGTTTGAACCTGCGACCTTATTGGTACGACAACTCCGCCTGGCAGGTGAGAGCGTGGCTCTACCGTGTGAGCTATCCACGAACACTAAAATATTCGTTTCAAACTCAAAGTCATTACTAGATCCATCTCTCACCCACTTCTTGAGACCGCCGATTCGTTCGTACACCACCATCGCGAATAATTTTGACCAGCAGTTAAGCTTAATAGCCAATATTCTCAACACAAACATATAACATAGAAACGATTGAGACATTGAGTATGCTCCGGTGTATGGGGTGAATTTTTAATTCAGAAAAGTGAGTGGAGCAGGCACTTATGTTGGTAACAACAAGATATGAAGTGAATAGAAAAGTGCCAGAAGACAATAGAGAATAAAAATTTTTTTTTCGCGGCGGTGGTGGGGTTTGAACCTGCGACCTTATTGGTACGACAACTCCGCCTGGCAGGTGAGAGCGTGGCTCTACCGTGTGAGCTATCCACGAACACTAAAATATTCGTTTCAAACTCAAAGTCATTACTAGATCCATCTCTCACCCACTTCTTGAGACCGCCGATTCGTTCGTACACCACCATCGCGAATAATTTTGACCAGCAGTTAAGCTTAATAGCCAATATTCTCAACACAAACATATAACATAGAAACGATTGAGACATTGAGTATGCTCCGGTGTATGGGGTGAATTTTTAATTCAGAAAAGTGAGTGGAGCAGGCACTTATGTTGGTAACAACAAGATATGAAGTGAATAGAAAAGTGCCAGAAGACAATAGAGAATAAAAATTTTTTTTTTTCGCGGCGGTGGTGGGGTTTGAACCTGCGACCTTATTGGTACGACAACTCCGCCTGGCAGGTGAGAGCGTGGCTCTACCGTGTGAGCTATCCACGAACACTAAAATATTCGTTTCAAACTCAAAGTCATTACTAGATCCATCTCTCACCCACTTCTTGAGACCGCCGATTCGTTCGTACACACCATCGCGAATAATTTTGACCAGCAGTTAAGCTTAATAGCCAATATTCTCAACACAAACATATAACATAGAAACGATTGAGACATTGAGTCCATCCATTTGAGTTCAACAAATTATAATCATCAATAACGAAATGAGTAGCTGGTAATAAAATGCGATAAAAATTGCGTGGTATTTTGCGGGGTGAGTTACACCGTAATCTACTAGTACACATTACTCCATTCTACACCTAGCACGTTAACCATATTACAATATAGAATAATATGATGGATTTTCGGATGGGGATTTAAAGTTGAAGATAAGTCAAAATAGAAAATCGGTGTTTTTTGGGCTGTGGTGATGCTGCTCGTATTGCACACATAATATTACCAGTTTACCCATTTGACCGGTTCACCCAATACAGATTATGATATTAATAATAGATGAGTAGCTTGGATTATAAAGTGGTTTTGTGGTGAATGCTTAAATCTCGGGGGTGGTGTGGCTTGCACTGTAAGTTTGTCTACTAATTCGTTACGTATACTTAATCTACCACTTACAAGATTAGAGTATTTTACAAAAGACTGAAAGGAATAAAGGCAATATTTACAAGTGAGTAGAATGAGAAGTAATTTTTCGGTGGTTACTATTTTACTAGTCTCCGGTGAGAGGTTTATTAATCCGATGTAGTGACAAGCAATATGTTTAACACAGTAATTATAGCAAATCCAAACAACGATAAAATTTTTTTTTAGACTGCGTGTGCGGGTTGAAGTGACCTTATTAGTCAAACAATGACAGGCATGAGTCGGATCTACGTATGAGGAATATAATCAAAAATGATTGTTTCACCAGTTGTGGGTTACTGCACCCATTATGAGAACCCCGAAGTCGAAGCACTCATAATTTTTTCCAGATAACTAAATTCTTTCAACAAACATATACATAGAATCTTGAGACTTGGACCCGTGTATGGTGAATTTAACCAAAATATTGACCAGTCATTATAGTACAACATAAAGCATATAAACCAAAGACAATAAAATTAAATTATTTTTTTTTCCGGAGGGGTGATTTAACCAGAACATATGACGACAATCGTGGCAGTGAAGCGTGTTAGACGTGTGAGACTTAATAAAAAATTATTGCGTGTTGGTTAAAGCATTATGTAGAACTCTCACCCATGAGACCATTCGTTGCTACCGACTACTCGAATATTTGACACATTACTAACCAATATCTCATTACCGCATCGTATACATACAAACGTGAACTATATGCTCCAGCATAAGTCAATTCTCAACAAAATGAGAGCGATTAGTTGTACATAAGATATGTGTGAATGAAAAGTGCAAAGACAATAAAATAAAAAATTTTTTTGACGGCATGTGGTTTGAACTCGATTATGGTGAATTAACTACAGCTGCGAGAGACTAGTTTTTACGGTGTGTAATGAACCTAGAATATGTAAACTCAAAGCTATATAGTTCATCTCGCCTCGTGTGAGCCCCGATTCGTAACATTGCACCACTCAGAGTAATTTGACCATCATTAGCTTATCCAAACCTCAACACAAATTTACACTAAACGATTGAGATCATTGCCAGCTTAGCTTGGAGATTTTCTCAATTCAAAAATATGAAAGATTAACTTAGTATTACCAACAGTATGAATTATAAAAGAAAGATGAGCATAAGGATATTTTTATTAATTTGAAGGAGTGAGTGGTTTTGAAGCACAGACATGTGAATAAAATTTCCGCCGGGAGTGGGTTGACCTACTTATTTCCCGAAACTAAATGTTCGTTGAACTGCAATATGTTGACAATCCCCTCGAGAACTACTTCTTGAGTACCGCGATTCTTCTAATCTTCACCTCAGTATACTTTTGAGCATTCACCACATGCAATATTCTCACACAACTATACAATATTAACATTAGACATTGAGTAAATAGACCGTTAGAAATAGAATTTTTCAATTCAGAAAAGTGAGATGTTGATTCTGAATTATGGTGACAAGCAATTATAGTGTAATAGAAAAGCCAAAGAATAGAAAATCAAAATTTTTTTTTTGATAAATGGTTTGTTCGTTGAATCCTGCGGACCTTACTTGCGACATAACCCCTGGCTAGGTGAGAGCGTGGTCTACCGGTGAGCTATCCACGAACACTAAAATTTCGTTTCAAACTCAAAGTCATTACTAGATCCATCTCACCCACTTCTTGAGACCGCCGATTCGTTCGTACACCACCATCGCGAATAATTTTGACCAGCAGTTAAGCTTAATAGCCAATATTCTCACACAAAATTAACATGAAAAGATTGAGACATTGAGTATCTCGTGTATGGGTGAATTTTTAATTCAGAAAATGAGTGGAGCAGGCACTTATGTGAACAACAAGATATGAAGTGATAGAAAAGTGCCAGAAGACAATAGAGATAAATTTTTTTTTCCGCGGCGGGTGGGTTTGAACCGCGACCTTATTGGTACGACAACTCCGCTTGCAGTGAGAGCGTGGCTCTAACGTGACTATCCACGAACATAAATATTCTTTCAAACTCAAAGTCATTACTAGATCCATTCTCACCACTTCTTGAGACGCCGATCGTTGTACACCACCATCGCGAATAATTTTGACCAGCAGTTAACTTATAGCCAATTTCTCACACAAACATATAACATAGAAAAGATTGAACATTGATATGCTCCGGTGTAGGTGAATTTTAATTCAGAAAAGTGAGTGGACAGGCACTTATGTTGGTAACAACAAATATGAAGTGAATAGAAAGTGCCAGAAGACAATAGAGAATAAAAAATTTTTTTTTCGCGGCTGGTGGTGGAGTTTTGAACCTGCGACCTTATTGGTACGACAACTCGCC
>NC_088372.1:87992-90492 GCF_034508935.2 Berghia stephanieae | reverse complement strand
AGAGAGAGAGAGAGAGAGAGAGAGAGAGTTCATAAATTGTCAGAATTAATCAAGATGTATAGCAAAGAATGCTGTGAAAGCGTTTGCACCCAGTCGTATGTTCACCCAATCAGGTTCAGAGACAGACTACCAGGCCTCGACAGCTAACCTCAGGAAAGGAAACATTTTTAGCCTTCAATAAGACAACATATGGTTTTCTTGAACACACTCGCATGGAAAAAGCTGACAACGAGATAATATTGGCTTTATCTTGCCCCGTTAAATAATTCAAAGAGATCAGGATAAACTAGAAAGGGCTGCTGTTGAATTTTCTCAAGTCTCCCAAGAAAAATGTGTTCCACAGTCATTTGTCTAATAAATATGATTTTTGTTGGATCCTAATCATCTAAAACTGTTAATGTACGTCACCAAGAAAGTTTTTCATTTTCGAAATTAATAGTTACCAACATCACCGTAATCACTATCACTATCACCACCACCACCTCATCATTACCATATTCATCATCATCATAATCGTCATCATCATCATCTTCATCATCATCGCTACCACGACCACCACCACCTCATCATCATCCCCATCACCATTATCAATACTACTATCTCCATAATCACCTCATCATCATCATCATCATCATCATCATCATCATCATCATCATCATCATCATCATCATCATCATCATCATCACTACCATTACCACCACCACCATCATCACAACACCATCAACACCATCCTGATCATCATCTTCATCGTCGTCTTCGTCATCATCATCATCATCATCATCATCATCACTACCAAGATCAGCACCACCACCACCTCATCAACATCATCATCATCATCATCATCATCATCATCATCATCATCATCATCATCATCATCATCATCATCATCATCATCATCATCATTATCACCTCCACCATCATCTTCACCACGATGACGACCAACACAAGTAAAACTAACAACAGCACCATCTCATCCTCTCCCACCACCCCCTTCCAGTCCTCATAATAAAGCTATACTACCGGCCCATACGGTTCCTATATCACATAAAGTCACATTTTTAACAATTATAATTATTTAAACCAAAAAAATCAACCGCTTACACGGGCTAAAAATAATATATTTTTAAAGCACCGAATTGTCAACAAATATTTCATGGATTACGCCCCTTTGTTTTAATATAGCTCATATAGGCGGATTTTCATCTCCCTATTTTACACTGTTAGAGGAATTTCTCAATGTGGTTCTATATCAACATCGATTAATAGTGGTCTCAAGTTACTTTGTACCAAATTTGGTGCTTTCATCACTAATTTGCACAATTTTACCCTAATTCCCCTAGCTATATGTATAGTTACGTCACTATCTCAACCCTCATGAATTCCTTAGTAAGGCTGGACTCACAATCAAAAAACGAAATCTGTGTTTTAAACTCTTGAATCAAACGAGCTACATGAGCGCGTTCGTCTCATTGAGAAATGAAAAATGATATTTAAATCAAGAACATTGACCAGAAAATAAGGAAACTTTCATAAAAATATATAATTTGAGAAAGCTACTTTCAAAATCAAATCTATTACAAAAAAGGTTATTTCTAGACCGATTTTTATGAGACAAAGACAATTTTTCTCCATTTTTCACAGTTAATGAATACGTACTCATTGATGACTAGCGAGTAGGTGTTAAATTTTGCGTATCCCTTTCCCACGCAGACACACACACACCTACACACACACACACACACACACACAGAGAGAGAGAGAGAGAGAGAGAGAGAGAGAGAGAGAGAGAGAGAGAGAGAGAGAGAACACACAATGTATGTCTTTCACTTCTGGCCAAAAATGCCAAAATTACAACTTAAGACTCGAATGATAACAGCGAGTAGGGTGTCAGATTAAACTTCAGTTTTAAAGGTCTAATTCAATTCACACCGTAATAAATCATAATAATGATCATTCTTGATATATTAGAGCATTAAAATATTTAATTCGCATTATCATAAAGATATTTTAAATATATGTATTTTGTAATTATTTCAGCGACGATACGAACCCCTTTTAATCGTCGAGCCGATCGAAAGTGATGCTAGACGACGATAACTGTGTGTGTGTGTGTGTGTGTGTGTGTGTGTGCGTTTGTGTGGGAAAGGGATACGCAAAAGTTAACACCTACTCGCTAGCCGTCAAGGATTACGTATTCATTTCCTGAGCAGTCAGTAGGGCATTTAAAAAAACATAATGACAAATAATCAGATTGCTACAGAACTAACGGCACAGTTTCTTAATTTGAAGTGGTCAGGGTCAAAACGTACAAAAGGCCTGGAAGGTGACACTTAAAAAAAAAGAACTTATACTCGATTGATCGATAGACTTTTCATTGAAATTGATTCACTCGCACACTTTTATATTGTACTCGCTATCAAATATTCTTTTCAGGACAAGACCAGTATATTCTTGTCGATTTTCACTTCACTCAATTTTTTTCCATACTTACGATACATGG
>NC_088372.1:50492-82992 GCF_034508935.2 Berghia stephanieae | reverse complement strand
TCAGAGACAGACTACCAGGCCTCGACAGCTAACCTCAGGAAAGGAAACATTTTTAGCCTTCAATAAGACAACATATGGTTTTCTTGAACACACTCGCATGGAAAAAGCTGACAACGAGATAATATTGGCTTTATCTTGCCCCGTTAAATAATTCAAAGAGATCAGGATAAACTAGAAAGGGCTGCTGTTGAATTTTCTCAAGTCTCCCAAGAAAAATGTGTTCCACAGTCATTTGTCTAATAAATATGATTTTTGTTGGATCCTAATCATCTAAAACTGTTAATGTACGTCACCAAGAAAGTTTTTCATTTTCGAAATTAATAGTTACCAACATCACCGTAATCACTATCACTATCACCACCACCACCTCATCATTACCATATTCATCATCATCATAATCGTCATCATCATCATCTTCATCATCATCGCTACCACGACCACCACCACCTCATCATCATCCCCATCACCATTATCAATACTACTATCTCCATAATCACCTCATCATCATCATCATCATCATCATCATTATCATCATCATCATCATCATCATCATCATCATCATCATCATCATCATCATCATCACTACCATTACCACCACCACCATCATCACAACACCATCAACAACATCCTGATCATCACCTTCATCGTCGTCGTCGTCGTCATCATCATCATCATCATCATCATCATCATCACTACCAAGATCAGCACCACCACCACCTCATCAACATCATCATCATCATCATCATCATCATCATCATCATCATCATCATCATCATCATCATCATCATCATCATCATCATCATCATCATCATCACCTCCACCATCATCTTCACCACGATGACGACCAACACAAGTAAAACTAACAACAGCACCATCTCATCCTCTCCCACCACCCCTTCCAGTCCTCATAATAAAGCTATACTACCGGCCCATACGGTTCCTATATCACATAAAGTCACATTTTTAACAATTATAATTATTTAAACCAAAAAAATCAACCGCTTACACGGGCTAAAAATAATATATTTTTAAAGCACCGAATTGTCAACAAATATTTCATGGATTACGCCCCTTTGTTTTAATATAGCTCATATAGGCGGATTTTCATCTCCCTATTTTACACTGTTAGAGGAATTTCTCAATGTGGTTCTATATCAACATCGATTAATAGTGGTCTCAAGTTACTTTGTACCAAATTTGGTGCTTTCATCACTAATTTGCACAATTTTACCCTAATTCCCCTAGCTATATGTATAGTTACGTCACTATCTCAACCCTCATGAATTCCTTAGTAAGGCTGGACTCACAATCAAAAAACGAAATCTGTGTTTTAAACTCTTGAATCAAACGAGCTACATGAGCGCGTTCGTCTCATTGAGAAATGAAAAATGATATTTAAATCAAGAACATTGACCAGAAAATAAGGAAACTTTCATAAAAATATATAATTTGAGAAAGCTACTTTCAAAATCAAATCTATTACAAAAAAGGTTATTTCTAGACCGATTTTTATGAGACAAGACAATTTTTCTCCATTTTTCACAGTTAATGAATACGTACTCATTGATGACTAGCGAGTAGGTGTTAAATTTTGCGTATCCCTTTCCCACGCAGACACACACACACCTACACACACACACACACACACAGAGAGAGAGAGAGAGAGAGAGAGAGAGAGAGAGAGAGAGAGAGAACACACAATGTATGTCTTTCACTTCTGGCCAAAAATGCCAAAATTACAACTTAAGACTCGAATGATAACAGCGAGTAGGGTGTCAGATTAAACTTCAGTTTTAAAGGTCTAATTCAATTCACACCGTAATAAATCATAATAATGATCATTCTTGATATATTAGAGCATTAAAATATTTAATTCGCATTATCATAAAGATATTTTAAATATATGTATTTTGTAATTATTTCAGCGACGATACGAACCCCTTTTAATCGTCGAGCCGATCGAAAGTGATGCTAGACGACGATAACTGTGTGTGTGTGTGTGTGTGTGTGTGTGTGTGTGTGTGTGTGCGTTTGTGTGGGAAAGGGATACGCAAAAGTTAACACCTACTCGCTAGCCGTCAAGGATTACGTATTCATTTCCTGAGCAGTCAGTAGGGCATTTAAAAAAACATAATGACAAATAATCAGATTGCTACAGAACTAACGGCACAGTTTCTTAATTTGAAGTGGTCAGGGTCAAAACGTACAAAAGGCCTGGAAGGTGACACTTTAAAAAAAAAGAACTTATACTCGATTGATCGATAGACTTTTCATTGAAATTGATTCACTCGCACACTTTTATATTGTACTCGCTATCAAATATTCTTTTCAGGACAAGACCAGTATATTCTTGTCGATTTTCACTTCACTCAATTTTTTTCCATACTTACGATACATGGACATGATTTATGTGAAAATATGTCACATTTTCAGAGCTTTAAAATGATACCAAACAATTGAGAGGCAGCAGAGAGATCAAAGATTTTCTGTAAAATCGACTAAAATTTTCAACAAAAATTATCAATAACTCTGGAACCGTTTGTCGTACATGAAGGAGTGGGTACCAAATTAAATGTTATTTCTAATCCCGTCCGGCTGATTGGGTCAAATTAAGATGTTTTGAGTTAAACAATATTTGCACCTAGACAAGACCACAAAATGTGTTTTGTTAATGCTTGTTTTTCTCAATATCTGATTTGTATGACTTAGTACATTTTGATCCTGACCCCCTCATATATTGTAAATACGTTTTATTCCTCGTTTTGGTGAGTGCAATTTTATTTTTTCTTCATTTTTCCTTACATCCCTGTTTGGGATGAAAATCCCTATTTTTGCTCCCCAAAATCCCTGGTTTGTATCGTCGCTTGTTGGCAGGTCTGGAGAGAGAGAGAGAGAGAGAGAGAGAGAGAGAGAGAGAGAGAGAGAGAGAGAGATAGATAGAGAGAGAGAGAGAGAGAGAGAGAGAGAGAGAGCGAGTCGCCACATTATAATCATTGTTCTCATTGTTCATATAACCATTACCATCACCATCATCATCATCATCATCATTGTCACAGTAAAGGTTGTTCACAATTATCTTATTAAATTTTATTTTATTAAGAACTGAATTCATCTCACTCCAGTTATATTTCGGTAGGCTTAGATAAACTTTACCTTCTAATATTAGATCGTCTTTCCTTTTATAGCCTTCCCTCGAATTAATTTCTAATTAGTGAATACTTTTCGTTCTACATTCTGTCACGTAGCCACTTATTATAAAAGCTGATAGGTCTAATATTCGACACTCACTTTCTCTCCACAATCTATGCCGGACGGCCAGTCGTTCTATTCCTATATATATACTGGAAGATTTTTATCTTTTGGGACTTTGTAGATATTATATCTACACCATTAAGACGCCGGGGCTTTTAACTTTGATTGTATAATCTTCAAAGATCAAACCCAAGCCCGCTGTCAAAGGACTACACAATAACCTCTTACCAATTGCCTGGAAGTGGAATTTTACGAGTCCGATCCTGTTATCAGAGGAATAGATCATCCAAGCCCATCAACTGCCTGGAAACGTAAACTTACGAACCTGACATATTATCATAAGTTACGTAAAATATTCATATCTCTATTTGTAACTGCCACGATCACTGTTTATCTCTTTTAATTAAATTTCATCATTATTTTTATTTCATTGTAAACAAATCGTTAATTGTTTTTCATTTATAGTAACTAGTAAATTCTGGGGCCTCATTCTACATATATCTTTATGCATAGTCGAGTAGCTCTTTACTCACTTGAGACCATGACATTTTGGAGGGGACACATATAAAGAATTGAATTTATTTAGTTACTTATATCTATTTCAGCTAACTTTAAAGTTTAAATTGTAAAACTCTTAATTGCCCCACTTGATCATATTTTAATTGAACTCCCTATTTACAGGATTAATTTTTTTTTCTTTTTCATTTCTTCATTTAAATGGAATAGCAATTTATCCATTCATTCTTTCATTCAAATTGAATAGAATTTTATTGATTCATTCCTTCATTCATTTATTCATTTATAAATTATTCATTCATTCATTGTTCATTCATTTATTTATTCATCCATTCATTCGTTTATTCACTCATTTATACATTCATACATTAATTCCTCCCTTCATTCTTTCATTCATACATTATCCATTCATTCATTCATCTATTCACTCAGTTTTTCATTCATTCATTCATTCCTTGTCCACTTTGTTATTACATCACTCATTTCATTTTGTTGTTTGCCTCATTTGTGAATTGTTTTCAATATGTTTACATTCCATAACGATTCATTCACCTGTCATCCAATCACTCAGTGTTGTGAACACATTTTGTAACTATTGTAAATCTTACGATATTTTATTGTTTTGTATTTCAGACATCACTGTTAAACACTCTTCAATGCCTAATTACTATTGTTGAACAACCATTGAACAAGAGAGAGGTCCCAGCCACGAACTGAGTTGGTAAATATATCCTTCATTATTCTCTTTTACATTAGTTGGGCATCACATAGTAACTATAGACATCATGATTTGTTTGCATAGTGATTTGTTTTAAATGCATTTTTGGCATATTACTGTTACCGAAAACCACTTATATATTATGTTCTGAAAAGTGAGTCTTTAAAAACTAAATAATAATAAAAGGAGTCTACTAGCCGTCGTGTTATATTTAGTGATAGATAACTTGGGATTATTTTGGCATCCTATTATTGTTATCACACTAGTATATTAGCATCATTGCGAATAATTGTACACAAACTAACGACGAGTCACACACATTGGTGATACATTTTTCGTAGTAACATAGTTTAGAGTACACGCGATTGACACATTGTTATTGACACAAGTCATAATAACTCCGCATTGTATTGACACATTGCTTTATAAGATATAACGATAAAAGGCATCAAATTCAACATACATAATAAGTTGAAATAAGAGAGAGAGATTTCTAAAAATAGAACAGTTCATTCCAGTAAGTGTAAATAAATAAAATAGTAACAGTATCCTGTCAATATAATATATATATATAAAATATCGTAACTAATTTATTGCAACATGGAAGCATATAAAAGATACTTAAGTCTCGCAAAGGACTTAGAAATACCCCAGGAAAGAATATTTTCATGGTGCGAAGAGAAAGTAAAAGAAGAAAAAGAACATGAAGAAAGAATTCGTAGAGAAGAAAAAGAACACGAAGAAAGAATTCGTAGAGAAGAAAATGAAGAAAGAATTCGTAGAGAAGAAAAAGAACACGAAGAAAGAATTCGTAGAGAAGAAAATGAAGAAAGAATACGTAGAGAAGAACGAGAAGAAAGAGTCCAAGAAAGGGAACTAAAAAGACAAATAGCTTTAGCAGAAGAAGAAACCAAAAGGACCCAAATGATGCTGGAAATTGAAAAAACAAAAACCGGTCATGAAAGAAAACATAATAATAGTGATGAATTTTTCGTGAAACTTCCACGCATGCCAACATACGATGAACGCTCAGACTGTCTAGAATCCTTCTTACACCGATTCGAAGTTCAGGCTAAAGGTTATCGTTGGCCAGAAAGCAAATGGGCCACAGCCTTGATTAACTGCTTATCTGGAGAACCGCTAAAAGTTTTTTATACCTTAACAACTGAAGATGCAGATGACTATGGAAAAATTAAAGACGCTCTACTAAAAAGATTTAGATTAACGGAAGATGGTTACCAGGAAAGGTTTCACACTGCAAAACCGGAAAGTGGAGAAGACTTTAATACATTCGTGAACCGAATTACTCAATTTCTAAATCGGTGGCTTGAGTTGGCAAACGTAAAACAAGACGACTTTGCAGGCCTTTACTATCTCACGCTGAAGAATCGAATCTATCAAGCTTGCAACCCAGATTTAGTCGCATTCTTTAAAGAGAGAAAGCCAGAAAACTTGGACAAATTAAAAATCTACGCAGAAAACTTTAACAGCACACATCCATTGACACCCCTTAGCAGAACATTGAAGGAACCATACTACGCTGCCGCTGCTCAGAGTCCAGGTACACCTAAAGTTCAGTACTCAAATAGAACGAGCCGATCAATCACTCGGAACACGCAAGTGAAACAAGATGATCATAGTAACAAACCATGGAACAAACAGTTCAATAGAGACCATAGCCGACCCTATCAAAACAAAACAAGAAATAGCACTGACAATAATACTGAGTATAAGAAAACCAACAAACCTATAATTAAATGTCAATATTGTGGAATAAAAGGCCACACAGCAGACAAATGTTACAAAATCGTGGGATATCCAAAAGAAACTGCAAATGCATCACTCCAAACAAGTGTAAACAATCAGACACGAGTAATGTCAGGAGAAAATATAAATAAGTATTGCGTGAAAGGTATGTCACTTTTAACACAAACTCACAAATCAGGATCGCTATTTTTTTGTGAAGGCAAAGCTAATGGAACTGATTGCAAAATATTGAGAGACACAGGATGCAGTACAGTAGGAATAAAAGCATCTTTGATCAATGACGAAGACAAAACTGGAAAAACGGTACAATGCATCACATTCAGTGGCACAGTCGAAACCTTTGAAACAGCTAATGTGTACATAGAAACCCCATACTATACAGGAATAGTGGAATGCTGTATACTTCCCAACCCCGTCGCTGATGTTATTGTTGGCAATATAAAAGGTCTTAAAGACAACCCAACAGATGTAAAAGAATGGTCATTAACCCAAGAAAAGCTTGTCTAGCAGAAACAAGAAAGATGACTAAGACAACAGAGAAGCCAATGACTATTTCTCTTGAACCACAACAATTTGACAGGAACACGTTCATTGAAGAACAGAAAAAGGACCCGACTTTAACACCATATTTCAATATCGCAAACAAAGGGACAAAATCAAAAGTTGAATACATCATTGAAAAAGATATTCTGTTCAGGTTACATAGGAAAAGAAACAAAATAGCTAAACAACTGGTCACGCCGAGTATTTACAGAAACAAAATCCTTGGAATAGCGCACGATTCAATAACTTCTGGACATCTTGGGAGCTCTTCCACATTGAAGAGAATATCCGAGAATTTCACATGGCCTGGAATTACTAAAGACGTCCGAGAATATGTGAAATCGTGTGACACATGCCAAAGAAGAGTCGCAAAAGGCAGAATACCGAGATTGCCATTAGAGACAACCCCAGTTATTGAAAAAGTTTTTCAAAAAGTTGCAATTGACATTATAGGCCCTTTAACAAAATCAGATAGAAACCATACACACATACTAACACTAGTCGATTACGCAACCAGGTGGCCAGAAGCGATAGCATTGAAATCAACTACATCGGATCACATAGCTGAAGCATTGATGACAATTTTTACTAGAATAGGCATACCAAATGAGATACTGTCGGACAATGGACCCCAATTTACATCACATATGATGCATGAAACCATGAAACTCATGGGAATCCAACACTCATTCACAACTCCCTACCACCCCCAAGCAAATGGTCTTTGTGAAAGATTTAATGGCACTCTAAAGAATATGTTAAGAAAAGTGTCAGCAGAAAAACCAGATGATTGGGACAGATACTTACCAGCAATCCTATTTGCATATAGAGAAATACCCCAAGAATCTACAGGCTACTCCCCATTTGAGTTGATGTATGGACGATCACCTCGCGGCCCGATCAATATAGTAGCCGACATTTGTAAAGGGAATGAGGAGGACAATAACGAAATTATGTTTGCTTACGAATATGTAAGAAACCTGAAAGACAGAATAGAGGACACATGTAAGCTAGCACAGGAATCCGTCACTAAAAAAGCAGAGAAATACAAGGAATACTCCGATCGAAAAAGCAAGTCAAGAAAATTTGAGATTGGTGACAAAGTACTAATACTCTTACCCGATGACTCGAGTAAACTTTTAGCTACATGGAAAGGACCATTCAAGGTATTAGCAGTACGATCTGGTGTTAATTACGAGATTCAAATTAACAACACAACAAAGACATTCCACGCAAACATGCTAAAAAAATATTTCGATAGAGACAGATTATCACAACCAATATTTAACCATGTTGAAGCTGCAAATGTAGGATTAATCATCGAGACTCACAGCGATGATGTCGAACTACAACACACCCCACAACACGGTAACTCTAAAAATAGTACAATTAATGACGTCACAATCAATCCTCAACTAAACGAAGGTCAGAAACGAGAAATCAGGTCATTATTAGTGTCATGGTCTCAAGTGAGTAAAGAGCTACTCGACTATGCATAAAGATATATGTAGAATGAGGCCCCAGAATTTACTAGTTACTATAAATGAAAAACAATTAACGATTTGTTTACAATGAAATAAAAATAATGATGAAATTTAATTAAAAGAGATAAACAGTGATCGTGGCAGTTACAAATAGAGTTATGAATATTTTACGTAACTTATGATAATATGTCAGGTTCGTAAGTTTACGTTTCCAGGCAGTTGATGGGCTTGGATGATCTATTCCTCTGATTGGACTCGTAAAATTCCACTTCCAGGTAATTGGTAAGAGGTTATAGTGTAGTACAGCGGGCTTGGGTTTGATCCTTGAAGATTATACAATCAAAGTTAAAAGCTCCGGCGTCTTAATGGTGTAGATATAATATCTACAAAGTCCCAAAAGATAAAAATCTTACAATATATATATAGGAATAGAGTGACTGGCCGTCCGGCATAGATTGTGGAGAGAAAGTGAGTGTAGAGTGTTAGACCTATCAGCTTTTATAATAAGTGGCTACGTGACAGAATGTAGAACGAATAGTATTCACTAATTAGAAATTAATTCGAGGGAAGGCTATAAAAGGAAAGACGATCTAATATTAGAAGGTAAAGTTTATCTAAGCCTACCGATATATAACTGGAGTGAGATGAATTCAGTTCTTAATAAAATAAAATTTAATAAGATAATTGTGAACAATCTTTACTGTGACACCCCCACCCACGTTTAAAATATACTCTTTAACCATTATGGGAAAGATAGATTTTACAAACAGAAGTAAATTTACTATCATGATACTCTAGCATTAATCCATTGTTATGATTTGTGCTACAATTAAATTATTTATTAACTAGACATGGAAATGTTTATATTAACGTAGGTATATGAATGGGTGACAATAACAATGAAAGATTGTGATTACAAATCATTATGATGAACAACATGATGGCAATGTGATTACAAATCATTGTGATAAACAATAGTGATGGCAATGAAGCATGATTTAAGTCGATGATATGAAGGTAATTTACTGAATGAAATGAATGAAAATGTAAATGGAATATTGACATTTCAATTATTAATCATAAATGAGTGAAAATTCATAACAATGATAGATAAAGAGAAGATTTCCCAAATCATGAATGGGTATGGTATATATATCCAAACAATACTCAATGTTACATTAAGTTGGGTCATTATGTTTACAAATAAAATTATCGAATTTGTGTGTTCTGATTTGGCATAATTTGCGAGGTAACTAACAGTATGCATGGGAGGTTAAGTTATACCCTTCTCACGTCATTACACTAATCGAGAAAGTAGGTCGGCGTGAATATTTTCACAACCTGGTATGTGAGAGATACTGAAAGTGTAATTTTGCAAAAATAGACTCCACCTTAGTACTCTACTATTATTCATTTTGTTATTTCTTATGTACGTGAGTGGTTTATGGTCCGTTTCGACCACAAACTCTTTTAGCAGTAGATATCTGCTGAATGTCTTTAAAGCAAAGACGATGGCCAGTCCTTCACGCTCTATTACAGAGTATCGTGATTCTCTGTCCAATAATTTTCTGCTTGCATATAAGCAAGGCATTAGAGTTCCCTCATGTTCCTGTAATAGTACACCTGCGATGCCCTTATCAGACGCGTCAGTTCTTACAACAAATTCTTTTGATATGTCGGGTAATTTAAGAATTGGTTCTGAACAGAGTAATGCCTTTAATTGGTTAAAGCTATTCTGACACACTTCTGTCCAAACAATTTTGTTCGGTGACCCATTCTTTGTCAGATTTGTTAGCGGTGTCGCGATGTGCGCGAAGTTGTAAATGTATTTCCTGTAAAAATTTAGGAGCCTAAGTACTTTGCGTACTTCTTTTTTTGTCTTATGTGGTTGCAATTGTGCGATTTTTGTTCGTTTTTCTGTCTCGGGTGTCTGTGTCCCATGACCAATGGTATGATTAATCCTGCATTTGAAGCTTCGATATTAGTAAACATAGGTTGCGACACTGTGTCTCTATCAAAATATTTTTTTAGCATATTTGCATGGAATGTCTTTGTTGTGTTGTTGATTATAATCTCGTAATTAACATTAGATTTTACTGCTGTTATTTTGAATGGTCCTTTCCATGTAGCTAAAAGTTTACTCGAGTCATCGGGTAAGAGTATTAGTACTTTGTCACCAATCGCAAATTTTCTTGACTTGCTTTTTCTATCGGAGTATTCCTTGTATTTCTCTGCTTTTTTAGTGACGGATTCCTGTGCTAGCTTACATGTGTCCTCTATTCTGTCTTTCAGGTTTCTTACATATTCGTAAGCAAACATAATTTCGTTATTGTCCTCCTCATTTCCTTTACAAATATCGGCTACTATATTGATCGGGCCGCGAGGTGATCGTCCATACATCAACTCAAATGGGGAGTAGCCTGTAGATTCTTGGGGTATTTCTCTATATGCAAATAGGATTGCTGGTAAGTATCTGTCCCAATCATCTGGTTTTTCTGCTGACACTTTTCTTAACATATTCTTTAGAGTGCCATTAAATCTTTCACAAAGACCATTTGCTTGGGGTGGTAGGGAGTTGTGAATGAGTGTTGGATTCCCATGAGTTTCATGGTTTCATGCATCATATGTGATGTAAATTGGGGTCCATTGTCCGACAGTATCTCATTTGGTATGCCCATTCTAGTAAAAATTGTCATCAATGCTTCAGCTATGTGATCCGATGTAGTTGATTTCAATGCTATCGCTTCTGGCCACCTGGTTGCGTAATCGACTAGTGTTAGTATGTGTGTATGGTTTCTATCTGATTTTGTTAAAGGGCCTATAATGTCAATTGCAACTTTTTGAAAAACTTTTTCAATAACTGGGGTTGTCTCTAATGGCAATCTCGGTATTCTGCCTTTTGCGACTCTTCTTTGGCATGTGTCACAAGATTTCACATATTCTCGGACGTCTTTAGTAATTCCAGGCCATGTGAAATTCTCGGATATTCTCTTCAATGTGGAAGAGCTCCCAAGATGTCCAGAAGTTATTGAATCGTGCGCTATTCCAAGGATTTTGTTTCTGTAAATACTCGGCGTGACCAGTTGTTTAGCTATTTTGTTTCTTTTCCTATGTAACCTGAACAGAATATCTTTTTCAATGATGTATTCAACTTTTGATTTCGTCCCTTTGTTTGCGATATTGAAATATGAAGTTAAAGTCGGGTCCTTTTTCTGTTCTTCAATGAACGTGTTCCTGTCAAATTGTTGTGGTTCTAGAGAAATAGTCATTGGCTTCTCTGTTGTCTTAGTCATCTTTCTTGTTTCTGCTAGACAAGCTGTTTCTTGGGTTAATGACCATTCTTTTACATCTGTTGGGTTGTCTTTAAGACCTTTTATATTGCCAACAATAACATCAGCGACGGGGTTGGGAAGTATACAGCATTCCACTATTCCTGTATAGTATGGGGTTTCTATGTACACGTTAGCTGTTTCAAAGGTTTCGACTGTGCCACTGAATGTGATGCATTGAACCGTTTTTCCAGTTTTGTCTTCGTCATTGATCAAAGATGCTTTTATTCCTACTGTACTGCATCCTGTGTCTCTCAATATTTTGCAATCAGTTCCATTAGCTTTGCCTTCACAAAAAAATAGCGATCCTGATTTGTGAGTTTGTGTTAAAAGTGACATACCTTTCACGCAATACACATTTATATTTTCTCCTGACATTACTCGTGTCTGATTGTTTACACCTGTTTGGAGTGATGCATTTGCAGTTTCTTTTGGATATCCCACGATTTTGTAACATTTGTCTGCTGTGTGGCCTTTCATTCCACAATATTGACATTTAATTATAGGTTTGTTGGTTTTCTTATACTCAGTATTATTGTCAGTGCTATTTCTTGTTTTGTTTTGATAGGGTCGGCTATGGTCTCTATTGAACTGTTTGTTCCATGGTTTGTTACTATGATCCTCCTGTTTCACTTGCGTGTTCCGAGTGATTGATCGGCTCGTTCTATTTGAGTACTGAACTTTAGGTGTACCTGGACTCTGAGCAGCGGCAGCGTAGTATGGTTCCTTCAATGTTCTGCTAAGGGGTGTCAATGGATGTGCGCTGTTAAAGTTTTCTGCGTAGATTTTTAATTTGTCCAAGTTTTCTGGCTTTCTCTCTTTAAAGAATGCGACTAAATCTGGGTTGCAAGCTTGATAGATTCGATTCTTCAGCGTGAGATAGTAAAGGCCTGCAAAGTCGTCTTGTTTTACGTTTGCCAACTCAAGCCACCGATTTAGAAATTGAGTAATTCGGTTCACGAATGTATTAAAGTCTTCTCCATTTTCCGGTTTTGCAGTGTGAAACCTTTCCTGGTAACCATCTTCCGTTAATCTAAATCTTTTTAGTAGAGCGTCTTTAATTTTACCATAATCATCTGCATCTTCAGTTGTTAAGGTATAGAAAACTTTTAGCGGTTCTCCAGATAAGCAGTTAATCAAGGCTGTGGCCCATTTGCTTTCTGGCCAACGATAACCTTTAGCCTGAACTTCGAATCGGTGTAAGAAGGATTCTAAACAGTCTGATCGTTCATCGTATGTTGGCATGCGTGGAAGTTTCACGAAAAATTCATCACTATTATTATGTTTTTTTTCATGACCGGTTTTTGTTTTTTCAATTTCCAGCATCATTTGGGTCCTTTTGGTTTCTTCTTCTGCTAAAGCTATTTGTCTTTTTAGTTCCCTTTCTTGGACTCTTTCTTCTCGTTCTTCTCTACGTATTCTTTCTTCGTGTTCTTTTTCTTCTCTACGAATTCTTTCTTCATTTTCTTCTCTACGAATTCTTTCTTCGTGTTCTTTTTCTTCTTTACGAATTCTTTCTTCATTTTCTTCTCGACGAATTCTTTCTTCATTTTCTTCTCTACGAATTCTTTCTTCATTTTCTTCTCTACAAATTCTTTCTTCATGTTCTTTTTCTTCTTTTACTTTCTCTTCGCACCATGAAAATATTCTTTCCTGGGGTATTTCTAAGTCCTTTGCGAGACTTAAGTATCTTTTATATGCTTCCATGTTGTAATAAATTAGTTACGATATTTTATATATATTATATTGACAGGATACTGTTACTGACTGTTTTATTTATTTACACTTACTGGAATGAACTGTTCTATTTTTAGAAATCTCTCTCTCTTATTTCAACTTAATATGTATGTTGAATTTGATGCCTTTTATCGTTATATCTTATAAAGCAATGTGTCAATACAATGCGGAGTTATTATGACTTGTGTCAATAACAATGTGTCAATCGCGTGTACTCTAAACTATGTTACTACGAAAAATGTATCACCAATGTGTGTGACTCGTCGTTAGTTTGTGTACAATTATTCGCAATGACGCTAATATACTAGAGTGTGATAACAATAATAGGATGCCAAAATAATCCCAAGTTATCTATCACTAAATATAACACGACGGCTAGTAGACTCCTTTTATTATTATTTAGTTTTTAAAGACTCACTTTTCAGAACATAATATATAAGTGGTTTTCGGTAACAGTAGTATGCCAAAAATGCATTTAAAACAAATCACTATGCAAAACAAATCACGATGTCTATAGTTACTATGTGATGCCCAACTCATGTAAAAGAGAATAATGAAGGATATATTTACCAACTCAGTTCGTGGCTGGGACCTCTCTCTTGTTCAATGGTTGTTCAACAATTGTAATTAGGCATTGAAGAGTGTTTAACAGTGATGTCTGAAATACAAAACAATAAAATATCGTAAGATTTACAATAGTTACAAAATGTGTTCACAACACTGAGTGATTGGATGACAGGTGAATGAATCGTTATGGAATGTAAACATATTGAAAACAATTCATGAATGAGGCAAACAACAAAATGAAATGAGTGATATAATAACAAAGTGGACAAGGAATGAATGAATGAATGAAAAACTGAGTGAATAGATGAATGAATGAATGGATAATGTATGAATGAAAGAATGAAGGGAGGAATAAATGTATGAATGATTGGATAAATGAGTTGAATAAACGGATGAATGGATGAATGGATGAATGAATGAATGAATGAATAAATAAATGAATGAACAATGAATGAATGAATAATTTATAAATGAATAAATGAATGAAGGAATGAATCAACAAAATGCTATTCAATTTGAATGAAAGAATGAATGGATAAATTGCTATTCCATTTAAATGAAGAAATGAAAAAGAAAAAAAAATAATCCTGTAAATAGGGAGTTCAATTAAAATATGATCAAGTGGGGCAATTAAGAGTTTTACAATTTAAACTTTAAAGTTAGCTGAAATAGATATAAGTAACTAAATAAATTCAATTCTTTATATGTGTCCCCTCCAAAATGTCATGGTCTCAAGTGAGTAAAGAGCTACTCGACTATGCATAAAGATATATGTAGAATGAGGCCCCAGAATTTACTAGTTACTATAAATGAAAAACAATTAACGATTTGTTTACAATGAAATAAAAATAATGATGAAATTTAATTAAAAGAGATAAACAGTGATCGTGGCAGTTACAAATAGAGATATGAATATTTTACGTAACTTATGATAATATGTCAGGTTCGTAAGTTTACGTTTCCAGGCAGTTGATGGGCTTGGATGATCTATTCCTCTGATAACAGGATTGGACTCGTAAAATTCCACTTCCAGGCAATTGGTAAGAGGTTATAGTGTAGTACAGCGGGCTTGGGTTTGATCCTTGAAGATTATACAATCAAAGTTAAAAGCTCCGGCGTCTTAATGGTGTAGATATAATATCTACAAAGTCCCAAAAGATAAAAATCTTACAATATATATATAGGAATAGAGTGACTGGCCGTCCGGCATAGATTGTGGAGAGAAAGTGAGTGTAGAGTGTTAGACCTATCAGCTTTTATAATAAGTGGCTACGTGACAGAATGTAGAACGAATAGTATTCACTAATTAGAAATTAATTCGAGGGAAGGCTATAAAAGGAAAGACGATCTAATATTAGAAGGTAAAGTTTATCTAAGCCTACCGATATATAACTGGAGTGAGATGAATTCAGTTCTTAATAAAATAAAATTTAATAAGATAATTGTGAACAATCTTTACTGTGACAATTAGAAAAGTACCAGTCAGTCTTTACAGACGCACCCGGACATACAACATTAGTGGAACACGACATAAAGTTAACCACATCTACCCCTATCAACGTGAAAAACTATCCTATTCCATTTCACGCACGAGAACAAGTTGAAAAGGAAGTTAAGGATATG
This sequence comes from Berghia stephanieae, assembly GCF_034508935.2. Classification (NCBI taxonomy): domain Eukaryota; kingdom Metazoa; phylum Mollusca; class Gastropoda; order Nudibranchia; family Aeolidiidae; genus Berghia; species Berghia stephanieae. The sequence goes on along the minus strand of NC_088372.1, from coordinate 67,456 downwards.
CTAGATACAGGAATAGTTAGATATTCTTCAAGCCCATACTCATCACCAATAGTAGTAGTGAAAAAGAAAGACGGATCGATAAGGCTATGTATCGACTTTCGCAAATTAAATGAAGCAACAGTGTTTGATGCAGAACCAATACCAAATCAAGAGAATTTATTTGCTGCCTTATCTCAAGCAAAATACATGACAAAATGTGATCTTTTTAGAGGTTACTGGCAGATTCCACTGAAAGAATCATGTAAGAAATACACAGCATTTCAATCACCATTAGGATTGTTAGAATTTAACTATATGCCATTTGGATTATCGACAGCCGCATCGACATTCCAAAGAATGATGCGTATGTTATTAAAAGACATCCCGTCTACACTCTCATACTTTGACGACGCATGTATTTTCTCAAACTCATGGACTGATCACATGACAACCTTAGAATTAGTGCTTGAAGCATTAAAACGTAATTCTTTAACAACAAAACCGTCAAAAACAAGCATTGCATTTTACAAAATTGATTTTCTCGGTCATACCGTTGGTCATGGGACACAGACACCCGAGACAGAAAAACAAACAAAAATCGCACAATTGCAACCACCTAAGACAAAAAAAGAAGTACGCAAAGTACTTGGGCTCCTAAATTTTTACAGGAAATACATTTACAACTTCGCGCACATCGCGACACCGCTAACAAATCTGACAAAGAATGGGTCACCGAACAAAATTGTTTGGACAGAAGTGTGTCAGAATAGCTTTAACCAATTAAAGGCATTACTCTGTTCAGAACCAATTCTTAAATTACCCGACATATCAAAAGAATTTGTTGTAAGAACTGACGCGTCTGATAAGGGCATCGCAGGTGTACTATTACAGGAACATGAGGGAACTCTAATGCCTTGCTTATATGCAAGCAGAAAATTATTGGACAGAGAATCACGATACTCTGTAATAGAGCGTGAAGGACTGGCCATCGTCTTTGCTTTAAAGACATTCAGCAGATATCTACTGCTAAAAGAGTTTGTGGTCGAAACGGACCATAAACCACTCACGTACATAAGAAATAACAAAATGAATAATAGTAGAGTACTAAGGTGGAGTCTATTTTTGCAAAATTACACTTTCAGTATCTCTCACATACCAGGCTGTGAAAATATTCACGCCGACCTACTTTCTCGATTAGTATAAACACGTGAGAAGGGTATAACTTAACCTCCCATGCATACTGTTAATTACCTCGCAAACTATGCCAAATCAGAACGCACAATTTCGATAATTTTATTTGTAAACATGATGACCCAACTTAATGTAACATTGAGTATTGTTTGGATATATATACCATACCCATTCATGATTTGGGAAATCTTCTCTTTATCTATTATTGTTATGAATTTTCACTCATTTATGATTAATAATTGAAATGTCAATATTCCATTTACATTTTCATTCATTTCATTCAGTAAATTACCTTCATATCATCGACTTAAATCATGCTTCATTGCCATCACTATTGTTTATCACAATGATTTGTAATCACATTGCCATCATGTTGTTCATCACAATGATTTGTAATCACAATCTTTCATTGTTATTATCACCCATTCATATACCTACGTTAATATAAACATTTCCATGTCTAGTTAATAAGTAATTTAATTGTAGCACAAATCATAACAATGGATTAATGCTAGAGTATCATGATAGTAAATTTACTTCCGTTTGTAAAATCTATCTTTCCCATAATGGTTAAAGAGTATATTTTAAACGTGGGTGGGGGGTGTCACAGTAAAGGTTGTTCACAATTATCTTATTAAATTTTATTTTATTAAGAACTGAATTCATCTCACTCCAGTTATATTTCGGTAGGCTTAGATAAACTTTACCTTCTAATATTAGATCGTCTTTCCTTTTATAGCCTTCCCTCGAATTAATTTCTAATTAGTGAATACTTTTCGTTCTACATTCTGTCACGTAGCCACTTATTATAAAAGCTGATAGGTCTAACATTCGACACTCACTTTCTCTCCACAATCTATGCCGGACGGCCAGTCGTTCTATTCCTATATATATACTGGAAGATTTTTATCTTTTGGGACTTTGTAGATATTATATCTACACCATTAAGACGCCGGAGCTTTTAACTTTGATTGTATAATTTTCAAGGATCAAACCCAAGCCCGCTGTCAAAGGACTACACAATAACCTCTTACCAATTGCCTGGAAGTGGAATTTTACGAGTCCGATCCTGTTATCAGAGGAATAGATCATCCAAGCCCATCAACTGCCTGGAAACGTAAACTTACGAACCTGACATATTATCATAAGTTACGTAAAATATTCATATCTCTATTTGTAACTGCCACGATCACTGTTTATCTGTTTTAATTAAATTTCATCATTATTTTTATTTCATTGTAAACAAATCGTTAATTGTTTTTCATTTATAGTAACTAGTAAATTCTGGGGCCTCATTCTACATATATCTTTATGCATAGTCGAGTAGCTCTTTACTCACTTGAGACCATGACAATCATCATCATCACCTCCATCATACAATATCATAATAATATAATGTCCATTCCTACAACATCCATCAATTTCAGCAGTATAAATAATGAAATCATATTTTTATATTGCCTAAAGACTGATTATGAAAACAACAAATGTTAATGAGTTCTAAAATATATTGAATATTTAACAACTGACTCGGGGACAAATACACACATTTGTATTGACAACTACAACTAAAGTAAATTTTTAAAATCCCTTTGATTCAAGTTATAAAAAAGGAGGGGCCTTATTATCCTATTATAAAAAGAGACAACTGAACTAATATTTACTTTTCTGATGTTGTTATGACTGAAATAAATGTTTCAACAAGAATGATGTTAATATTTGCATTTCATCACAGAGATTATGAAAAGATGTGAATTTTGATAATGTGTTATTGTCCCTTCTGTACTTCAAATAGTCAAGAAAATGTGAGATCTCTATTTGCACCCAGAAACGTTAAGTTAAATTTATTCTATTTGTGATGGATGGTCATAATTTGACAACATACTGAAATGTATTTCATTATATTAGATCTATCATGTGAATTTCTGGTAAATATTTACAATATTTTGTTGTATTTCAAATCATGGGGATTCCATTTGCTTGGAAAACCTACTCGTAGTGATAAAAATCAGCATCCGTCAATAACATACAGTACAACTCGGATCCAATGAACTCGGACCATTCCTAGACTCGGACTCAACAAACACCTTGCATTCAACGAACACCCACCCACCCACACACACACACACACAACACACATTTATTTATTTTTTGGTCTTCAATTGGCTAGAGTAAAGGTCCTCTTATCGAACCAACTTATCTCAGATTCATCAAACCAGTAGAATAGGCAAATTAAAAAAATAATCCTATTTTCTGCTAAAACTTGAAACATCAAGTTGAACTTTAAAAAATCCGAAGTTTGCTGTCGGCGTCAGCTGACGAGAAACAAGAGGATAGAAGGGAGACGAGGTACCTCAGGTCACACCATGGATGACACGGTGGTCGGTGGTCCTAGGCTAGGGGAGACTGGTAGTCTGTAGGGAGACGATGATACGAGATCAAAGAGAAAAAGCCGAAGGACACTTTGATTGTGGAAATGGTTGGGGAGTGGGGTTCGGGTGAAAAGGGGGGGGGGAGGGGTAGTGTCAACCAGTGTGGGATGTATGCTTTACAAATTACAGTCGACTCCGCTTAATCGCACACCCTTGGGATTTTGGGTTAGTGTGCCGATTAAGGGGAGTGTGCGATTAAGCGGAGAGCTAAAATAGCATCTAACACCAGCGTTCATCTGCTATCCATGTAGGAACTTCCCCTCTGTGCTTTCTACGGCTTGGACCGCCATGTTGAAGACATGGCCTCATTAGAAGGTTGTTGTTTTTCTCTCTTTTGTTTGTTATTGGTTGTTTGTTTTGGGGGATTTTTTCTTCTGTTCTTTTGGGGTTTTTTCTTTCTTTTAAAAAAAAAAGTTTTATGGACAACAAAATGTGACATTATTGTTTGTAAAATTTTGTAGTCATGGAACGTTCATTGCTTTCTATTCTGTGCAAGCTGTTTATAAACTCTTGTCTCCAATCTCGACAATGTGGGTAGATCAACTCTCAAGCATTCTTCTTGTATTAAGCGGCGTAGTTTGTCCACGATGTCAAGTTTTTCAGTGTTTGTCAGGAGTGATGAGTCATATTCCGATGACTCATCCTTATCTCCATTATCCAGGCGTTGTCTTTTGTGTGGCTGAACGGAATAGAGGAGATCCTGAGATGTCAGTTAACTGCTGATGGGTATATTGTTCTACAATCAAGATGGAATCAAGGTGTAGCGATTAAGCGGAGCGATTATATAGAAAAAAATCCATTTGTCGGGAATGTGTAGCGTATAAGCGGGGTGTCTTTATTGGGTTTTTAATTTTTATGCAATCACGCCAAATATGCAAAGAAACTAAAAAAATGCAAAATATGCGATGGAAGGCGAGATATGCGGCCATAAAACAAGTGGGGTCCTCGATTAGTAACCCAATGGGAGCGATCTATATTACCTTTCCATGTGCTCGAGGTCATTGGTCACATTGCAAAGTGTGCTCAAAATAACCCACATAGTGAAAAGTGTTCACAGTTTGAGAAATATCGAACATCACAATACGCTTCAACAGTCGTAACGTCACTTCCCCCGTAATGACGGATGGTAGTAACTGGCTCTAAACTATCGGAACAATGGCGGACGCTATTATGAAATATTTCTCCGATGAGTATAAAAGCGTATCTAGAGGGAAAAAAAAACATTATAAATCTGATCATGTTTTGACTCTTACACATTCTGATCGTAAGAGAAATGAAGAGTTCTAGCCAGCATGAAGAATAAAAAAGTACCGATTTTATTTGTTTAGAACCACGATGGCTGCCGTTGCTGGGCGACGTGACATCAGACTATTGAATCCAATTGGTCATTTTGCTCATCGTGACTCGTGGGTAAGATTTCAACTTTCATAAACACAGCAGCGTGTTTATATTTATTGAGAAATGCCCAATCGTTGTACAGCAACAAATCGATGACTAGGGTGGACGAAAACATGAATATAGATCGCTCCCATTGCTCTCACAACAGTGCGAGTCTGTGTATAGGATTGAGTTACAATAACTCCAGGTAGAATGGTTTTCACCAAGAAAGCAGTAACAACGTTGCCAAAAAGGACAGGGCATAATTGAACACAGCACTCAACGAGTAAATATTTGTTTGAACAGTTAAAAATGAAATAATATTGGATGGTAATGGTTGGGGTTGGGTGACCAAATTACCCCCTCTCCCCCCACAACCACAACCTACACTATTTCACCATCCGTTGTCGGCTAGGAAGATGAGGTCCAACTATAAGGCTCCGTGTCCACCAAAATAGAATCGAACCAACTCAAAGCCGTCAGTCTGAAAATAAAAATATAGGACACCATAATTTTCCTATACATACCCGACAATTAAACGCGAGGCAACCCGTGTCCACTGGCGTCGATCCGTTTCAATTTTATTTATTAATTTGATTTTTTTTATTAAATCAAGAATGACCTTGTGACAGTTTTCTTCTCGAATTTCCCACCAACCTCTTTCGTGTTTTTTGTTCTCATAACCAGCGGCATGGCATTGGCATGCTTACAGTATAAAGTGGTGCCAGACCAAAATGACTTACACGTGCTATAGTTGTAAATATAAAAGAAAGAGAAAAATACTTGCATGCATAAAGTAAATTTGCATGGTGATGTTTCTATCCCTGGAAATCTTTTCAATAGTTTGTTTATAGAAATCACGAATGAATATATTGATTGGAGTTTGGACACTGAGGCAATTGGCTTAAGAGACACATGCAGATATTGAATGTCAATCGAACAAAGGGTAATTTCAAAACTTACAAAGCGTAAGAATGTAAACATCCCCATTCCACATCGGAAATCAAACATGACACCAAACAAGATATATACGAGTATACACAGACACACACATACACACACACACACACACACACACACACACACATATATATATATATATATATATATATATATATATATATATATATATATATATATATATCTGTGTGTGAGTGATGAACGCCGGCGCGCACACACACAAAGTCAAACATACATATTCATGCGAAGATCATATAGCATCACTATCAAGAAATGCATTGCTTAATTCGTTCACATTCCTTCATATCAACTGTGCAGCAATAATAATGATAATAATAATAATAATAATAATAATAATAATAATAATAATAATAATAATAATAATAATAATAATAATAATAACAACAATGACGATGATGATGATGATGATGATGATGATGATGATGATACTACTACTACTACTACTACTACTACTACTACTAATAATAATAATAATAATAATAATAATAATAATAATAATAGTAATAATAATGATAATGATAATAATAATAATAATAATAATAATAATAATAATAATAATAATAATAATAATAATAATAATAATAATAATAATAATAATAATAATAATAATAATAATAATAATAATAAATAAATAAATTAATTACTATAGGAATCACGACAAAGAGAGAGAAACAAATGAACTTGTTAATAATCGTGATTTCGATAATAATAAAGATGGTAGAAGTTACCATACTATACTATGACGTAAATGACCAACATTAGCTATTAATCTCCAGTCCAACAGAGTTGGAGAAAAATTTCTCGGCACCTTAGGCGGATTTTTTCTCGTATTTGAAGATTGTAAAAAATCGAGCCATTTTCTCAGGTAGTCAATGTGGCAACACTGATAGTAAAAATCCGCTCCATGCGAGTGGGGAAATCCAGTTGACAGTCATCAACGGACCACAGACTACTCCTGTATTAGGACAGAAAGGGAGTATGATTCGCACTGTTGACAAAAGGCGGTATATACCATTTCTCAGTTTTATATTTTTTTTTCAAAATGCTGTTATCCATTTTTAAAAGATGTATGCGGTGCCTGGCATCATTTGAACCAATAGAGCCACGCCCCAGCTCATAACACTCGTTCATCCATCTAATGTGTTCTACTCAGTACACGTCGCATACATTACAAGAAATGGGAATCCGACAGCGACTGAATAACATTTTAAAAACAGGAAGAAAAACAACAAAAAACACAAAAAAGTAAATAAATAAATAAAATAAAAAAAAATAAAAATAAAAAACACTATTTGTCGCTATTGAATGTTGTCACCGAATTGAAATGTATTTGTGGCTACATTTGTCAGGTTGTTCAAATTCTATGTGACATTTCATGAATTATTTGGATATTGCCATAGTGGGCAGAGAGGTACTTACTGTATCTTATATCCGCCTATATTTGTTTTCCAACTTGCTTTCTGTCTTTGTCTTGGAATGAGATTACCTGATTTTGTCCTGTCCCTGGCCAGATACCCTGTCGGAGAGGGAAACAGACATGTATAGTTAGTTTTGGGAGATTATATTTTTTATGCCTTGTAAATCAACTCTCTGTTATGCAGTGTATTTTTAGTTTTGTTTATGTATTATATATGATTTGTTAACATTTGAGCGTATTCCTCTTAGTGGGGACCTGTGCTTGTGTCTGGATGAGACTTTAAAGTGATCTCAAACTAAGTACACTGATAGTGTGCTCTTGGAATCTACACCTGTTCCCTATTTGTCTGGCTTATTCTTGGATGTGTTAATTGTAATCATTCTACGGGATAAATAATAACTAGTATAAAAAATAAAATAAAATAAAATTTCCATAGGGGAAAGTTGACTCTGTGGTCTATTCCAAGGGGAGACTGGAATAACATAGGCGTCAGCCGCAGTGCAGCGCTGCAAATTGAGCAAGGGGAGACTGAATAACCCAGACGTCAGCCGCAGTGCAGCGCCGAAAATTGAGCTATGGCAAGGTGACTTGCTAAAGGCCACACAGCGCAGCGGCGGATGATTGAACTTGGTACCTTTCGGGTAAGAAGCAAAGACCGTACCGCTGAGCCACGCTGCCTTCAAGTATGAGTCTATGGTGATAAAATAAACTGTGCCTTTCTTCCATGGCAAGTAAAACTTATTGAGTAATTGTAGTGATTGTGACTTTGGTATCTAACAAAAATTATATGGTCACTTCATTGTTGTTGTGAATTCTGGGATTAATCTTTGCTGTTTGGATATTTAATTGAAAAATATATCCCAAGTAAACACATTTTAACGTAAGAAAAACATATTGTTATGAGCATAGGGATGTCTGTTGTGTTTTTTTTTGTTTTTTTTTTTTTTTCTGAAACTAGGAAAGTAAGGCAAGTCTCAACAACCCCCCCCCATCTCCCTCCACCTTTCGCTCAGTTGGCAGCTATACTTCAATTTCATTATAAAACGTTTTCTAATGTAAGCCAGTCCGTGGATCAACCACTTCCTAGATGTCACTGCCCACTACCCATCCACCCACCCTTCCACCCCAATGACCTTGGACTAAGTCAAAGACAATGGATTCTAGTTCTGTACATTGACAAAACGCGTTTTTGCAACAAAAATGTCTATAAATTATTCGATCATTGAGATAACCAACAGGAACCTGCTAAAGTATTATCATCCAATAAAAATAAACACAATTTAAAAAAAAATATTATTCAAATGAAAAGCACGAGATTTGCGAACACACACAACCAAATTTTAGAGGCGATGACGACTAGTGACAAATGGGAGGTGGGGGCGGTAAGGTGAATATGAGGGGAAGGGGGGGGGGAGGTGTCAGTCAACCCAGCATTAGCACCAATTCAAGAACTGTTTGAAATAAATGTGTGTGTGTGTGTGTGTGTGTGTGTGTGTGTGTGTGTTACAAACAATAGCCATATTTCGTCGTGGCCAATTTCGACTTCAAAAGTGGTCAAATAGAACCTCACGTGGCCAGACACACAAACACCCCAAGCATTCTGACTCCCTAGAAAAACTCATTGGTTTTGATTTTTAAAAAAGAATAATAATAAATATTTTTTAAAAATCGACTATACTAGGAGAAAACTTTTCTTTTTAATTTTTTAAATAATATATTATATATATAAATAAATAAATAAATAGAAAAGCGTTTCTCTGTGGCCAATTTTGCACGTGACCATCTGGCAGCCCCAATCATAACCATTGGCAGTAAACGAGATGCTGTTTTGTTTTTGTTTTTGTTTTTGTTTATTCCAAACGAATCACTGTGCGGTGACGTCTGCTACTGAACCCAAGACTACCTTATGTAGTCTGAACCATTTCCTGTTGCATAAAAAATACAAACTGACATCCTTTACCCCATTGAGTGTGATGAATTACTATAATCTCATAGTACGAGTACGAGTCCCTGGTTGTTTATCCAATATACAGTTCATATTACTTTTAAAATTACGTGAGTTATCCCATCATTTGTACAAACTACTTACTTGTCTAATAAATATTTCACTCGTTTCATATTTGACATGAACAATTTTAGAATGTTCTTTTCTGTTTGTGTTTTACTGTCCCTGTCACCGACCGATAACCACCAACCACCGCTCGTGTGTGGATGTTTTTGACTTATTCATTTCTTGAATTCCTTTTTTTTCTTCAGATTTTGTACGGCATGTCCACTGGCAGTCAATCAATAGAGCGAAGTTGTTTTGTGCCACCCTATATTTTCCGTAGATTAGCATGTCAACCAAACAATAAACCTCAATTTTAAAATTCTGATGAGATTAAAAATTTAGCACATACTGCTTTTTGTTTTGAATTTAGCATTTGCTGACTTTTGTCAACATTCGTGCATCGCTCCTTTGATTGGTAGCATCTTCGTCGTTCAGCGGCACCTTTCATCTTTCCCCCGTTATCCGCTCGGGGTGACAATGCGGGGAAGTTTCCAGTTTCCAGTCGACGATCGGCTGCTGTTGTCCCCTGAAGAAAGTTCGTTGTCTCCCCAATCTCCCCCCACCCTCCCTCCCCACCCATCACTACCAGCCGCCTCGATGTCCTACTAGGGATAAATTAAACGAAATTAAAACCGTAGTTTTATAGATGTGAAAGATTTAGGCCCAGACAAACCAGTGAATTTGATTTATAGGCTAACGTAGTTGCGAGCGCACCGAGCAGACAGCGTCAATGATTTCTTGTTGAATGGATTCCTGCGAGTGAAAGTGAAAACTGTAAAACGCTTCATTGTTTTTATTGTTTGATTTTTGGTGATATATGTTCTAATTCCAAGTGGACAACAGGAGGATTCAATTATATTATTGCGCACATCTTTCAGGTGTGTGTTTAAGTTCGAGGAGTTGAATGAGAGCAGGTAGATATTATGTCGTTTAGGATGGTAGATAAATGTACTTTAACAATGTATGATCGGATAACGATAATGATGGATGGTTTGAGTGAGTTTGAGTTGGACCTCTCTCTCTCTCTCTACACCTCTCTCTCCCTCTCTCTCTACCTCTCTCCCTCCCTCACACTCTCTCTTTTACTTTCTCTTTCTTTCTTCCTTTCTCACCTTGTCTCACTCTACCCCCCCCCCCTCTCTCTCTCTCTCTCTCTCTTTCTCTCATTCTACCCCCCTCTCTATCTCTCTGTGTGTGTATGTGTGCGTGTGTGAATGTCTGTGTGTTTGTCTCGCTTTACTTCTCATTGCAATTTCAATTTTATTACAGAATATCCCCCCCCACCCCATTCCTTTCCCTCTTCCCCATCCTCTCTCTCTCTCTCTCTCTCTCTCGCTCTCTCTCTCTCTCTCTCTCTCTGCTTTTCTTTCTCCCCATCTCTCTCACACATACACACACGCACACTTACACACACACACACACACACTCTCTCTCCCCCTCCCTCCCTCTCTTTCTTTCTTTATCTCTTTATTTATTTCTCCCTCTCTTTTCCTTTCTCCCCCCCCTCTCTCTATCTCTGTCTATCTATCTATCTCTCTCTCTCTCTCTCTCAAACTGAGTACTTTGATGTGTGCTCTTGGAATCTACATCTATTCCCTATTTGTACCATTCCCCTTCTCAAGTCCTAGAATATTTTTTACAATCCAATTTTCCTTTTATTTTACAGGCGCTGATATGACCTTAGTGTGTTATAAAACCATTATACACAAAACAAAACAATATCTATCTATCTATCTATCTATCTATCTATCTATCTATCTATCTATCTATCTATCTATCTATCTATCTATCTATCTATCTATCTATCTATCTATCTATCTATCTATCTATCTATCTATCTATCTATCTATGTGAGGTTCCTGGCCTCCCATAGTGGGCAGGGTGGCACTTACTGTCTTCTATCCCCTTAGCCTTATGTCTGGTTTCCAATTTGCTTTCTGTCTTTGTTAAGGAATGAGATTGCTTTGCCGTAGCGCTTGGCTGGGAGGGAAACAGTCAAATGCATAGTTAAGTGTTTTGTGAGATGATATTATTTTCTTTGTAAATCATCTCTCTTTTGTGTATTGTTATATTTGTTATTTTTGAATGTATAATGTAAACATCTCTGTGTATTTCTCTTAGTGGGATCTTGTGCTGTTGTCTGGGTGAGACATTTAGGTGATTTCAAACGTAGTACACTGATAGTGTGCTCTTGGAATCTACATCTGTTTCCTAGTTGAACCAATTCCCCTTTGTCTTACCTTTTTGTGGGTGTTCTTGAATTGTAATTCTAAAACTTTTTACTATCACATATTGTGGGGTAGTTGCACACATATGTAATGGCTTGTGATCGTATAGTGGTGTTTTTGATAGATGGTAGTATTATCCTTTGCGTTGTGTTGTAGATATTAATAATGACGAAAGAGTTCAAGGGCCGATGATGATAACTGAATGTACAACATCAAGACATTCAAATATAAGTCCAGATTCCAAGTTTAATTTCTTACAGCTTTATTTGTTGTGATAAATTCCAAATCCAAATCAAATAGCATGGTCATAATTCAATCAGTTTCATAAGTTCCAAATCCGTAAAATCAGTCCACATGTAAAGTTAATTTTGCCTAAGTAACCATTTTCAATATACGTGAATTATTTCTAAGTCCAAAAAAACAAGTAAATGATGGTGAACACAAAAGGTTTAAAGTGTGCAGCTCATGGTCAAGTTGAATGCAGAATCCAAAGGTAGAATGATCCCGTTTTCCTCGAAACATCCTCTTTTATCCCTATCAAAATTTTACCCACAGTTCCATTGTTTCCACGCCCCCTTGCAGTTATTGACAGTTCCCTGTCAGTCTATAATCCAACCCCTAAGAGTAAGACCAAATCATAATCAAACCTGAAACGTCAATTCCTACATATTGATGTTAAACCCCGCCTTATATGATATAACATTATTTTGATAAATGCCCCTTTCACCTGTTTCAACACCCCTAAACCAATTTAAGAATGATTGATTAAATAGTACTCAACATGATAACCTGTCCAGTAACTTTGACACAAACGGTCTCAAGTAACCTGGACATAAAACTGCGCACACGTGTCATGCGTCTCAAATAGCTTGGACATAAAACTGCCCACACGTGTCATGCACTGACCAAGCTTAACTGATATGCCTGCACTATGTACTCACTAAACCCATTTGCTGATATATATAATTGACAGTTTTGCACCAAATTTCTTAGATAACCTTTTGCATAGGCTTACTCTCTTACATACGCCCCTTTCTTAGAATTTAAATTGACTTAAAACAATTTCAATTAAAAAATAACAGTAAGAGATTAAATATATATCTAATGTCGAACTAAAATGCAATAAACAAATGTAAGAAATAGTCTATATTTTTTAAAATGACAAATACTTATACCAGTTAAACATTTAACAACTTTAAACTTTAAATTCAAAAACACCAAAGTTGATTACAACATTCATATATATCGATTATAGGTTTTAAAGTATTAAATTCACAAACAATCAATTTTGATTACAACATCTAGATAGATATATATCGATTATAGGTTTTAAAGTATTAAATTCACAAACATCAAATTTGATTACAACATCTAAATAGATATATATCGATTATAGATTCTTTTTTCTTTCAAATTACAACATCAAATCTATCAAAAAGAGATTAAAATTTAGATTTACCAACACCAAAATTGATTAAAACATTTATATTTATCGATTAAACTTTTTTAAAGTATTACAACATCAACAGTAAGATATCATTTATTTAAAAATTCAAAGAAAAAGTATCTTTTCACCTTAAATTCCATCTTCATAGCAATAAAAGTGTTTAATTCTCGTCATATCCCATCACACATACATATTATTGCGTGAAAAAGGATGGTTCAATTTCCATTTGTGATATACTCACGTTATCTTATTCAATCTCAAATTCAACTCTATACGACATGGGTGATAATCTCAGCTTCCATGTATGTCTACTCATTTACTGTCATCTCAAAACCAATACCTTGTATATTCCCTTATATTGTATGATTCCATTTAAACAACATTATTACATTAATTCCTACTTATAATATGTGGTACAAATAATGTATTATAGACATCTAGATCCATATACGAAGGATTACATTTCAATTAGTAATAAAAAAAAAATATTTAAAAATAAATCATAATAATAGCATTATCATCATTTTAAAATTCAAGGTAAAGTTATTATCATTCATTGTTCATTGTTGCTGTTTCAATTTTTTTTTTTGTTTTTTGCTTTTTAAGTCATCAAGGTGTAGTTTACAACTACATTGATATCAAATTGTTCTTTGTGGTCATCCATCAGGGGTCACATTTCTCAGTAATCCGTTCGTTTCGAGAATGGTCATCTTGTAAAATTTCAGTAATTGTTAATTAGTCATTGTCTCCATTTAGAATGAGTTTTCATGTAATGAAAAAAAAATATATCAACTATAAGAGTTGAGGTGATTGTATCTAGTCTACGTGTTGCATTGTTGTGTGTGTTATGGTCACTGAATAGCCCAAGTGTCATAAATTCACTTTATTTATTGTTAATTAATTAAAAACTTTTTCCTCTGTAAATGTCTTAGAATTATCACAATAATGTCTTCACATTCAAATATTTAGCGTTGAATAAATAATCAAACAATAGTCTATCCGGCTTGTTCACATCACATATTTAGTGTTTGTAAATAATCAGTCATTAGTCTGTCCGACTTATTCATATTTAGTACAGTGTAAATAACTAAATAAGTAAAATCTAACATAGTATGTGATTGTGGGCTGTTACTCAAGTGACCAACTTTTGCAATTAGTGTGTTGTATTTGTTCCGAGTCTTTTGAATTGGGACGAAAAAAGACTCTACAGGTAGCAAACGTATGCTTAACCTGTTGGGTTGTTTCTTGGTTCTTGTGACGTCGCTGTAATCCATTCATCTCCGGCATCTGGGTCGATTCTCCTCGTAGATATTTGTGGTTGTCTTGTGTATACGTTGAGTCTCATTGTAGATGAAATTGTAAAAATTCAAGATTAACTGTGTGCGAGATCTTGAATTTAAATGAAGTTTGACTTATCCAGCAAGTCAAAAGAAAGTTGTGAACTCAGCCATGTGTTGACAAAGAGTTCGTGTGTAGTAGTCGACAGAGGTCGTGTGTTGTAATTGTTCGTGTTTGTTGATCGAGTTTTGATGAGGTGGCATGTGAGTACACACCAGGTAGATGATGTAATCTGTAGAGTACCGGTGGGTGACGTGAGTCCAAACACCAGGTAGATGATGTAACAATAACGTAGTCTAGTAGTGTATGTAGTAGGGTCGAATAAGGTCAACAATATTTTCGTTATTTGAACGCAGGTTGTTGAATATCATACGATAATGAATCCAAGAAAATCGCTCATGTGGCGTTTTGCGATACTTTTTCCTGCATTGTCTTATATACATATATAGCCTTTATCTTTTACAATGATACTAAGACAGGCGTTATTATAATATTCAATGTTTATAAGTTGTAGATATGGGTGCTGCACACTTGTATATTGACATAAGTTTAAATTTGAATACGCTCACCACTGAATATGATGGAAGTAGTATTGTTCACAATTGGACATCATTTTTGTAAAAACAATCGTATCTTGAACGTTTATGTAATTATTGACATCGTACATCGTTGGGTATTGTTGTTGTAGAAGTAAATACAAGTAATCCAATTGTTCAATAAAGAATGTAAATATAAAAAGGTTCATGGAAGAAATCTGTGTTGATACAGATATTATTTTATGAATTCTGTCAAGTTTGTATAAGATGAAAGGTACGATGTAATTGAGGTTGCTGTGTATTTGTAGTCTGTAGATTGTGTTGATTCTGGACGTAGTCGAGATTGTTACTCCATTTTAATGTATTCGTGGATAGACCAAAGGGATTAGGACATTTTCCGACCTATGTTGTGGTTGTGTTTGAGTTGCCTCTGTCGTTGTCATCAGCGTTCCCGTTATGACTGATGGTTGCAAGTGTCCTCTTTCGTGATGACTGTATCATGTTTTAGTGCAAACACTACTTCTGCCTTTGATTAACTCGAATTATTCCCCTTAGAAAATCCCTAATTTAATGAAATATGATTTTGTTTATTTTATCATTATTATTAGTGTTATCGTAGCACTTCCTACCATTTCAATTTATTGCTGAATGATTACACACTTAAGATTTGACAATTGAACATAACTTCTTCTTCAACTCAGTTACAAATTTTATGATATAAATGTTAAATTCAAACCACGCAGTACATATTGATTACAATTACAACAGCAAATTGATAGGAGAAAAATATGATAATCAAAATATTCGCAGAAACGATACGATATTCACTCTGGTCAATAAAAATTTCAATGTCTCGCGCCTTTGCCCTCGGCTTATAATAATATTCATATAACTCATTGCGATGTAATCTCGCGCCTCTTAAT
Source organism: Berghia stephanieae (assembly GCF_034508935.2). Lineage (NCBI taxonomy): Eukaryota > Metazoa > Mollusca > Gastropoda > Nudibranchia > Aeolidiidae > Berghia > Berghia stephanieae. The sequence goes on along the minus strand of NC_088372.1, from coordinate 51,557 downwards.
ATAGCATTGATAAATGTGTGCGCTTTAACCAAGCGCCTCGTATTTATAAAAATTATCCGCCTTGTGCATCATTTCATAATGTTAAACCAAGCGCTTTAATCAAACGCAAAATAAAATATTCCCGAACGCCTCATTCCTGCGTCTCGTAATTTAAACCGTGTGCACTTTAATTACCGCGTCTTACATCACTGCGCTTATTTACCCGTCATTTACAGCATTTTACCGTATGGGTTACTTATAATTCGCTGATTCTTAACAAGTTAACCACTTGTGTCACAAATATTATCAGCTCACATGACATGATAATGCATTTTCAATATTTTGTTATTCTTCCGTAATAACATTTTAACTCCCATTACAAGACATCAGTCTTTCATAATAATTAATACTCCGTCATTTTATTTGTTCTCCGACTTTAAACCAAAAGTCTGTTATTCCGTTATTATGAGAATATGTCTCCTTTAAAAATCACGATGAAACGCGTTTCAAAACAAAACTAAACAAAACAACGATTGACTCATATTCCGCATAAATCATTTCAACTTAATTTCCAGTGATAAAATCCAAATGTCTTATGTAATCTATTATAACGCCATGTCTCATTACACAACTAAATAAGCTCTGTTGTCGATTACTTGGCTGCGTTAACCACACATTTATTACCAAGAATACAAACAGATATAAAGCTTTGCTCTTTGTCATGAACCCATGAATCTCAAAGAGTCAATATCAACCTACCAATTCATCCCTATAGACGGGAGAAAAATATAATCAATGATGTTGTAATATAACAATAAATACCATAAGACATTTTTCAATTATCAAAACTTATAATTTACGTGTTTTTATTGCCATCGTCTTCTTGAGTCATTTTGACAGAAAATAAAACATAACAACATTAAAGAATGACCAACTGCCATGTAATTCCAACAGTAACAGACAAAAATTGAATATAAAAATCGACACATCTTTGTTACTGATATTAACAAAACATTGCCATAAACGGTACAAATTAATATTCGAAGATTTGTTCCGAAACGCTTGATTGTAAGTAAACGCATTTTC
>NC_088372.1:22992-45492 GCF_034508935.2 Berghia stephanieae | reverse complement strand
CTGGTACAAATAATATTTTATAGACATCTAGATCCATATACGAAGGATTACATTTCAATTAGTAATAAAAAAATATTTAAAAATAAATCATAATAATAGCATTATCAGCATTTTAAAATTCAAGTTGAAGTTATTATCATTCATTGTTCATTGTTGATGTTTCAATTTAAGCTTTTTAAGTCATCAGGGTGTAGTTTACAACTACTTTGATATCAAATTGTTCTTTGTGGTCATCCATCAGAGGTCACATTTCTCAGTAATCCGTTCGTTTTGAGAATGGTCATCCTGTTGGGTTGTTTCTTGGTCTTGTGACGTCGCTGTAATCCATTCATCTCCGGCATCTGGGTCGATTCTCCTCGTTGATATTTGTGGTTGTCTTGTGTATACGTTGAATCTCATTGTAGATGAAATTGTAAAAATTCAAGATTAACTGTGTGCGAGATCTTGGATTTAAATGAAGTTTGACTTAACCAGCAAGTCAAAAGAAAGTTGTGAACTCAGCCATGTGTTGACAAAGAGTTCGTGTGTAGTAGTCGACAGAGGTCGTGTGTTGTAATTGTCTGTGTTTGTTGATCGAGTTTTGATGAGGTGGCATGTGAGTACACACCAGGTAGATGATGTAATCTGTAGAGTACCGGTGGGTGACGTGAGTCCAAACACCAGGTAGATGATGTAATCTTGCAGAGTACCGGTGGGTGATGTGAGTCCACACACCAGGTAGATGATGTAATAATAACGTAGTCTAGTAGTGTATGTAGTAGGGTCGAATAAGGTCAACAATATTTTCGTTATTTGAACGCAGGTTGTTGAATATCATACGATAATGAATCCAAGGAAATCGCTCATGTGGCGTTTTGCGATACTTTTTCCTGCATAGTCTTATATGCATATATAGCCTTTATCTTTTACAATGATACTAAAACAGGCGTTATTATAATATTCAATGTTTATAAGTTGTAGATATGGGTGCTGCACACTTGTATATTAACATAAGTTTAAATTTGAATACGCTCACCGCTCACCACTGCACATGAAGGAAGTAATATTGTTCACAATTTGACATCATTTTGTACAAACAATCGTATCTTGAACGTTTATGTAATTATTGACGTCGTACATCGTTGGGTATTGTTGTTGTAGAAGTGAATACAAGTAATCCAATTGTTCAGTAAATAATGTAAATATAAAAAAGGTTCATGGAAGAAATCTGTGTTGATACAGATATTATTTTATAAATTCTGTCAAGTTTGTATAAGTTGATAGGTACGTTGTAATTGAGGTTGCTGTGTAGTTTGTAGTCTATAGATTGTGTTGATTCTGGACGTATCAATGGCGTAGTGTTTGTCGAGATTGTTACTCATTTCAAGGTATTCGTGGTTAGACCAAAGGGATTAGGACATTTCCCGACCTCTGTTGTGGTTGAGTTTGATTTGCCTCTGTCGTTGTCATCAGCGTTTCCGTCACTTCCGCTTCACCAAGTGTGTCTTGTTTTGACGTCGTCTTTCGTGATGTGTGTATAATGTTTTAGTGCAAACATTACTTCTGCCTCCTTTGATTAACTCGAATTATTCCCCTTAGGAAATTCCCTAATTTAATAAATATGATTTTGTTTATGTTGTCATTATTATTTGTGTTATCGTAGTACTTCCTACCATTTCAACTTATTGCTGACTGATTACACAGTTAAGACTTAATTCTACTCACTTCTTCTTCGACTCAGTTACACATTTTATGATATAAATGTTATATTCAAACCACGCAGTAAATATTGATTACAATTACAACAGCAAACCGATAGGAGAAAAATATGAAAATGAAAGTATTCGCAGAAACAATATACACCCTGCTCAATAAAAATTAAATGTCTCGCGCCTTTGCTCTCGGCTTATACTAATATTCATATATCTCATTGCGACGTAATCTCACGCCTCATAACGTATTGGTAAAATTGTGCGCTTTAACCACGCGCCTCGTATTTATGAAAATTCCCCGCGTCATTTCAAAAAGTTAAACCGTGCGCTTTAATCAAACGCAAAATAAAATATTCCCGAACGCCTCATTCCCGCGTCTCGCAATTTAAACCGTGTGCAAGTTAATTACCGCGTCTTACATCACTGCGCTTATTTCCCCAATATGCATATAGACGGGTCTACAACATTTTACCATATGGGTCACTTATAATTCGCTGATTCTTAACAAGTTAACCACTTGTGTCACAAATATTATCAGCTCACATGACATGATAATGCATTTTCAATATTTTGTTATTCTTCCGTAATAACATTTTAACTCCCATTACAAGACATCAGTCTTTCATAATAATTAATACTCCGTCATTTTATTTGTTCTCCGACTTTAAACCAAAAGTCCGTTATTCCGTTATTGTGAGAATATGTCTCCTTTTAAAAATCACGATGAAACGCGTTTCAAAACAAAACTAAACAAAACAACGATTGACTCATATTCCGCATAAATCATTTCAACTTAATTTCCAGTGATAAAATCCAAATGTCTTATGTAATCTATAATAACGCCATGTCTCATTACACAACTAAATAAGCTCTGTTGTCGATTACTTGGCTGCGTTAACCACACATTTATTACCAAGAATACAAACAGATATAAAACTTTGCTCTTTGTCATGAACCCATGAATCTCAAAGAGTCAATATCAACCTACCAATTCATCCCTATTGACGGGAGAAAAATATAATCAATGATGTTGTAATATAACAATAAATACCATAAGACATTTTTCAATTATCAAAACTTATAATTTACGTGTTGTTATTGCCATCATCTTCTTGAGTCATTTTGACAGAAAATAAAAACATAACAACATTAAAGAATGACCAACTGTCTATGTAATTCCAACAGTAACAGACAAAAATTGAAATAAAAATTGACACATCTTTGTTGAGCTTAACAAAACATTGCCATTACCGGTACCAAATAATATTCGAAGATTTGTTCCGAAGCGTCTGATTGTAAGTAAACGCATTTTCATTTATTTTGAAAAATAAAACGCACTATAATATTCATTTAAATACTGCAATTTTCTTCATCTCTCCCTGTCCTCTTTTTAAATATTTAAAATACATAGATAGCATCAATATGATATTATTATTATTATTATTATTATTATTATTATTATTATTATTATTATTATTATTATTATTATTATTATTATTATTATTATTATTATTTTGCCGTTCTATAATATATTGCTTTTAGTTTTTTTTATATTTTCTTGTTCCATCTATGGTTCTTAATTTCAATATTATTTCGTTTGATTTTTTTAAATACCGTCTTTTATCAGAATTTTAGGAATCATCTATAATTTTAATAATTTTTTTCAACATTTCATTACAAAAAATTATACTACTTCACCTTCAAATTTGATATTCATTTTCTTTTCCAAATAAAACTATTTTCCTATCTGTTCACAATAATTCACTTCAAAATTCGAGTCTCAGAAAAATTTCAATAGATGTTAACACGGCAACAATATACATTTCTCGTGTATCCATGGTTCGGAATGATAACATCTTTACATCCTGGTATCACGACACCAAATAACATATATAAGAATCCTGAGTCACGACACCAAATAAGATACATAATGTGGCGTAATTGCACACATATGTAATGGCTTATGATCGCATAGTGGTGTTTTTCATAGATGGTAGTATTATCCTTTGCGTCGTGTTGTAGATGTTAATAATGACGAAAGAGTTCAGGGGCCGGTGATGATAATTGAATGCACAACATCAAGCCATTCAAATAAAAGTCCAGATTCCAAGTTTCATTTGTTACAGTTTTATTTGTTTGTGATAATTCAAAATCCAAATCATGATAAATTCCAAATCCAAATCAAATAGCATGGTCATAATTCAATCAGTTTCATAAATTCCAAATCCGTAAAATCAGTCCACATGTAAAGTCAATTTTGCCTAAGTAACCATTTTCAATATTCGTGGAATATTTCTAAGTCCGTAAAAGCAAATAGATGATGGTGAGCACAAAAGGTTTAAAGTGTGCAGCTCATGGTCAAGTTGAATGCTCCCGTTTTCCTCGAAACATCCTCTTTTATCCCTATCAAAATTTTACCCATAGTTCCATTGTTTCCACGCCCCCTTGCAGTTTTGACAGTTCCCTGTCAGTCTATAATCCAACCCCTAAGAGTAAGACCAAATCATAATCAAACCTGAAACGTCAATTCCTACATATTGGTGTTAAACCCCGCCTTTTATGATATAATATTACTTTTGGTAAACGTTAGTTCAGTACGCCCAAATAATCTGTACGCCCAAATAATAAATTCCAACTATAATTTGATGCTATTATCCCCAATAACCAAGTAACACAGATCAAAGAAAGTAATTTTCTAGTACTCAATATAATGACCAATCCTTTAACTTTGGAACGTAAAACTGTCCTAGACTACTCAATATAATGACCAAGTTTAACTGATATACAAGCACTGTGAACTCATTAAACCCACTTGCTATAAGCTAACTCTCTTACACAATTCCATAAACTCTATTGTGATCTCCGATCTTATCCTAAAATGTTTTTCTTGGAATGACCTCACTTTACCCAGGTGCAAATGAGTACCAGTTCGCTGATGAAAGTAATCTTTGACGGACTAGCGTCCATTCAAGAGGATAATAGCATGGCTCGGTGGTGCGCTCTTTGCTTCGTAACCGAAAGGTACCAGGTTCGATCACCCGCTGCTGCGCTGTGTGGCCTTGAGTAAGTCACCTCGCCCTAGGTCAATTTGCGGCGCTGCACTGGGGCTGACGTCTGAGTTATACCTCGCCCTAGCTCAATTTGCGGCGCTGCACTGCTGGTGACGCCTGGGTTATTGCAGTCTTCCCTTGGAATAGACCCTTGAGAAAAATTTCCCCTATGGGATGAAAAGAGGGAATTTTTATTTTTTTTTAAATTTTAAACTGTTATCCGTCTGCTACACGTTACAGAAACATGGATAAGTTCCTGATTTATAAGCTTGGGAGGCATGATGGCCGAATGGTTAGCGCGTTGTACTCTGGACTCAGAGGTTCTGTGTTCGATTCCGACCGAAGCCAATTTGTACTTTCCTAGAGCAAGTAAATTTACTCCAATCACTCACTCCATTCAGGTGTAAAAGGCTACCTGCCAAGCTGGGATAGTAATCTGAGATAGACTAGAGTCCTGTTCAAAGGTTTTCAAACAAATACGTTAATTGTCCGCTTCACGCTATTGAAACCGGGATAACGCCTGCACCATTGGCTGCAAGGCTCTGAAAGTGTCTTACAATGAGCCCAAGTGGTTCAGAAGGACTTACTTTAAAAAAATATTTTCATTGAAAATTCCCGAAATAAATAACGATAAAGATAATTGATCCCACAAGTTACCGAATAGATGTGCGACCGGTTTTAGACACGTTACTGTTTTGTCACAAAGTGTGACACTTCTTCAATTATATTTATAAACATGCGTTATTAAATTGCCGAAAATGTTAATGTTGCTATGCATTCTGTATTGCGTGGTTCATCACATAGAATTATTTTTTGAATTGTTTTTGCTTTTTTATATTCAGAATTGAAATAAATAAATTATAACAATGTGAAATTCAATGTTAGCTTCAGTTAAATATACAAAAACAGATGAAATGGACGTTTCAGCTTTCCCCTTTATCAACAAAACAGGATGAATGAAAAACTACAGACGAATGAGGTAAAGTAGTAGTGGCGTTGTTAAGATGCATAAACAAAAACATTGATGGACAGGGAATTGTATGCTACTTTGTGAGGAAGCACGAATTAAAATAGAGCAATAGAAATTTATAAAAGGTGCGCAATTAGTTAAGTCAAAAGAGGGGAGGCGGGGAGGAACTGTGTAATGCAGTATAGAAAGTGAAATAAAATAAAGTGTGGACTATTGTTGGAAAATAAATACAATGGAATTTAAATAAATACAAAATATAAGGGATGTAGGTATAAGTATACTCATCAGTGGTAGTAACAGCAGCAGAAGCAACAGTAGTAGTTTTAGTAGTAGTAGTAGTAGTAGTAGTAGTAGTAGTAGTAGTAGTAGTAGTAGTAGTAGTAGTAGTAGTAGTAGTTAGTAGTCGTAGTAGTTAGTAGTCGTAGTAGTTAGTAGTCGTAGTAGTCGTAGTCGTAGTAGTAGTCTTAGTAATAGTAGTAGTTAGTAGTATTGGTTAGTAGTAGTGGTTAGTAGTCGTAGTAGTAGTAGTAGTAGTTAGTAGTAATAGTAGTAGTAGTAGTAGTAGTAGTAGTAGTAGTAGTAGTAGTAGTAGTAGTAGTAGTAGTAGTAGTAGTAGTAGGTAATAGTAGTTAGTAGTAGTAGTAGTAGTAGTAGTAGTAGTAGTAGTAGTAGTAGTAGTAGTAGTAGTAGTAGTAGTAGTTATTAATAGTAGTAGTAGTAGTAGTAGTGGTAGTAGTAGTAGTAGTAGTGGTAGTAGTGGTAGTAGTAGTAGTAGTAGTAGTGGTAGTAGTAGGTAGAATTAGTAGTAGTTAGTAGTAGTGGTAGTAGTAGTAGTTGTAGTTAGTAGCAGTAGTAGTAGTAGTAGTAGTAGTAGTAGTAGTAGTAGTAGTGGCAGTAGTAGTAGTTAGTAGTGGTGGTAGTAGTAGTAGTAGTAGTAGTAGTAGTAGTAGTTCGTAGCAGCAGCAGCAGCAGTAGTAGTAGTAGTAGTAATAGTAGTAGTAGTAGTAGTAGTTCTTCCATGGTAGATGTGATTCATTGTCATCATCATCATCATCATCATCATCATCATCATCATCATCATCATCATCATCATCATCATCATCATTATCGTCGTCGTCGTCGTCGTCGTCGTCGTCGTCGTCATCATTATCATCATCATCATCGTCATTATATTGGTATCAAATTAGCCACCAACATGTTTATGGTTTGGACGTTTTGGGTTTCCCCTTTGTCAACAAAACATTAATGAAATACTAAAGACGAATTATCGACATCACCATCATCCTAAGTGTTTCATTCATTGTATTTTTCTTAGGTGCCTGATAGCTAGATCTAATCCTTTGATTATTCTTACATCTTATTTTTTATGGGTGCAGAAACGACCTAAAGCTGAAAGTATCCAAGCGCTTTTAAACCATTTTCTTTTTTAAAATAAAAGAATGAATCAATTATTAGTCAACACACCATTTTGAAATTGGTGCCTTTTGTTTTTGTTTTGTTTTGCTCATTTTTGTTGTTATTTTTAAAAACTTTACATTTAGTACCTAGATAAATATTGGCAATAGTAGTAACCATGAAGTAAATTCAGTCCTTCTTTCAAGGATGAGTAAACTCTGTCGCGCATCCTCTCTCTGTAGTTTTCCTGTTGCAGGCATCTGGTAGACCTGTAAATTCTCACTCAATTAACTGAAATCAGTCAATTCGTCAAATTCAAATATTTTTAAAAAGGGAAGAAAGAAATGAATAAAGAAAGAATTCATGAATCGTAGTCAATTGACTGTAAAGTTAACTAGGAATGTTCCACAGCCCCACGCATAGCTCATGGGCCGTTTATATTAATGATGGATATATATTGCCAAGGCTAAGCGACGCTTTTTAGAATTGCCGTGTCTGAACACACCCCAGTGTATTTTCACACAGCCTTCGTGAAATTATTTTTTCACTTTCGAAACCTGTCGTAGCCAATTTTAACTGAGCCGCCGAGCGATAAATTTCACTGTTTCGTCTAAGCCAAAATTGACCACATTTACTTGAAGGACAGGAAAAGTATGAGAAAGAAAAATTCGAAACACCCGAAGTTCGTTATGTAGACACTTTCAAATCGAAAGTTAAATGATTGCTACAAGCACATCTCGATTACCTCATGTTGTAAACAAACTGGTTGACTGTTTCTAAGTTTCTTCACTGATTGGGTACCTAATTACAAGGAACAATGGTAAGTAGCCTAATTAATTCCCTCGCAATTTAGTTTTCTGCCATTGCTTTGCTCAAGTGAGCTTGCTGTTTACCTTTCATTTTGATTCTTTGGATTTTACCGCAACGACGAATTACCAAGAGTTTCAGTTTCAGTCAATTTTTATAGAGCTCATTTACAGGTCTAATCTGGGGAAGTGCATTCTGTATCCAGTTTAAGCGATGACTACAAGATGACAAGAAATTGGCGACCAACTCAAAGATTGCTGCAATAGATGAAAAGACTCGTTTGGTAAATTGTGGGGGTTGTTATTTTTACAAATTTCCCACTACTGCTTTAGGGTTTTATGTGTCACGGGGGTGTAGTAAGGTGCAGCTAATATGACACTCACCTTGGAATTGGAAGGTCCAGACTTCAAGTCCTGCTCTAACGGCGTATAGTTCAGTCGTTGGAAAAGGCTACGTAATCGCGTTCTCTAGCCGTATTCAGGTGTAAAATGAGTTCCTGGCTGTTAATAGCGTTGTCTCTGCCCCCCACCCCTTTCAAAGGTATTGTCACATAACAGACATCATGTGTCACCCTACACATTAAGTATTGCTGTTGGGTAGGACCCCTTGTAAAATGCTTTAGTAAGACAGAAATATAGAATGACCTAAATTCATCCCTGCCTACTTGAACATTTTAAAATGTGTAATTTATAGGAGATAAACCTTGTAGTCAGCATAGTCAACTTTAAAAATCAACAAGGAATTAGAATATTTAAAATCCCATAAAATATTGTAGTCTGGATTCCACTTTCATTTTCAATAATTTTTCATGACCTAGAGATGGTCATGAAGTTCTGGAATTAGAGCCAAAGTTTCGTAATTCTACCAATTTTTCGTAATAGTAGAGAGTAGTGCGGGGCGGTCCTTGGCAAGCTTAAGGACCACGGTCCTACGGTCCTTGGGAAATGAAGACCGCAAGGACCGGTCCTAGGACCGGTCCTTTTCGACATTGAACATTCCTGAGAGACTGTTGGAAATTCGAACCGGTTTGACCTTTGAGACCGTGGGATCGTTCATTCTTAAACCGTTAAAGACCGCTACACGATGAAAACCGTGGTCTACAGGAGTAAAACACACGGAGTAGTCACACTCATTTCAAATTGTAACCTAATTAGAGAAGAGGGGTGATGCCTTCTTTATTTGCTCACCGTACTTCATTGTTACTTCGATAATTTAATAAAATTTGAAATTTATCCCCATTAACGGAGATAATGGCATCGCCCAAGGCGTTGATCGAGTTGTTCGTGGCGTTGATTCACACACGCAACTCCTACCCCCCCCCCTCCCCCCCCCCCCACACACACACACATTAGAGGGCAGCGAGCATTGAAGAGTAAGAGAGAGACGTGAAGTTATAATAAGAGGGGGTGGATGAGGTAATAAGAGGGGTCGATGGTGACTTTTCGCCAGATCTAACAAACTCAGCTACCCATTCATTGCTGAGTAGACAGGGATTCAGAAAAAAATCGACTGCACCCGGATCGATCTCTGGCCCTTTGCGTATAAAGAGAGTGCTCTATCAACTGAGCTATCGGGGTGCCCAAATATTTTATTGGACTTTTTTAAAATTCAGACGTTATAACAGGGTTTTTTGGAAGGAAGAAACTAATGAAACTCATATTATTTGATTAGTAAAAACACCAAACGAAATTTTAATATTATTGTATTATTTTAAATGACAACACTGCGATAGAAAGGAGTGGTGACAAGAGATGGACAAAAGAAAACAAAAAAATCGGATTTGCTACTTGCTAGGTTCGACACACACACACACACACACACACACACACACACACACACATACACAAACACTCACATCTTTAGTAGTCACATACATTTCAAACAATAACCCATTAGAGAAGAGGGGTCATGCCTTCACCATAGATCATTGTCATTGCGATCATTATGGTGTAGTAAATTTTGAAATTTACCCCGTATAATGGAATCGTCCAAGGCGTGCGCCTCCTGTTCCCCCCATCTCACACACGAAAGGGCGGTTTGCGGAGTGGAGGTTGGCGGTCGTCTGCCTGTATGGTCGTCTGTGTCGTTTAGTGTATGGCAAAGGGGGTGGGTGCGATTAATTAAGTGGGATGGGTGGTGATTGGTGGAAGATAGGCAACCGAAGCAACGAATCGCTGGGGAAGTAGTAGGCTATGGCGCGAGACCGTAGGACCGTGGTCCTTGCAAGGACCGCCCCGCACTAGTTGAAAGGTGATAAGAAGTGAGGACCGCCGCCGATCTTCCCCTATGGGACCGGTCTTCGGTTCACAGCTAAAAGACCGTGGGACCGCGGTCCAGACCGGTCTTCAGCGCGGCACTAGTAGAGAGGTCTGCCTGAATGTGTAAATTAGTCTCAAAATGATTTTGGGGTTTTTCTGATAGGATGAGCCTGATGTACGTACCCCCCCCCCCCCCAGAACTATAAACCAAACACAATTTAAAATAAGATGAAAAAGAAAAAAAACCCCAAAAAACTTCACGTTTAAACCAGTACCTGGCAGATGGACGTTGTAAGAGCACCTCACAGGCGTCATGTCCAGTCCTACATGTCAAGTCTTAAAATGGCTTTAAGCTCAAAATTATTTGATATTTTGATACAATGGAATTTGCTTAAAGTCAACACTCTTAAAAAGTCAACTTCTACTTAAAGTCAACATCTCTTGTTAGTCCCAAGTTCCACATTCTTTATCTAATTTAAATGTTGCTGCTTGAAGCTCAAAGAAATAAATAATGTGAAATTGAATGTAAGCTTCAATTTGATAAACGGAAACAGATAATGTGGACGTTTCAGGTTTTCCCATTTATCAACAGAATTAATGAAATACACAGACAATTATGCATCGAGCTCGAACCCAAGACTTTCCCATCCGAAAACAAGTGTCGCCCCACTAGACCACATAGCCGCACATTACTATTTTTATTTTTTTGTTTTCTTTTCTTTTTGTTTGTTGCCAAATTTAGGCTCATTTTAATGGGTCCATTTTAATTGATGCCAATTTGTAAAAGGCCAAAAGAGGACAAAGTGGTTATCGACGTGTACATATTTGCAGGTCTGATAACCAAACACATTTATGGGCCTGTTTTAATATTGTCGTCATGGATCATATTTAGCACTAGTTTGAGAGTACTATTTCCATCACAACAATGAGCCCATAATAATTTGGGTTATCAGATCTGCAAATAAGAATACGTTGGAGTTGATAAAACGAGGACCCATCGCCTCAAATGGATTTTATGTTGAGATGATTTTAATGTTTGAGATTGAAGTTGTTGTAGAAAATAAAAAGTCAAGTTTTTCTCTTGTAATCGGGAGAGGGAGGATCAAATCTTTAAAATCTTTTATTATATGCCGTTATGTGGTGTGCCACTCTCATTTGGATGGGTTCTCTCATCATACTCAGTTATAAAAATGAGTACCTGGCTGTTAACAGCATTGTCTCTGTTGGAAAAAGATTAAGATATCGCCTAACAGGCATCCTGTCTCGTTCTATATGTTATGTGTTACGGTCAGGGACCATTTGTAAAACACTTTGAGCACTTTTAGTGGATATTGCGCTATATAAAAGCTCGTGGGGTTATTTAATGGTGAAAAACTAAAACTTGATTTTTTATTAGCATTATGACTTCAGATGAGCTTTTCGACATGAAGTCTCATCCCAACACATAATACCGCTAAGTATAGCGGAATGTTGTGTTATCTCGTGTCAATAGTAAATGATCATTGAATCCAAACTAGTGTGTTAAGAGAGTTGGATTTAATACTCTTAACATACTGCTAAGTATAGTGGCCTGACTGATTTAATAATGCTTTCGACCGGCAATGTCGTCCGATATTACAGTTTCGGCTGTACTGAAAATTCAATGTTTAATTATAAATAGGCAATGTTATATATATCCTTTTTTCTTTTCTCTCATTCTCTCTCTCTCTCTCTCTCTCTATCTCTATATCTCCCTTTTATCTGTCATTATATCTCTTTTTCCCTCTCTCCCCCCTCTCTCTCTCTCCCTCTCTCTCTCTCTATTTTCTCTCTCTCTCCCTCTCTCTCTCTCTCTCTCTATCCCCCTCTCCCTCCCTCTATATATATTACATTAAGAGTTTGTAGGAATAAATTCCGTTTGTTGTGTGTAAGACCACTTACTCCGTACCCCAATAGAGCTCCATTGTTCTTATTGCTGTCATTAGTCTCATTATCTCTTAATTCTTTTTTTGTTTTTTATTGTCACCCACCGTATCAAAACGGTATTCTGTTGGGATGGATTGGATCTAAGCTCACATTTTGCAGGTCTGATAACCGAACGTAATTATGGGCTTGATTTAACATTGTTGTAATGGAAATTATTTTACATTGGTTTGAGAGTATTTCCATTACAACAATAGACCATAACAATTTGGGTTATCAGACATGCAAATAATTATGCGTCGGATTGGATGGTGAAAGTTGAATTAACGACCGAAAAAATGTAGCAATGACTATCCCGCACAAATCTTTGGATCTCATTTTCGCTCACGAAGTGCCCGAATTCGCGACAAAATATGGAACGAAGCCGTTTCGTATAATTACGACGCTGTTTATCGAGGAATATGACTGAAAGTTGGCACACAGTTAGAAAAAAGGTCATTTTAGATTATGTCAAGCGACAAAACTCGTGAGATTACCCGAAGATTGTTAAAAATAGATTTTTACTGTTTGGATTAAAATATTTCTAAAACTACCGGGCGTGGAAGTTTTGTCGCTGACAAGGTAATACATGAACATTTCTTCTTTTTGGTTCTAAAATTTCATATGAATATGACGAGTACTTTTCCCGTATTTTACAAAACACCATCCTAATTTGCTCTTCATTCGTAAAAGACAAAGCCATTTTGCCCCCCCTACAGCCTGAATCACAAGTTCAAAACGATTTGGCACCAAACAGCGGCTGAGCGAGTCGTGGCAAAGCGCTTTCTGATTGGTTGACCTCGTTTTAAAGTTCATGACTAGTCAAAATGTCTGCGCGGTCTCACTGGCAGAGGGGTGTTTATCGTCTGCCATTCCGTTTGGGTTCAATAAACAGCTGATAATTTGATAGTTTAATTTACAAGAATTTAAGAAATTATGATGTTAAAAGTTTTCGATTGCAATATGATCTACAATCTCAGCATGGCTTTAATTAATGTGTCCCAAGTCACGTTCCAGCAGTAACCTTTGTCCCCTTGTCCAATTTCTTTATTCCTTCTATATTTCTTTCGTTTATGTACGCACTCTCTCTCTCTCTCTCTCTCTCTCTCTCTCTCTCTCTCTCTCTCTCTCTCTCTCTCTCTTTCTTTCTCTCTCTCTCTGTATGTGTGTGTGTGTGTGTGTGTGCTATATACTCTTTTCTTAATATATTTCTCTGTATGTCTATTATACTCATTCTCTCTCTCTCTCTCTCTCTCTCTCTCTCTCTGTATGTGTGTGTGTATGTGTGTGTGTGTTTGTTATATACCATCCAGCTCTAAAATTATATAAGTTAGAATTCTTCTAATGTTTTCATCATATTCTCTATCAAATTTGCCATAAAATTGCCAAGTTTCAATCTTTTAATCCACTTATTACGCAAGAGACAACCAAAGGTCGAAAAAAATGCCGAAAAAGCGTCCCATATTTTCGCGTTTTTTCCCTCTTTGCGGGTCATCCAAATCAATGACACCTTTGAAACTGCATAACTTGTTTATTTATGAATGGATTTTCAAAATTCAAAAACATTTTTACTCAGTGGAGATAGGGCTTTGATATTAGACAAAAATTTTCCTCAAAAAGAGAAAAAACATTGCTAAAAATGACCTGAAATAAAATATCTTACATTTCTGGAAATGTACAATTTAATTGACCGCCTGTCACCTTATTGGCCAGCATCTAGTTGAACAGTGTGTCGTGACGATGCTACCGGGCGGGTTCGCGAATGTGGACCTGATTTTGCTGCTGATTGGGTCGATCGTCACAGTGTGAGAACCAGTGGCGTGGGGCCATTGGATCGAATGATGCCACGCACCGCACCAATCTTTAAAAAAATCATTAACAGCATAATTTAATTAAAAATAAAACAGAGATTTTAACTCCACTGCCAACTCGCCAACAACATACTGCCTTTTTAGTCTCCACTCTATTCAAGATTCCGAGTCACGCACTGCGCCGACTCGTGTGTGTTGGTGACATCACTCCGCGAAGTAGTGACTAAATCAAACACCGTGGTGCAAAGCAATCCGAGCTCCAATTAATGCTATATCCATTAGTATCGCGACAGCTGATTGAGCGAGAAACTAGGTCGAATTATACTATCTTCAAATAGCGGAAAACCCCTCGACTTGTGCCAGGATCTGAGAGCTCCACCGTTGGACTGGGGGGATGCGCCAAATTAGGTTCTAAGTTCAAAAACGTTTATTTTAGGCAATTGCCAATGTCGGGTAACTTTGGCCATCCAAAATATTACATTAACTGTCAAAAACACTGATCATTGTCAAGTTTATTTGTAAGCAGCAAAGAAAAACATCATTAAACTTTAAAATATGACATATCAAAATCCCCCCCCCCCCTCACCTCTTTTACACGATTATTGAATAAAGTAATTCTTTGCAACGAAGCATTGTGGACGAATTTACCAACATTTTTCTTGCTTGTAGTGCCGAGTTGATGGTTACGTGTGTATGAGTGTTTATTTGTGTGTGTGTGTGTGTGTGTATGTGCGTGTGTATTTGTGTCAGTCAGAGAAAGAAACCGAAGACTGTCAACAGTTATACTTTTGGTGTGTTTTTAGATTTCTTAAGTACTTAAGTGGAGTGAGTTTTTCTTTGTGATGCTTTAAGATCTGAATCTACCTTTTATTTGTGCAATCATTAATCGTATTCCACTGATTTCCATTATTTGAGATATACTTTGAAGTTTTGTTTTGTTAAACAATTAATTGCAATGACTCAAGTTGACTCTTTACTTCACCGACCGTTTGGGAGATTGACACTAGATGACAAATTAGAAATAAAAAGACTAGTTCCTCACCAACCAACTGATTTTGAATTAACACAGGTGTGGAAATCTCGAAAACGCTCTTTTTCAGTGACATGGTATGACAGGCATGAATGGCTCACAGTTAGTTTAGTCTTTTGTTTTTATTGTCTACTTTTTACAGATACAACAAACACTGACAAATCATGGACATCTATAGGCTATAGTGACCTTAACCACTTCCATCGTATTTCTTAACCTCCTGAACGTTGTTTTAGCACCCTTAAAAAAGTGAATTTTTTTTGTTGCGAAATTCAAAGAAACAGGAGCGGTTAAATTCATTAATGATTCTGTCAATTCACAAAGCTGAAATAGATGCCATTCCAGATTTCAATAAACACATTATAAAAAGATTTGCAGAGATGAAACATCGCAGTGCAGATTTTTTTTTTACAAGTACTAAAAGTAAGTAATTTCTGTCATAGGTTTTTTTTTTCTCTTTTGATTTACATTTATAACATATTGATTGTATTATCTACCAAATCCAATCCTTTAAATGGTGGACAAAGAATAATTACAAAGACCTTTTCATACGGGACTTGTATCTCAGTGTTGTGGCTTGTTTTCATGAATTATTTGTTTTTGTAAGTTTTGTCCACTCGTAGAAACCATCGACCCTCCCCCACCCTTCCATAAAAGAGAGTTTTTAATATGTCGTGCTCTCTCCTCTTAACCGTGTTCACTGTATTAGAATTTTTTTTCTAATCATGGCACCACCATATGCCGTCAATACGCCACGCCGCTGGTGAGGCTATCTATCTATCTATCTATCTATCTATCTATCTATCTTATCTATCTTATCTATCTTATCTATCTATCTATCTATCCATCCATCCATCCATCCATCCATCCATCCATCCATCCATCCACCCCCCCTCCCTCTATATATCTCCCTCCCTCCCTCCCTCTATCTATTTATCTATCTATCTATCTATCTATCTATCTATCTATCTATCTATCTATCTATCTATCTATCTATCTATCTATCTATCTATCTCTATCTATCTATCTATCTATCTATCTATCTATCTATCTATCTATCTATCTATCTATCTATCTATCTATCTATCTATCTATCTATCTATCTATCTATCTATCATTATATTTACTATCATTATTGTGATTATTATTATTATTATTATTATTATTATTATTATTATTATTATTATTATTATTATTATTATTATTATTATTATTATTATTATTATTATTATGCGGGTGGTTGGATGGGAGCATCACCCTTGAATCATATACCTATGATGTTCGCATGGGTGTACGATCCGATAGTGATGTCGTTTCTTCTTCTCTTTACTAGCCTATCCTGCTTCTTTGGTTTGTGATTGTATTTTTGACAGGGGATATTTTTTTTTCTGTAAATCTTCTGCCTGTTTGTTCTTGGTTATTTATAATTTAGCTTATGATATCTTTAGGTTATGATTTTGATTTACATTTGTACTATTTTTTGTTAGATTGCTTGTTTTTTTTGTTTCAGCGGTCTATCATATAACCTCAATTGTGTTGGAAGAGACCTAAAGCAACAAACAAACAAAATATTATTATTTTCTTGGTCATCATCTTCATCCAGGTGAACAACAAACACTCTACTATTCTCTACATCCCAGTCATAAGAGGGAGACGCAACACTAAAGGCTCTACATCCCAGTCATAAGAGGGAGACGCATCACTAAAGGATGGGCTGCCGATCTCTGTAAGATGTCTTTTTTTTTAATTTCTTTTTTTTTTATGTCTAGTAGGAAAGAATTTGGCCAGCCTAGCGCAGACGATAATAATTAAAAATCGTAGTTGTCTGGAGATTGTTCTTGTAGACACTTATTTTCCATAAATCTATCGTAACAGTTGAAATTTCTGGTCTAGCGCGATGCAAAATAGAAAAATGGAAGATACAGGTATGCATATCTCATTCTCTCTCTCTCTCTCTCTCTCTCTCTCTCTCTCTCTCTCTCTCTCTCTCTCTCCATCTAATTATCTATCTCCTTTTCTATCATTCTCTCTCACTTTATCTCTATATCTCCCCTTTATCTCTCATTATATCTCGTTCTCTCTCTCTCTCTCTCTCTCTCTCTCTCTCTCTCTCTCTCCCTATATCTATTACATTTAGAGTCGGTAGGAATAAATTCCGTTTGTTGTGTGTAAGCCCACTTGCTCCGTACCCCAATAGAGCTCCATTGTTCTTATTGCTGTCATTAGTCTCATTATCTCTTCATTCATTTTTTGTTATTTATTGTCACCCACCGTATCAAAACGGTATTCTGATGGGCTGGATTGGATCTAAGCTCACATTTTGCAGGTCTGATAACCGGACGTTGTAAGGAAATGCCTTTGGAGCAGGCACTTATGTTGGTAACAACAAGATATGAAGTGAGTAGAAAAGTGCCAGAAGACAATAGAGAATAAAAAATTTTTTCGCGGCGGTGGTGGGGTTTGAACCTGCGACCTTATTGGTACGACAACTCCGCCTGGCAGGTGAGAGCGTGGCTCTACCGTGTGAGCTATCCACGAACACAAAAATATTCGTTTCAAACTCAAAGTCATTTCTAGATCCCTCTCTCACCCACTTCTTGAGACCGCCGACTCGTTCACCACCATCGCGAAGTAATGTTGACCAGCAGTTAAGCTTAATAGCCAATATTCTCATCACAAACATATAACATAGAAACGATTGAGACATTGAGTATGCTCCGGTGTATGGGGTGAATTTTTAATTTAGAAAAGTGAGTGGAGCAGGCACTTATGTTGGTAACAACAAGATATGAAGTGAGTAGAAAAGTGCCAGAAGACAATAGAGAATAAAAATTCTTTTTTGCGGCGGTGGTGGGGTTTGAACCTGCGACCTTATTGGTACGACAACTCCGCCTGGCAGGTGAGAGCGTGGCTCTACCGTGTGAGCTATCCACGAACACAAAAATATTCGTTTCAAACTCAAAGTCATTTCTAGATCCCTCTCTCACCCACTTCTTGAGACCGCCGACTCGTTCACCACCATCGCGAAGTAATGTTGACCAGCAGTTAAGCTTAATAGCCAATATTCTCATCACAAACATATAACATAGAAACGATTGAGACATTGAGTATGCTCCGGTGTATGGGGTGAAGGGTTAGGGTTAGGGTTAGGGTTAGGGTTGGGTTTGGGGTTGGGGTTGGGGTTAGGGTTAGGGTTAGGGTTAGGAGGGTTAGGGTTAGGGGTTAGGGGTTAGGGTTAGGGTTAGGGTTAGGGTTGGGGTTTGGGTTGGGGTTGGGGTTAGGGTTAGGGTTAGGGTTGTTAGGGTTGTTAGGGTTGTTAGGGTTAGGGTTAGGGTTTAGGGTTTAGGGTTTAGGGTTAGGGTTAGGGTTAGGGTTAGGGTTAAGGGTTAAGGGTGAGGGTTGAGCGTTGAGGGTGAGGGTGAGGGTGAGGGTGAGGGTTAGGGGTTAGGGGTTAGGGTTAAGGGTTAGGGGTTAGGGTTAGGGTTTAGGGTTTAAGGTTTAGGGTTAAGGGTTAGGGGTTAGGGTTAGGGTTAAGGGTTAAGGGTTAGGGGTTAGGGGTTAGGGGTTTAGGGTTTTAGGGTTTTAGGGGTTTAGGGGTTTAGGGGTTAGGGGTTAGGGGTTAGGGGTCGGGGTCGGGGTCGGGGTTAGGGTCGGGGTTAGGATCGGGGTTAGGGTCGGGGTTAGGTTTAGGGTTAGGGTTAGGGTTAGGGTTAGGGTTAGGGGTTTGGGGTTTGGGGTTTGGGGTTTGGGGTTTGGGTTAGGGTTAGGGTTAGGGTTAGGGTTAGGGTTAGGGTTTAAGGGTTAGGGTTTAAGGGTTAGGGTTTAAGGGTTAGGGTTTAAGGGTTAGGGTTTAAGGGTTAGGGTTTAAGGTTAGGGTTGGGGTTTAAGGGAAAGGGTTTTAGGGTTAGGGTTTGGGGTTAGGGTTAAGGTTAAGGGTTAAGGGAAAGGGGAAAGGGGTTGGGTTAGGTTTTGGGGTTTTGGGGGTTTTGGGTTTGGGTTTGGGTTGGGGGTTAGGGGTTGGGGTTAGGGTTAAGGTTAGGGTTGGGTTGGGGTTGGGTTGGGGTTGGGGTTAGGGTTAGGGTTAGGTTAGGTTAGGGTTGGGGGTTTAGGGTTAAGGGTTAGGGTTAGGTAGGGTTGGGTTGGGGTTGGGGTTGGGGTGGGTTGGGGTTAGGTTTAGGGTTGGGGTTGGGTTTGGGTTTGGGTTGGGTTGGGTTGGGTTAGGGTTGGGTTTAAAGGGTTAGGGTTAAGGGTTTAGGGTTAGGGTTTGGGGTTAGGGTTAGGTGTAGGGTTAGGGTTAGGGTTAGGGTAGGGTTGGGTTGGGGTTGGGGTTGGGGTTGGGGTTGGGTTGGGTTAGTAAGGGGTTAGGTTAGGTTAGGGGTTGGGGAGGTTTAGGGTTAAGGGAAGGGTTTAAGGGTGGGGTTTAGGGTTAGGGTTAGGGTTTTAAGGGGTTAGGTAGGTTAGGGTTAGGGTTAGGGTTAGGGTTTTGGGTTTGGGTTAGGGTTAGGGTGGTATTTTGGGTTTAAGGTTGGTTAGGGTAAGTTAGGTTAGGGTTTAAAGGTTGGGTGGGAGTTGGGTTAGTTTTTTAAATTAATTGGTTAGGGTTTAGGGAGGGTATAGGGTTAGGGTTAGGGTTGGGTTAGGTTAAGGGTTTAGGTTAGGGGTTTTTTAAGGGTTGGGGTAGGGTTAGGGTTAAGGGTTGGGAAAAGGGTTGGGGGTTTTAAGGTTAGGTTAAGGGTAGGTTAGGGTTTAGGGTAAGGGTTAGGTTAGGGATGTTGGTTAGGGTTGGGGTTTGGGGTAAGGGAAAGGGTTAGGGTAGGTTAGGTTGGGGAAAGGGTTAGGTTAGGGTAGGTTAGGGTTAGGGAAGGGTAGGTTTAAAGGGTATAAGGGAAGGTTAGGTTGGGGTTATTAGAAGGGATAGGTAGGGTTAAAGGTAAGGTAGGGAAAGGGAAGGGATAGTGAAGGTGTCGGTTTGGTTAGGAAGGGATAGGTTAGGGAAAGGGAAAAGGGGTGGAGTTAAGGAAGGGTAAGGTTAAGGAGGGAGGGTTAGGTTAAGGTTTAGGTTAAGGGTTAAGGGTTAAAGGGTTAGGGTAAGGGGTTTAAGGTTAGGTTAGGGTTGGGGTTTAATTAGTAAGAGGGTTAGTTTAGGGAATTATAGGGTGGTTAGGGTTTAAAGGGTTTAGGGATTGGGTTTAAATAGGGATAGTTTAGGGTAGGGTTATTGGGTTAGGTTAGGGTTAGGGTTAGGGATAGGGTTAGGTTAGGGTGTTAGGGTTAGGGTTTGGGGTTTTGGGGTTGGGGTTAGGGTTAGGGTTAGGGTAAGGGTAGGTTGGTTTTAGGTTAGGGTTAGGGTTAGGAGGGTTAGGTTAGTTAAAGTGGTTAGGGTAAGGGTTTAAAAGGGTAGGTTAGGTTAGGGAAGGGAAAAAGGTTAGGTTAGGGTTTAGGGTTATGGTTAGGATAGGTTTAGGGTATAGGGTTATTAGGTAGGGTTATTAATGGTACGGGAAAGGGTTAGGTGAAGGGTAAGGTTAATTGGTTAGGGAAGGGTTTAATGACGGGATAGGGTATTGGGAAAGGGTAAGTGAACTGAACGGTTTAAATTTACGGTTGGGTAAGGAATGACTTAAAGGTTAAGGTGATATTTAGGATTAGGTAATTGTAATTTAAAATGTCTAGTAATAGGTTAACGAAGGTTGAAGTTAACTTTTAAACTTAAAATTTTTAACTTTTAACGGTAACTGTAACTTAACTTTAACTTAACCGGAAAATTTTAGTAACGGAACTTAACTTTAACTTTACTTTTTACTTAACTTTAACTAACTTTAACTTTAACTTAACTTAAACTTTAACTGTTAACGTTAACTTTAACTTTTAATTTTAAACTTTAACTTTAACTTTAATTTTAAAACTTTAACTTAACTTTAACGTTTAACTTTAACCTTTAAAACTTTAAACTGGAACTTTAACTTTAACTTTAACTTGAACTTAACTTAATTTGTTAACTTTAACTTTAACTTTAACTTTAACTTTAACTTTATTTTAACTTTAATTTTAAAACTTTAACTTTAACTTTAACTTTAAACTTTAACTTTAACTTTAACTTTAACGTAACATTTAACTTAACGTTAACTTTAACTTTAACTTTAACTTTAACTTTAACTTTACTTTAACTTTAACTTTAACCTTTAACTTTAACTTTAACTTTAACTTTAACTTAACTTTAACTTAACTTTAACTTTAAACTTTAACTTTAAACTTTAACTTAACTTTAACTTAACTTTAACTTTAACTTTAACAACTTTAACTTAACTTAACTTTAACTTAACTTTAACTTAACTTTAACTTTAACTTTAACTTTAACTTAACTTAACTTTAAATTTAACTTTAAAAACTTTAATTTTAACTTTAACTTTAATTTTAACTTTAACTGTAAATTTTTAAAAACTTTAATTTTAAACTTAAACTTTAACTTTAAACTTTAACTTTCCCTTTAACTTTAAACCCTTTTAACTTTAACTTTAACTTTAACTTTAACTTAACTTTAACTTAAACTTTAAAACTTTAATTTCTTAACTAACTTTAACTTTAACTTTAACTTTAACTTTAACTTTAACTTTAACTTAACTTTAACTTAACTTTAACTTTAAACTTAACTTTAACTTTAACAAAACTTTAAAATTTTTAACTTTAACTTAATTTTAAATTTTAAACTTAATTTTAAACTTAATTAACTTTTAACTTAACTTAACTTAACTTTAATTTAAAAACTTTAATTTTAAAATAATTTTAATTTTAATTTTAACTTTAATTTTAATTTTACCCAACCCCCTAACCCTAAAACCCTAACCCAAACCCCCTAACCCAAAACCCAAACCCCTAACCCTAACCCAAACCCAACCCAAACCCCAACCCCCAAACCCCCAAAACCCAAACCCCTAACCCAAACCCAAACCCAACCCAAAAAACCCTAAAAAACCAAACCCCCCAAACCCAAACCCTAACCCAAACCCTAACCCTAACCCAACCCAAAAACCCCCCAAACCCCTAACCCTAACCCTAACCCAAACCCTAACCCTAAAAACCCTAACCCAAAACCCTAACCCAACCCTAACCCTAACCCTAACCCTAAACCCCTAACCCCCAAACCCAAAACCAAAACCAAAAAACCCCCAAACCCAAAAAACCTAACACCCCACCCCCTAACCAACCCTAACCCTACCTAACCCACCCTAACCCTAAACCAACCCCCTAAACCTAACCCTACCTAACCCAAACCCCCTAAACCACCCCACCCTAACCCAACCTACCCAACCTAACCCAACCCAACCCAACCCCCCAAACCCTAACCCTAACCTAACCCCAACCCCCCCAACCCCCAACCCAACCCCTCCAAAACCCAACCCCCAAAACCCCCTAACCCAACCCAACCCTAACCCCCTAACCCACCCTAACCCCTACAAACCCCCTAACCCAACCCAACCCTAACCCAACCACACCCTACACCCCCTAACCCAACCCAACCCACCACCCAACCCTACCCCTACCCAAAC
>NC_088372.1:15000-17500 GCF_034508935.2 Berghia stephanieae | reverse complement strand
ACAGTTGTCCTTGCTATTGTGTATCCACTCTGTGGTGCAAAGATGGCATATATGACCTGTAATCAGAAGGTTCTTAGAATAATATATCCCTGCGAGGCAGACTGAATCATTCTGCTTAATTTTTCTTCTCTTTTTCTGTTTGCTTTTTCTGTTTCCTACAGACCATTTCAGATGTTTATCAACACTTATGCCTGTTCCTCAATTTGTTACTTTTTGCTTTGACTGGGGCGCTTACTGTTTCACAAAAAACAAACATTTTAAGACATATACCCAGTATCGTCATTCCTACAGGTCCTTTGGGCCCATGGAGCGGGAGTTTATTTCGGTTTCTGTAGCGTGAAATAACAATAGTAAGTAGGCCTACTTGCTACCTTTTCTGAGTGGGGTTCCTGACCTCCCATAGTAGGCAGGGGGGGGGTACATACTGTGTCTTCTATCCCCTTATATCTGTTTTCCAACATGCGTTCTGTCTTTGACTTGGAATGAGATTACTTGGTTTTGTCCTGGCCCTGGCTGGAATCCTAGCTGGGAAGGAAACAGTCAAATGCATCGTTATTGTTTTGGGAGAGGATACTTTTTTCCTTGTAAATCATCTCTCTGTTATGTATTATTATATTTACTATTTTGAATGTATAATGTAAGCATTTGAGTGTATTCCTCTTTGTTGGATTTTGTGCTTGTGTCCGGATGAGACTTATAGGTGATCTCAAACTAAGTACAATGAGGGTATGCTCTTGGAATCTACATCTGATCCCTATTTGTTCCCAGTTCCCCTATGTCTTACTTTCTCTTGGGTGCTTTAATTGTAATTCTAGAACCTTTTACTATCCCACTTCTTCCTTTTACTGGCGCTGATATAACCTAAATGTGTTACAAGCGCCGTAAAACCCTACAAAAAATATAAAAAAATAAATCTCTTTTGTGCTTCCTTGTCTGTAGTTATACTTTTGATATTTTGTGTATGCCCATCAAAAGAAAGAAACAAACACATGTTTAATTTTCAACGTTTACAATTTGACTGAGAGAAATTTACTAAAAACAAATCTTCCAACTGGATGTAGAAAAATAACCCAATAATAGATAGTATGCAGATGACGTCACTCAGGCCTTTGTTATTGTTTTTGCCATCCGCGTTTGTGAGTTGTTCTCACTAAACTGTATTAACCAGACTATAAAAGTTCATGGTTACACAGAGTTTGTGTGTTGGTCCGTTATACTTCCGGATGGCAATGTTGTGAACTCCTTGGCCAAGCGCATTCTATCTATAAAGAGCTGCGTGATGTCAACAACGTTCCTTCTATTCAGAGATTTAACGAATCTTAAAGAGTCGGTCAATGGGCATGATCTATATTACATTTTCATGTGCTCGAGGTCATTGGTCACAGTGGAATATGTGCTCAAAGTGACCCGCATAGTGAAAAGTGTTCACAGTTTTTGAAATATCTTACATCACGATTGGTCATTTTGTTCAGCTTGACACATGGGTATGTTTACAACTTTCATAAATAAAGCAGCGTGTTTACATTTCTAAAGAAATATCCAATCGTTGGACAGCAACAAATCATGTGATTGATGACTTGGTTGGACGAAAACATGAATATAGATCGCTCCCATTGCCCACTCCAGTCCATGTTTTGTTGTCCGAAATAATGAAATTCACACACAGATTCAGATCATTACTCACAATGTTCAGGAGATAAAATGGATTATGAAATTATCATGAATCGTGCAGAAATGTGGTTTTGTGGCATGACCCTTGCCTTATGACTAGAAGGACTATGGTTCGAGTCCCACTCTAAACGGTGCAAAGTTTAATTTTTGGAAAAATTCTCTTTACTCACATTCTCTTCTTCTTCAAGTACCAAGTCTGTGCCAGACATCGGTGATCATGGTACGCCATTCATCTCTCTGATCAGATAACCTCAGAAAACGAATATCAATCTTCTCATTCTTTGTCACCCAGCTGTTCAAACTATTCAAATATGTTTTTCTTGGTCGACCTTTATTCTTTTTACCTTCTATGTTTCCTGTGAGAGCAAGATTTACTCACATTATCTCACCGTAATCAGGTAAACAATGGGTAGAGGCCCGCTAAACGTGTTGTCTCTATCTGAAAAAAATGTAATAATATCGCCTTACAGGTGCCACATCTCGTCCAAAATGTGACGTGTTGCTGTTTAGTAAGGTTCCTCTGTAAAGAGGTTTAACCCTCTCCTTACCACCCATATACTAACAGACTACGATCTAAACACGGTAGAACAGCATCTAATCTCCACAAATGGGGCTATATAACAACACCAACATGCTAAGCCTGTAACGCTCCAAATCAGGACATCGACCATGTGGTACTTCACTGTCCATCAACATCCATAGAGGGCGGCTATCCTGCTATCCACAAAGCTGATGACGACTACATCAAATGGCTGAATGAGTCACACTTGGAGATGTGAAGACCATACGACACTACTACTACCACCCATATGAAAATCCCAACAGTTTT
>NC_088372.1:7500-10000 GCF_034508935.2 Berghia stephanieae | reverse complement strand
GGGACCGATCCCCGGTTCACAGCTAAAAGACCGCGGCACTAGTCCGTATTTATAATCATATTGGTTCTTAAGTCCTTGTATGGGATCGGATTCATTACGACACAATAGGGAATGAAATTAGCGGAAGAGTAGCGTCCCTAGATTGGACGTCACCTATGGTCTGTGACGTCACCGGCGGAAAAGTTATTATATTAGAGAGAGAACGTCATGTTGGTTTTGCGCATGCGTCTCTTATAATCACAGACTATGGGTGACGTCCAATCAAGGGACGCTACTCTTCCGCTAATCTCATTCCCTATAACATCTAGGGATAGAAGCTCCACAAGCAGATTGATAACTATTCGTGACTTCAATAACATAACGTTGCCTTGTATTCTTCATTATATTTTCAGAAAGTAAAAACATATTTCGACTACAATCGAAAACTTGCAATCTTCTTTGACAATGGGTTCAGTGGATCTGATTGGAGGCTATTCCAGGGGAACAACAATGTCTTTTATCACAGGAAAACCAATGGACAATGCATGTAAGACTAACAGCTATGTTCTAAACTGAAAAAATCACGTCTTTTAACCCTCTCCTTACTGTCCAAAGGAAAATCGTCACATTCGTTACGATGCAACCAACATTTTTCTCATTCTGATTTCTCTTGTATATCACAAAATGTAAAGAAATGCTTTCCGTTAAACTCAAATCGTTACAGAAACGCAGACAGACAAACCAAATCCTTCCGCTGAACAACATTCTGTGTAGAATGTACTTGTTAATTTCTTGTTCGAGTAAGTAAAGTCTATTTTTGTGTTGCGTGGGTGTGAATTTTCGGAGGAAATTCTTAAAATGGCTGGTAAGGAGAGAGTTAATATATATGACCCTTAACGTGTCAAAATCTCAAAACCAGGAAACTTCAAGGACGGTTTATTTATTTGATCGATATTTGTAGTAGGTACGCAATTTTTTGGGTCAAATTTAAAATATATTATTTACACAAGTTAGCAAGCATTGACAACGCAACCCTTCTAACTGTCTGAGGCGAAACAAATTATGGTCTATGTACGGCATTAACCCTCCCGTACCATCCATTGAAAAATCGTCACATTCGTTACGATGCAACCAATTTTCTCATTCGATATCCTTTGTACATCACAAATCATAAAGAAAAAACTTTATGATAGCGATAGAAATGAGACACTGGACAATATTATGAACAGAATGTACTTGTTTCTTGTCTGTTTGTGTAGAAAAGAAATATAGTTTTGTGTTGGGCGGGTGTGAAGTTTAATGGAAAATTCTGAAAATGGCTGGTAAGGAGAGGGTTGAAGGAATCCGGTGGACACCCTGCCTGGATTCCCGCCTTATTGGGGGAGGAAAGATGTGTTCCATACCAGCGCGGCCCCAAATTCGTCATGCGACCAGTTGCCGGTCAGCTGTCTCCACGAATCACGATCCTCTGCGGTGCGCATGAAATCTGTGTTCCTTTTTAAGTCACATTTGGACATTCTTATGTTATTTAAATAAGTCATTCCTTGTCTTCCTCTTGCTCTCTTTCCTTCGATCCGCGATGACGGGAGACGCATGCGCACAACCAACATGACGTTCTCTCTCTAATAACTGTTTCCTCCGGTGACGTCACAGACTATGGGTGACGTCCAATCAAGGGACACTACTCTCCCGCTAATCTCATTCCCTATGATGACCATAATATAGACGAATGACACTGTCCAATCCAAGTTGTGTCCTCAGAAAGCGCTATGACACAGAATTCCCCATTCATCCATGCATTGCCGAGCCTTCAGAGTTCTTGGGGGTATCTCCTTACAATGGCATGATGGTAGACGTATGGAAGCACACAACTGTAAGCGTTCCTTCCTTATTTATTTTAATAAATAATAATAATAATAATAATAATAATAATAATAATAATAATAATAAATAATAATAATAATAATAATAATAATAATAATAATAATAATAATAATAATAATAATAATAATAATAATAATAATAATAAGAAGAAGAAGAAGAAGAGAAGAAGAAGAAGAAGAAGAAGAAGAAGAAGAAGAAGAAGAAGAAGAAGAAGAAGAAGAAGAAGAAGAAGAAGAAGAAGAAGAAGAAGAAGAAGAAGAAGAAGAAGAAGAAGAAGAAGAAGAAGAAGAAGAAGAAGAAGAAGAAGATGACGAAGAAGAAGAAGAAGAATAAGAATAATGATAATAGTAATAATGATAATAATAATAATAATAATAATAATAATAATAAAAAAATAAAATATATAAATAATAATAATATAATAATAATATAATAAATAATGATAATAATAATAATAATGATTAATAATAATAATAATAATAATAATAATAATAATAATAATAATAAATAAAAATAATAATAATAATAATAATAATAATAATATAATAATAATAATAATAAATAATAATAATAATAATAATATAATAATAATAAAATAATAAATAATAATAATATGAATATGATAATAATAATAATA
>NC_088372.1:0-2500 GCF_034508935.2 Berghia stephanieae | reverse complement strand
ATATATATATATTATATTGAGTTTCCCCTTTTTTCCCAACAAAGGGGGGGGAAAATGGAAAATGAGATAATGTGGTTGGCGGTTCCGTTGTCTGCATTGTTTCATGATGTAGCCCCCTATTTCTTATGTATTGAAGGGAACCCCTTTTTTAAAAATTTGTTTTTTCTTTTTTTGGGGTTTTTCCTTTTAACTGAACAAGATAAAAAGGGAAAAAAAACAAAAAAGCCGGTGTTCACTTTGATCCTTATGAGTTTAATTTAATTTGTCGCCCGGGGGAAAATTAAATATAGCCTAATTTTTAATTGGATTAAAATTGTCTGTCCACTTCCGTCCGAAAAGGAGTTTTTCTAAACAAAGAAATAAATATGTTCTTTTTATCCTTCATTTTGGCTAGAATTTTTTAATGCATTTTGTCCGAGTTAAATATCAAACACGATTATTTATAATGTTTTTTTTTTTCCCTTTGGATACCTTTTTGTCGTCGGATAAAAATTTCTAAGGCAACCATTACAGAAAACCCCTTTAAAATACAAAGCGACTCAGACCCTTAGCGAACCTTTTAAAATTTAAGAAAAAAAATTGACCCGAACTAAGGACAATATTTTTAAGGATCGGGGGAAAAAATCTCATAAAATCTATTGTTTTTTCCTGAAGACCTAAATTTTTGGTTTTAAACCCTTCTTCCCAATATGGGGAAAAAGTCACTTGTTACGATACCCCCAAAATTTTTTTATTCAAATTTTTTGAATCATAAAATTTAAAGCAAAAAAAGGGGGTTTCGAAAAAAATGTTTTCATAAAGAAAATGTTTATCGCAAAACTTATGTATTTGTTTTGGGGGATTTAAAATCTTTTTTGTGTTTTTTTGGGGTTTTGGGGTTTAGGGGAAAATAGAAGGAAAGGGGGTCGTGAGAAGAAGGAAAGTGGGGTTTGGAAAATCGCGGTAGTAGGAAGCCCCATAAACAATGTGCGAAATCGCAGATGGAGAGGAGAGAGGAGGAGAGAGAGGAGAGGGAGGAGAGGGGGGAGAAAAGGGGGAAGGGATGAGAGAGAGAGATAGAAGGGGGAAAAGGGGGAGGAGAGAGGGAGAGAGGAGGAGAGAGAGGTGGGAACCGTTCCAACGTCGTGTCCGACATGGAACACGGTAAAGGAAAAAGGGGTGAAGTGTTTGGGGAAAAAACTTGAAAATGGTGGAAGGGAGGGTTAAATACAGACAGAGACGACCCTTAACATAATAAAATGTGACCATGTCTCAAAAGGTTTATGTGGAAGAAACCAATGCTTAAAAAGGGAAATTTAAAAGTTAAAAAGGTCAAAATTAAAATTTTGGGTTAGCACCCAAAATTGGTATCCCTTCCTAAAAAAAACATACAAACTCCCCCCAATTTTTAAATTTTTGGTATAAATTTAAAATTTTAAAATCTTAACCATCCCATTAAACCGTTTTGAGGCGGGGTCACAAATGTCTTAATTGTCCCCATCAATAATAAAATTTTTTCGATCTATCTAAACAGACGGTAGCACATCGTCAAAAAAGCAACAGTGGCACAAAGTCTTGAAAGCGGACTCAAGGTTAGAAATTTTAAACCCCCAGAAAGACTACAATATCGTGGTAAAAATTTTTAAAAAAGTTGATTTGCTTATTGCTGTTGCCCAAATTCGAGCCCCTTTTATATATATATTTATTATTTTTTATATTTATTTTTTAAATTGATTATAAAAAAGGAGTTAATAGTTGTAGATAGTTGTAGATAGATGAATATAGTAGGTGATGTTTTAAAAAAAAAAATTAGTAATTGGTGGTCTGTGGAACATATTAGATAGGAATTGGTAGATATATCGTTAGATGAAGTGGTGTTTTAACACATATAATAATATGAAAATAAAGTTCGATAAAATGGACCCGAGGATAATTATATATATATATATAAATATTAATATTATTATATATATTAAAATATATATATATGCAGTTTAGATATGAAATGGGAATGAATTAGCGGAAAAGTAGGGTCCCTGATAAACGTCACCTTAAGAGAGAACGTCAAATGGTTTGCGCATGCGTCTCTTCGTCTGCTTTTGGTGAAGTGTCTATGCCGCACAAGCAAAAAGCGTTTCTCTCTAATAATTTTTCGCTGTGACTTCCAATCAAGGGACGCTATCTTCCGTAACCCCCTTCCCCTAGACTGTCGCTAAAAGAGATTTATTTTATTGTGTATAACGTTCAGTTTTGGTTATAAACATTGGTTGTAAGTCGTCAGTTTAAAGGCAGGAGTTTTTTTATGTAATTTGCCTTTTTGATTTGTTTGGCAAAAAAAGTAAGATGTACCCGCGAAAGTTTGACATTAAGAGAGATTGAAAAATAGGAAAAGAACCCAAAGATAGTTATACAGCGAACCATAGGGAATGGGTTACGGAAGAGTAGGTCCCCTTATTGGAGCCCGCGGAGAAGTTATTGGAGAGGAACGTCATGTTGGTTGTGGCATGGTTTCGTCCCGCTT
>NC_088371.1:43502079-43512079 GCF_034508935.2 Berghia stephanieae | reverse complement strand
AAGAAGAAGAAGAAGAAGAAGAAGAAGAAAGAAGAAGAAGAAGAAGAAGAAGAGAAGAAGAAGAAGAAGAAGAAAGAAGAAGAAGAGAAGAAGAAGAAGAGAAGAAGAAGAAGAAGAAGAAGAAGAAGAAGAAGAAGAAGAAGAAGAAAGAAGAAGAAGAGAGAAGAAGAAGAAGAAGAAGAAGAAGAAGAAGAAGAAAGAGAAGAAAGAAGAAGAAGAAGAAGAAGAAGAAGAAGAAGAAGAAGAAGAAGAAGAGAAGAAGAAGAAGAAGAAGAAGAAAGAAGAGAAAGAAGAAGAAGAAGAAGAAGAAGAAGAAGAAGAAGAAGAAGAAGAAGAAGAAGAAGAAGAAGAAGCAGAAGAAGAATACTAATAATAACAATAATGTACTTTATTCATCCAAAAGGAAATTTTTTGTATGCCAAATGAATGTAAATAGAGTAAATTTATCCTACGACTATTGAATATGACACTTATTATGTAGACGTCTACTAGATATTTAATTCTCTATATTATCAAAGGAAGACCTTACGAAATTAGCATCCACAGCAAAAGACAGTGAACAGTGGAAGGAAATGACATGGATGATAAGAGAGATAGCCGAGGCGTCCCGATCGGATGATTAGGAAGCGAAAGGCTTTAAGTCAAGTCATATAATCAATAAATTGACATTTAATACTAATTATATAACTGATAAATTGTATTTATGCATAAAAGTTACACAGAGCATTTAAAGGGTTTTAGAACCTATTAGCTCTTAATTCTCTCCTTACCAGCCATTTTCATAATTTTCCCTGAAACTCCCCACCCACCCAAATAAAAATAAAAATAAAAATAATGAGCTTTTATATAGCGCAATATCCACTAAATGTGCTCAAAGCGCTTTACAAGGGGTCCCTAACCAATAGCAATACGTAACATGCAGAACGAAAAATGACGTCTGTTAGGCGATATTACAATTTTTTTTCGGACAGAGACAACGCTGTAAACGGCCAGATACTCATTTTACACTTGAGTACGGTGAGAGAATGTGAATAAAGAGTCTTTTCTAAGGATTCGAATATGCGCCGAGCGAGGCTCGAACCCAGAACCTTCCGGTCCGAAAGCGAGTGTCATACCACTAGACCACATAGCCGCACCCAAAACACAAATAAATTTTTTCTACTCAAACAGAAAAGGAACAAGTACGCTCTATACATAATAATGTCCAGTGTCTAATTTTCAATGCTAGAACAAAGTATTTTCTTTATAATTTGTGATGTACAAGGGATATTAGAATAAAACAATTGTTGGTGGGGCTATGTGGTCTAGTGGTATGACACTCTCTTTCGGATCAGAAGGTCCTGGGTTCGAGCCTCGCGCTCGGCTCATAGTTGAGTCATTGGAAAAGGCTCTTTACTCACATTCTCTCACCGTACTCAGGTGTAAAATGAGTACCTGGCCGTTAACTCACCAATCTGCCAATACTGCAAAGGGGCACGTCAAACCATCGATCATCTGGTCCTGCAATGCCCAGTAACAAAATTAGAAGGGGGGTACGAAACAATCTTTGAAGCCGGAGATGACTTGACATCATGGATCGACAAACTTAATCTGGAGGTGTAGCCATACGCTACTACTACTAATAGCGTTGTCTTTGTCCGAAAAAGTGTAATATCGCCTAACAGGCGGAATCTCCCGTCCTACATGTTAAATGTTGCTGTTGACCAGGGACCCCTTGTAAAGCGCTTTGAGCACATTTAGTGGATATTGCGCTATATGAAAGCTCAATTAAAAAAAATAAAATTTGGTTGCATCGAAACGAATGTGACGATTTTCCTATGGCTGGTAAGGAGAGGGTTAAACGATACGATACGATACGATACGATACGGTACGATACGATATGATATATCAAGAACAAAATGGCGTTTTAAAATGCTTACTTTCAATGACGATCACCCACTGCCCCTTCTCGTAAATACTTTCAGATTCCACCATGTAACTGATTATATGGCGGCCATTGTCACTGGTTGCTGTCCATCTGAAATCAAAAGTTTCAAAAATTATAGAATATGACGCATATATATATATATATATATATATATATATATATATATATATATATATATATATATATATAGATAGATAGAATGCGCTTGGCCAAGGAGTTCACAACATTGCCATCCGGAAGTATAACGGACCAACACATAAACTCTGTGTAACCATGAACTTTTATAGTCTGGTTAATCCAGTTTAGTGAGAACAACTCACAAACGCGGATGGCAAAATCAATAACAAAGGCCTGAGTGACGTCATCTGCATACTATCTATATATATATATATATATATATATATATATATATATATATATATATAAATTCACTCATGTATTTTTAGCCGAAACGATCATTTCCATTTCCATGTCCTTCATCAGTACCCACCAACACTCATATATATATATATATATATATATATATATATATATATATATATATATATATATATAATCGTGTTGGATACAAATATGGTACGAATAGTGCTCGACATGTAGCAATGGAGCGAATTATTTATATATATATATATATATATATATATATATATATATATATATATATATATATATATACTGGTATAAAACAAAAACCTGAAATAAAACTGCTCAATTCTAAAGAGTGGTATTGTAGTAGAAGTAAAAAGTAATACTTCGAATATTTTGTATATATTTATAACAAATAAATGCCAAAACAAACAAACAAAAAAAAAAAAAAAAACACAAAAAAATTAACCCAGTTCCCTAGAGAATGGCTGAAATACTTCTGAAAGAAATTAAACATTGCGAAGCGGATTAACACGGGAAAATAATTGAAAATGCTCTGTATTTGTGATGAGTGACGTCATCTTCGAACTATCTATATGGGCCGAATGGCTCAAAAGGACTACCTCCACCCCCCTCCCTCTTCCCCCTAGAAGTGGCTATAAATCAATTGCCAGCATCTCGTTCATTTAGACATAGAGTCATTCCTTCCATTACCGACCATTTCCCCACCCGACCAAATGTGACCCCTCGTCTCAAAAAGGTATTATGTCGGGATGGACCAGATGTTAAAACATCAAATTATAGTTAAACTGGTCAAAAATATGAAGCGTTGGTATTTAGGACAGTAAAATATTATATTCCTTCTTCTCTATAAAGCAGATAAACTCAAGCATGATATTTCTGGTTACAAATTTTATTTTCAGCATCATAATCATCCCGACTTAATACCGTTTTGAGACGAGGGGTCACACATAGACAACACACGAGAGTTTTTGTTCTGTTTCGTCTTTAAATGAATGACTTTAGTTGTAGTAATAACCCGATTACATCATCTAGATCCATCTACGTTTGTTTTGAGTTGGTAGATCATGTCGTACCGTACCTGATGGCCACGCTATCCTGTGTGATAGAGGTGGGCTCTGAGAAGGGAAAGGCCGGCGCTGATGGAGGACCTGGTCAAACACACAGAGGGAGAAAAGAGAGAGAGAGATATCAATATTTGATCAAAATGGCAGCGGTTAAAAAAAAGATATGAGTATTTATATAGGGAATAGTAGTAGTATCGTTCGGCTACACTTCGATGTTCAAGGTATCAATCCAGGTTCTGAAGTCATCATCACATTTGTTGATGGTTTCAAATCCCCCTTCAAGTTTTGTCTCTGGGCAATCTAGTACGAAGTGGTTTGCATCTTGTGGTGGGAAAATAGGGAATATATAGGGAATGAGATTAGCGGAAGAGTAGCGTCCCTTGATTGGACGTCACCGATAGTCTGTGACGTCACCGGCGGAAAAGTTATTAGAGAGAGAACGTCATGTTGGTTGTGCGCATGCGTCTCTCGTCCTCGCTTCCGGTGAAAGGGGCTTGAGACACTTCAAATCCAAATTGACGTTCTCTCTGTAAGGTGACGTCCAATCAAGGGACGCTACTCTTCCGCTAATCTCATTCCCTATAGGGTATTTCCATAGATTTTACTAACTCAATCCTAGAGAAATTTGCTGTTTTCAAAATTGGAAAAAAAAACTGTAGTAGATATTGCGCTATATAAAAGCTCAATTTTAATTTTAATATTTTTTAAAGCTCACCATGCACTATGAGAAAGGCCTCCCTAGAGTCCTCAGTCATCGGGGTTGTTGCTCTACACTCATAACGTCCCATGTGATGAAACTGGACACTTCTTACGTAAAGACCCGTCCTTCCAGAGGCACTGTTTTGTTCCTGGGGGGGGGGGGGGGGGGGGGGGAGGGAGGGAGAATGTGATGTTTTTTTTTAAAAGGGTTTTATGGCGCTTTGTATGGCTATGTGGTTTTGTGGTATGACACTCGCTTTCGGGTCGGAAGGTCATGGGTTCGAGCCTCGCTCGGTGGATAGTCAAGTCCTTTACTCACATTCTCTCACTGTACTCAGGTTTAAAGTGAGTATCTGGTATCTTTGGGATCATAAAAAGTCTCATCCAGACACCAGCACAGGATCCCACTAAAATTAACACTATCAAGAGAAGACCGCTAGACCTACCCATACCAAGCTCGAAAAAAAAAAAAACCGGACGTCGGGTGATTGGTATCGGTAGGTCTTGCGGCTCTTCTCTTTATTCTAAGTATTAATTTTGTCCGTGCCCGACGTCTTTATCCGGAAGACAGCAGAGGACGGCAGTGCCGGGTCATCGGAGTCAGTCTCAGGTGTTATTAGGTAGCTTGGCATGTAAGATTTTGCGGAAAACATTCATTATAGACTAGCGTCCTATCCAAATGGGTAAGCAATTGCTATTGTACTTTTAACGCTATAGAATCAAGGACAACCCCGGTTCCAATGGTGTTATAGCTCTAAAAATAAACTTCTTTGTTATGACCTCGTTCGGTTGCCAAAAAGTTTGTTCGCTTACCATCTTGTAATACAAATCTACGGACACTTACCATGACACATTTTGGATATTGTAACATTGGGTCAATGGGAAAACCATTGAGAAGCAAAATTGTCGTTTGGTGACCATCTTGTAATACAAATCTATGGACACTCACCACCACATATTTTGGATGTTGTAACCTTGGGTCAATGGGAAAACCATTGAGAAGCAAAATTGTCGTTTGTTGACCATCTTGTAATACAAATCTATGGACACTCACCACGACATATTCTGGGTGTTGTAACCTTGGGTCAATGGGAAAACCATTGAGAAGCAAAATTGTCGTTTAGTGACCATCTTGTAATACAACTCTATGGACACTCACCACTACATATTCTGGGTGTAATCTCGAGTCAACTGGAAAACCATTGAAGAACCAGGAATAGACCATGTCCGAGTTCTTGGCGTGGGAGGCCTGGCAATAGAAGAACGTTGTGGAGTTGACGATTGCTTGCTGGTCCTCGGGGGCAACTGTGATGAATGTTCCCTCTGTTGGAGATCAAGTACAAACGGCAACTAGTAATAAAATAAATAAATTTAAAAAAAATTCCCTTTATTCATCCCATACGGGAAATTTATTGTCTCTAGGGTCTATTCCAAGGGTAGAATGGAATAACCTAGGCGTCAGTCGCGGTGCAGCGCCGCAAATTAGGCTAGGGCGAGGTGACTTGCTCAAGGCCACACAACGCAGCGGCGGGTGATCGAACTCGGTACCTTTCGGGTACGAAGCAAAGACCGTACTGATGAGCCACGCTGCCCCTTGTACGATCAGATTAAAAATAAAAAAGATTTTATATAGCGATCTATCATATCAATGTGCTCAATTCCCTTTGCAAGGAATCCAAACACAACATCGCCCTTTAAATGAAAAACGAGACATGACGCATATTTTTTTTCAGACAGATACAATGTTGAAACATGCCAGTCAACAAGCATTTTTAAAGAATATTTGTACAAAAGGCGCCTAACAGGAAACTTGAAATGCAAGCAAATGAAATGTTTCCATTTGACAAATTTAGCACGATAAGTAATGGATTACATAAATTTTCATTTATATATATATTTTTTTAAATATTTAACTGTGAGTTATTCCAGTTTTATTCGATATATTGTCACCGACCAGATACTTATTTACACCTGAATGCGGTGAGAAATGGGCAGCGTGACTCAGCGGTACGGTCTTTGCTTCGTACCCAAAAGGTACCGAATCCGACTGCCTGCCTCGTTGTGTGGCCTTGTGCAAATCACCTCGCCCTAGTTCACGTTGCGGCGCTGCACTGCGGCTGACGCTTGGGTTATTCCAGTCTTCCCTTGGAGAAGACCTTAAAGACAAATGTCCCATTGGGGATGAAAACAAGGAATTAAAAAAATAAATAAATAGCCTTTTACTAGGACTCATCTTTCCACTGCCCAGAGCGAGACTCGAACCAGAGACCTATCCGTTTGAGGGCAAATTATTATGACATACAATAACACAAGACCACGAAGCCGCACGCAGACCTTTAGCTCATTCAATCCTAGAGATTTTTGCTACTTTTCAAAATTGGAAAAAATGTAATAAAAATAAGCATGTGTACATAGATAGTTTTATTCAACTACCATTAACATGTAAAAACTAAAACATTAGCTTTGATACTACGCCTATAATTTATCTCAGAAAAATGTAATAAATAGGCATGGGGTAAAAGTAACCCGGGTAAACTACGGATATAGTCGGTGTTAGGACCGAATGAGTTAATATATGACCCATCGTCTCAAAACGGTATTATGTCGGAACGAACCATATGCTTAAAAGACGAATTAAATGTTAAACTGGTCAAAAATATAAATTGTTGGCATTAGCAATCTAAAATATGGTATCCGTTCTCTTCAATAAAACACACAAACTCAACACAAGTCTGATATTTCTGGCTATAAATTCAATTTTCAACATCTTAACCAACCCGACTTAATACCGTTTGAGGTGAAGGGTCACATATGTTGATACCTACCAGCAACTATGAGCTGAGTTTCATCCTCAGCGGTACCGAATTTATTTTCAGCTTTGCACGTGAAGGTCCCCTGGTCTATCTCCGTCACTCCCAGCATAACGAGGTCCCCGTTCATCCGTTGGAAGAACTTGGTTGCCCAGTCGGTGATCTGGCCGCCATCCCTGTACCAGGAGACCGTTGCAAAGGGAGCTGCTTCCGGTTTGCAATGTAAGGTCACGTTCCCGTTCAGCGATGCTTGGGTGACGGGCTGGAGTGGATATTTGAAGAAGGTCGGGGCGAATCCTGTGTGGAGAAAGTGAAGATTAGATAGTGATTTCAAGATATTTTTTCAAGACATAATTAAACGCATTCTATCCAAAGGGTAGCATGTAACTGTTATTGTTCGTTCACGTTATAAAAACCGGGATAAACATCAGCTCCATGGGCCTATTGGTCCTGAACGACGTGTACAGGTCTGACATCCGAACCCACTTATGGGCCTAGTTTAACATTGTTGTAATGGACACTATTTTGAGTCATTTTTGAGATTTCCATTACAACAATGAGCCCATAAGGAATTGGGTAATTAGACCTGCAAATAAGTGCACGTCGGTCCCGAAGGAACTTGTAGGAACAGTGATCTACTATCTGAGCTATATAGACGCCATTCCAAAAAAAAAAAAAGATTTTAAAAACCCCGCCCAAATATGTGGCTTAATTAAGAAAATTCTCAGAAAATGTAAGTCTCGAAAATCTTGAGGGTTTCATAGGCGAATGGTGACTCGTTTATGTTTTTTTTTGTTTTTAATGGTTTTACGGCGCTTGCAACCGGTTTAGGTCATGATATCAGCGTCAGTAAAAAGGAAGAAAATTGGATAGTAAATATATATTAGCTGTACAATTAAAAGGACTTCAGGAAAAAGTAAGACAATGGGGAATTGGTTCAAAAAGGGAACAGAGCACACTATCAGTGTAATTAGTTTGAGATTACCTAAAAGTCTCAACCAGACACCAACATAAGTCCCCATTAAGAGGAAGACACTCACATGTTTACAAATCACATGTTAAGAATAAAAGAAAAATAACAGTGCATAACAGAGAGATGATTTACAATGAAAAAAATATAATCTCAAAAAACTATAACTATTCATTCGACTGTTTCCCTCCCAGCCAATGACTCCGGCCAGGACCAGGACAAAACTAAGTAGAAATCTCATTCCAAGACAAAGACAGAAAGCAATTCGAAAACAGATACAGAGGTATAGAAGATACAGCAAGTACCTCCCTGCCCACTATGGGGGGAATTGTGACTCGTTTATCTCAATGTGTATCAAATCGGGGCGAACCAGATAACACAAAGAGTGAATTAATAATAATAATAATAATAATAATAATAATAATAATAATAATAATAATAATAATAATAATAATAATAATAATAATAATAATAATAATAATAATAATAATAATAATAATAATAATACATGGGATTTATATCGTGCATTGACATCACTACAATTAAATATACAAAAGTCACACATAAAAAGAGTATACCACAATGATATCAATACTAGCAGTGTATATAAATAATATCCTATCAATGTCATCATGAAAGTGTAACGGTAAAAAGGTAGGGCTTTAACAATGCTATAAAACTATCAATAGATTCCGCTTCTCTTATTGAACGTTAAATGTAATCCATTGTCTCAAAGCAGTGCTAGAATCATGTTGGGGGAGGTAAAAAAAAACACCAAAAAACTTGATTGATTGATTGATTGATTGGTTGGTTAAATATTTGATTGGTTCGTTGATTGACTTATTGATTGATAGATTGATTGACTTATTGATTGATAGATTGATTGACTTATTGATTGATAGATTTATTGACTTATTGATTGATAGATTGATTACTGAATGATTGATTGATTGATTGACTGATTGATTGATTGATTGATTGATTGATTGATTGATTGATTGATTGATTGATTGATTGATTGATTGATTGATTGATTGATTGATTGATTAGTTGATTGATTGGTTGATTGATTGATTGATTGATTGTTTGATTAGTTGATTGATTGGTTGATTGATTGATTGATTGATTATTTGGTTCAATATTTGATTGGTCGATTGATTGACTGATTAGTTTAAAGATTAATGGCTATACGATTGATTATTGATTGATTGATGGATTGATTGGTTACTTGATTGATTGATGCATAGATCAATTGATTCATTTAACAGCATTTTACAGGACGACATAAGTAAATGAAAATTTTTTTTTGTTTTGTTTAGTTTTGTTTGTTTTTTATACCTAAAACACAGTATCTGTCCTTCGCTCAAAGTAGTCCCATGGTTATTCGTAGCCGCGCATTGATACATTCCATCATGCAGCGCGGGGTCAAGCTTGCTAAAGATAAGTACGTTGCTCCTTACAGTCAAGAACTTGGCCGGGTCAGAGGTCAAAGGTTCCCATTTTTCAGCCAATGAAATGTGGCGGCTGGGCTGGCTCTCACCTCGCACCGCCATGTGAACTGAGCCCCTAGATCAAGATGCTGGTCTCCGATAGGGCGGAGAAAATAAGGTTTTGCTGAAATGAAATAAATGATAGATATAGTAAAATACGAATACTGTGGCAACCCTTCATGAGCCTGGAGGTCCCGATAGCTCAGTTGCTAGAGCACCCATTTCATAAACAAAGAGATCCAGATCAACCCCGAGTGCATTCAAGTCTTTTTTCTGATTTCACTGTCCACTCAGCAGTGATTGGGTAGCTGGGTCTGTCAGATCTGACAGAATTACTTTGTGATAAACTGGCGTCCTATCCGAAAATGATCAAGCAATTGCTATTGTCCATTTCACGCTATAGAAACCGGGATAAACCGTAGCCATCGTTAAGTTATAGCCTGACACTGAAACCCAAAAAGACTGGCATTTTGACGTCATTATTTGTTTTTTGCACCGCCTAGTGAGTTGTCGTTAGTAGTGCTCATGGAAACAAGTGGTCCCATTGGTTGAACTATTGAATACAACTCACAATTTGTTTTCTTCTGTGGCCAAAGACTGGCATTTTGACATCATTTTTTGGTCAGTGTCAGGTTTTATGTAAACGATG
>NC_088371.1:43487667-43501979 GCF_034508935.2 Berghia stephanieae | reverse complement strand
CCCCCTTTTTTAATTTTTTTTCCAAAAAAATTTTCCTTTTTAAATTTTTTTTTATTTTTTTTTTTTTTTTAAAAATTTTTAAAAAAAAAATTTTTTTAAAAAATTTTTTTAAAAAAAAATTTTTTTTTTTTTTTTTTTTCCCTTTTTTTAAAAAAAAATTTTTTTAAAATTTTGGGGTTTTTTTTTTTTTTTTTTTTTTTTTTTTTTTTAAAATTTTTTTGGGGGGGGGGGGGGGGGTTGTTAAAAAGGTGAAATTCCTATTTTTTATGTCTCAAATTATGTCTCACGTTTGGCTTTTTACCTTGAAACAGACCTGCCAACCCTTCCACTTTTGGCGGAATCATTCCTATTTTCACTCTTCCTTTTTGTACTATTCCGCCATTGTCTCTACAATTTCGATTTTCAAAAAATGATGAAATGGTAAGAAGAAAAAAGGGTGAAGAGGTGTATGTGTGTGTGTTTGTGTGTGTGTGGGGGGTTGTTAAAAAGGTGAAATTCCTATTTTTATGTCTCAAATTCCTATTTTTAGGCGTTCTGATTCCACTTTTGGAATGTGAAGGGTTGGCAGGTCTGCTTGAAAATAAACTTGGCTGATTTTATTGCTTTTACTGCATATGCCTTGGTTGTTACAGTCTTTCTTCAGCATAGATTTGAAGGACAAATGGCACTTATGATATTTGGCAACTTAAGTCTACTACCAAATGTTGTTAGAATTCACTTCCTCTTTCAGTCAGGCAGGCAGTCACGCAGCACAAGTAGATTTTATAGGATAAAGCTAAAGGCTCTTTTTAGAAAAATATTTCTATTGAATTGTTTCCTTTTAAATCCAGTCAAAATTATGGTTAATTTCTATTATTTATCCCTTGTCGCTTTGAGCACATTTAGTGGATATTGCGCTATATAAATCTCCATTTTATTTATTTTAAAAATATTTTATATAGTGTTTTTATTTTGTTTTAAAGTAGAATTTACCTACGTGCCATGAATTTTTTCATAATTGAATTTGTTCGTAATTTTAATCCACTTTATTTTCTTTCTTTTTTTTTAACGAACAGCCTAAGATGGAAAACATTCCAGAGGGAGATTGGTACTGCTTCGAGTG
This sequence comes from Berghia stephanieae, assembly GCF_034508935.2. Classification (NCBI taxonomy): domain Eukaryota; kingdom Metazoa; phylum Mollusca; class Gastropoda; order Nudibranchia; family Aeolidiidae; genus Berghia; species Berghia stephanieae. Next base: position 43,500,877 of record NC_088371.1, on the reverse strand, counting down.
TGTGTCCAAGGTATCGCTTTGTTTTCTTTACTCTTTTCCACAACCACTAAAACATGTTTTATTACTTCAGTAATTTTATTACAACAGTATTAAATTTGAGCAGCTATGGCCCCTCAAGGCTGATAAAAACTGAAAAAGCCAGAAACGGGCGCTTAAATAACCTAAATAGTGTTGAAAGCGCAGTTAAACACCTAAAAACAAACAAATAAACAATTTTCTATCTTCTTTGTCTATTACTGTAACATATCTTGACAGGTTTTACCCCAAAAGTGTAGCAGGAACAGGCATATTTTAATGGAGTATAGTAAACAACCTTATGGTCTTATTATTGTATAACATTTGGCTTTTTACCAGTAGGTCAAAGGTTTAAATACCCCTGTGGACATTGCAAAAAAGCAAGTCCATGGAAAAAAAGCTTTATACTCAGATTTTTTCACCAGACTCTTGTGTAGAATAGGACCTGCCTCTCATGATAAGCTAACATTTCAATTAGTGAAAACCTTTTAATAATAATAATAATAATAATAATAATAATAATAATAATAATAATAATAATAATAATAATAATAATAATAATAATAATAATAATAATATTCATCCAAAAAAATGGAAATTCGTTTACAAACGTGGCGTGCATGAAAATGTATAAACACAAAGTATACATATATAATATATATAAAATTTTACAAACGAGACATGTTGTCCCCATGGCCCCCGGTTCGAACCCATATGCAAATGTACAAAAATGTAAAAATATACAACCAAGATCCAATAATTAATTCTGACATCCCATTTTGTTCATCTTTCATCAGGCAAGCGGAACTCCCCACTGTGGTCTTTGTGGCAAAAAAGGCGGTCGACTTGCCCATTGCTCCAAGTGTCCACGTTATGTCCACCTCGACTGTCTGGACCCCCCACTTCCAAGGATACCCAAGCGATGGCAGTGTGCCAATTGTTTGTGCGAAAAGGTCAGTAGTAGGTCATGCTAATTGTACTGTTTGTGCAAAAAGGTCAGTAGTAGGTCATGCTAATTGTACTGTTTGTGCAAAAAGGTCAGTAGTAGGTCATGCTAATGCTAATTGTTTGTGTGAAAAGGTCAGTAGTAGGTCATGCTAATTGTTTGTGTGAAAAGGTCACTAGGTCACGCTAATGCTAATTGTTTGTGTGAAAAGGTCAGTAGTAGGTCATGCTAATTGTTTGTGTGAAAAGGTCAGTAGTAGGTCATGCTAATGCTAATTGTTTGTGTGAAAAGGTCAGTAGGTCACGCTAATGCTAATTGTTTGTGTGAAAAGGTCAGTAGATCATGCTAATTGTTTGTGTGAGAAGGTCAGTAGGTCACGCTAATGCTAATTGTTTGATTGAAAAGGTCAGTAGGTCATGCTAATTGTTTGTGCAAAAAGGTCAGTAGGTCATGCTAGTGCTAATTGTTTGTGTGAAAAGGTCAGTAGGTCACGCTAATTGTTTGTGTGAAAAGGTCAATAGGTCATGCTAATTGTACTGTTTGTGTGAAAAGGTCAGTAGGTCACGCTAATTGTTTGTGCAAAAAGGTCAGTAGAAGGTCATGCCAATTGTTTGTGCGAAAAGGTCAGTAGGTCATGCTAATGCTAATTGTTTGTGTGAAAAGGTCAATAGGTCACACTAATGCTAATTGTTTGTGTGAAAAGGTCAGTAGGTCACGCTAATTGTTTGTGCGAAAAGGTCAGTAGATCACATAATACTAACGAAAGAGTGAAAATGGAGAGGCTTCGTATGGGAACAAAACAGACAATGGACATTTCGGGTACAAACCGCAGTAATGTTGAAGTGATCATCAATGTCAAATTGAGGCTGTTCGTACACGATTTCAGAAACGACTTATTTCCTTGTCAAATTACTAAAATTGTGTATTTTTTGTTCTTGAATATCAGATACAAACTTTCCGATTTTTCCTCTTCCGCACAGAAATCCGACAAAACTAAAACAATATTTCTAATTTCTTTAGTTTTCAAGATATTGGATTGATTTTTCATACACATCTGATCAACTAATAAATAGCTCTTATATACCATATTTACCCAGATATAAGCATAGTTGTGTTATATGTCACTAATCATGCTCATCATCAAAGCACAACGTGTTATTGTGGTCTTATTTGAAAGAGAAAAAAAACTTAACAACAAAAAATTAAAAATTTCCTCTTTGTGACATGATATCGAATGTGATAAAAATGGTTTGTTCAAATACTGCTACAAGTCATAATGTTTATGATCATTAGGATATACAACAATTTAAGGTCAGGCTTTACTCTGTCCAAAAAAACTGTAATATTGCCTAACAGGCGTCATGTCTCATCCTATATGTTAAGTGTTGCTGTTGGCCAGGGACCCCTTGTTAAGCACTTTCAGCACGTTGAGTGGATATTACGCTATATAAAAAATCTTTTAAAAAACCCCCAAAAATAAGGAATCTAGCTTATTTTCTGATGATAATTTTAAAGAAGTAATTATTACTTGTTTCGTTGCCTTTTCTAAAGATTAAGCTTTTTATACATGTCCTATTACTTATATCTTCAGGGTGGTTCCAAAAGGTCTCGCAAGCGCAAGGAAAGCCTCCCAACCGTTCAAAGAATCACCAAATTGGTGGTGAAAGAGGAACCAACCGACTCCGATGACATCTTTCCAGGGGAGGCCACTCCACCTCCGTCAACATCAACACCGTCATCATCATCTGCCATCAAGGAAGAACCACTTACCATTACAACCTCCTCTGCTAAAAGATTGGACGTCAAACTTACACCCGCAACAGCAGTTGATGGAAAAATTACGTCTGCTACCAAAAATAGCCCTCTTCCTTCGTCTTCTCCTCCGGAGAAGAAAAGAAGAAAGAGGAAAGAAAAGGAAACATCCGGAGCTGTAGGAATATCACCACCTCTGCCATCATCATCATCATCAGCTTCAACAGCCGAAGTGGTTTTATGTTCCCCATCCCCTCCATCTACGTCCAATTTACCAACTGTATCTCTTACCCTCAATTTAACCCCAACATCATCTCCAGCGTCCGCTTCGTCAACGCTGAAAAAGAAGAGACAAAGGAAGACAAAAGCTGAAAAGAGTAAGGAAGAGTCGGTGGGGACGGGTATCGGGACAGCTGGCCTAGCCGCTAACAATGGTGGTGTTGGAGTTATCATTCTGGGTAAACCAAAGGTAGAAAAAGATGGAAAGGTCCATTCAGTCGGGGCTACCTCATCACCATCATCGACAACGTCGTCTTCAGTAGTGATATCAGAGAAAGAGAGAGCCAAGGAGTTCATGCATTGCAGGCAAGGAATTTCTTTAAAGAAAACATTATATTTGTATACCTTCATTTTCATACCTAGATTCGTTCTATTATTTGTATTGTTATTATTATTATTATTATTATTATTATTATTATTATTATTATTATTATTATTATTATTATTATTATTATTATTATTATTATTATTATTGTTATTATTATTGTTATTATTGTATATTATTATTATTATTATTATTATATTATTATTATTATTATTATTATTATTATTATTATTATTATTATTATTATTATTATTATTATTATTATTATTATTATTATTATTATTATTATTTATTATTATTATTATTATTATTGTTATTGTTATTGTTATTGTTATTATTATTATTATTATTATTTTATTATTATTGTTATTATTATTATTATATTATTTTATTATTATTATTATTATATTATTATTATTATTATTATTTATTTATTATTGTATTATTATTATTATTATTATTATTTTATTATTATTATTTATTATTATTATTATTATTATTATTATTATTATTATTTATTGTTAGCGGGTGGTTGGATGGGAGCATCACCCTTGAATCATATACCTATGATGTTCGCATGGGTGTACGATCCGATAGTGATGTCGTTTCTTCTTCTCTTTACTAGCCTATCCTGCTTCTTTGGTTTGTGATTGTATTTTTGACAGGGGATATTTTTTTTCTCTGTAAATCTTCTGCCTGTTTGTTCTTGGTTATTTATAATTTAGCTTATGATATCTTTAGGTTATGATTTTGATTTACATTTGTACTATTTTTGTTAGATTGCTTGTTTTTATGTTTCAGCGGTCTCTCATATAACCTCAATTGTGTTGGAAGAGACCTAAAGCAACAAACAAAAAAAAATAAATTTATTGTTATTATTATTATTATTATTATTATTATTATTATTATTATTATTATTATTATTATTATTATTATTATTATTATTATTATTATTATTATTATTATTATTATTATTATTGTTATTATTATTGTTATTATTATTATTATTATTATTATTATTATTATTATTATTATTATTATTATTATTATTATTATGATTATTATTATTATTATTATTATTATTATTATTATTATTATTATTATTATTATTATTATTATTAATTTTCTATTTTGTACATCAACATTAGTAGTAATTATTTAGCCTACTTGTGCGGCTATGTGGTCTAGTGGTATGACACGCGCTTTCGGATCGTAAGGTCCTGGGTTTGAGCCTTGCACTCGGCGCATAGTTGAGTCCTTGGAAAAGGCTCTTTACTCACATTCTCTCACCGTACTCAGGTGTAAAATGAGTACCTGGCCGTTAACAGCGTTGTCTTTGTCCGAAAAATTGTAATATCGCCTAACAGGCGTCATGTCCCGTCCTACATGTTAAATGTTGCTGTTGACCATGGACCCCTTGTAAAGCGCTTTGAGCACATTTGGTGGATATTGCGCTATATATAAAGCTCTTTTTTTTTTTCTTTTTTTTTTTTAAAAAAATCCCTCCCACTCACCGTGAGGAATGTAATCAACTTGTCATTTTGTTTCTTTTCTTTTAGCAAACTGTTGACTGAACTGGAGAATCATAATCTGGGATGGCCATTCCTGAAACCCGTCAACAAGAAACAGTTTCCATCCTACAAGAAATTTATCAAAACTCCCATGGATTTTACCACCATCAGGAATAAAATCAAGACAAAGAGGTGAGTAGTATTTCACATTCATTATATCAGACCCGCCCTTAATTAATGCAGGTATGATTAGGGAGGATGGAGTGGGGTGCGGGGGGGGGGGGGGGGGGGGGGGGGGGGGTGAGGATGGGGGAAAAGATGATGATTTGGTAAAATTTGTATTTCGTCCTCTGGATTAACTCACTCAATCCTAGAGATTTTTCGCTACTTTTCAAAATTGGAAAAAATGTATTAAAAATGAACAGGTACATAGATAGTTTTATTCAACTATCATTAACATGCAAAAAACTAAAAACATTAGCTTTGATACTACGCCTGTAATCTATCTCATATAAATAGGCATGGGGTAAAAGTAACCCCGGGTAAGCTACAGATATAGTCAGTGTTAGGGTTGAGTGAGGTAAGGGATATTTAAAAAAAACAATATACACATAAATTAATGAAAAAATCATCCCCCCCCCTCCCCCCCACGCACACACGGAACTTGATGTGTAACCAATTAAAATTAGACTAAAAGCCAGAACAGAGAGAAATGAGAAATAAATGAAAAGAGAAAAGAAAATTGTGTCAAGGCCTTGATTTATATTCAAAGGAAAGCTAGATGATTGCACCACTCACTGTGTTGGATTTCCATCGTGTTTTTGTAATATGTTGGCTGTATATGTAGTAAAACCAAAACTAGAGGTGCCAAAATGAGCCAGTAAAATGGAGATAAAAATAAAGTGAGTAGATGTGACTCATATATAAGGGAACAACACAAAACAAACAACGTTCCGGCCCTTGGCCTTCGTCAGGAGACAGTAAACACAAACACAAATATGTAAATTTACAAAATATCACATTTCGTCAAATGCTTTATATGGCTCCAGATTATAAAGACATGGCTCATTATTATAAGATTTTGAAAATAGTTTGTCTCAAGTGTTTCAAATATCATTTTTAAAATATTTATTTTAAAAGTGTTGTTTATTTTCATCTTTAAAACATCACTCTCCAGATACAAGCATAGGCTAGATTTTGCATCAGACGTGAGACTAGTCTTCGACAACTGTGAAACTTTCAACGAGGATGAATCAGAAGTTGGCCAAGCTGGACACAATCTACGCCAGTTTTTCGAAAAGAAATGGTCGGATCTGTTTCCTGCTAACGGGCCATGATGGGAAATTTGACGTGTAGTAATAACCAAGAGCCAATTCATTTCCAAAAACACACTATGAAAGAAAGCTGTGTGTGTGGTCTGTTATCATTGTTATTGTTGTATCGGAAGACCAAGAGGATACAGTGACTATGTTTTGATTTAAATTCTGTGCTGATTCCTTTAAAGGGTTTTTTTTTCAGGGGTTTTACAATGTTGCCTGATCTAACATTCAGATCAAATACAGTTATCCGTAGCCTAACCCTACCTGCTAAGAGGATGAAAAAGACGAACAATAATATAAAGTGACTGATCAGATACGATATAATATGTGACCCCTCGTCTCAAAACGGTATTAAGTCGGGATGGACCAGTTGATAAAAAGTCAAATTATAGTTAAACTGGTCAAAAAATATGAAACGTTGGTATTAAACTCAGTAAAATATGATATTCCTTCTCCTCAATAAAGAAAATGAACTCAACGTAAGTCTGATATTTCTGGCTACAAATTCCAATTTCAGCATCTTAATCATCCTGACTTTTTTGAGACGATGGGTCAAATACCTGAAAATGTAAATGGAATTTAATCCTCTTCAAAATGTCTTTGATTTTTTATCATAATATAAAAAATCACTACGGCACAAGACACCACCATATCACCATCTTTGTACAAGACACAAGGGCTAGAGAGGTCTGAACCTTCTACGAGATGGTTGCAATGTTGTTCCTTTGCCATTTTTGCCAATACAGTACAGTAGTAATAGACCGATACATGAGATGCTGTAGCCATTGACTGGTTCCTAGTTTGAATGATCATTGAATAAACCTTCTGCCAGGAAGTTCCAAATCTATCACATAGAGGCCAACTGTCCAGATTGGACAATCTGGTTTCAAGGAAAACAATTAGAAAAAAAAAAAAATAAAAAAGGTGGTATGGAAATGTCCCAGGTGAATGATTTTTGACCAGCTAATTAAAACAAGGAAGAGACAAATAGAACATATTCACACTAACCTTTAACTCACTCAATCCTAGAGATTTTTGCTACTTTTCAACGCAAAACAAAAATTTCACCATGCGACTGATTATGTCAGGGATGCACACACATTTAAATGTAAGCTAGATGATTGCACCACTGTGTTCTATTTCTATCGTGTTTTTTTTGCCCTATGCTGGCTGTAAATGGCACCAGATGATATGGTGGGATTGATAGATTGCCTAAACATGTTCACTTGATAGTGTGCTCTTGGAATCTACATCTGTTCCCTATTTGAACCAATTCCCCTTTGTCTTACCTTTTCTTTAGTGCTTTAATTGTTATTCTAGAACTTTTTACTATCCCATTTTCTTCCTTTTTACTGGCGCTGATATGACCTTAATGTGTTGCAAGCGCCGTAAAACCCTTAAAAACAAACAAACAAAACGTCGTCCTGCGGAGTCTGGTATTATCTCACACTTAGTTAAGTGTATAACTATCATTTGAATGGATTGAAGTTATTGTTATGCGCCTAGAGCTTTATTGTATAGAGGAGTAGGCGCAATATAAATAAATTTCATTATTATTATTATTATTATTATTATTATTATTATTATTATTATTATTATTATTATTATTATTATTATTATTATTATTATTATTATTATTATTATTATTTCCTTGTTAAGAAGTTAATTTCAACACGCTGTTTTGATAATCAAATCTGCATTAATTTGTCATTTTTTTGGACACATTTTACTGTGTTGTCTATAATATAAATAAGCATATAAAAAACGAGGTCAAATTTCAAATTTCAAATTTCTGAAATATGAATTGTTAGAAAGTTGGTCCAACAAACTCGCATCTTACACAAGTATGAATAGATAGTATGTGCTTGGCTTACGAGTTCACAACATTGCCATCCAGAAGTATAACGGACCAACACACAAAACTCTGTGTAACCATGAACTTTGATAGTCTGGTTCATACAGTTTAGTGAGAATTACTCATAAACGTGGATGGCAAAGAACAATAACAAAGACTTGAGTGACGTCAACTTCGAGCTATCTATAGCTTGGCCAGTAGCATAATCAGAGTTTTCATCTTTTTGTTGTTGTTTATTTTGTATCTCTTTCTTTTTTGTTGTTGATTTTATTATTATTATTATTATTATTATTATTATTATTATTATTATTATTATTATTATTATTATTATTATTATTATTATTATTATTATTATTATATCTTAGTGAGGTTTTCCAACTTGAGATTTGTAATTTTTTCTTGAAATTGAAATGTCATTTTTCTCCATGTATGTGAGATAATTGTTTGTATTGCTAAGGCAAGTATTATAGAATATTGTTATGAGATAGCAGTGAGCTAATAATGTCCACACCCACCCCCCCCCCCCTACACACATACACACGCACACACACACAATTATCTCTGTCTATTGATATGAGAAAGAAATGTTTTAACAATCTGTCATTGGGGGGTGGGGGTTCAGGGGTATTAAAAAAAAAATTCACATCTGAAATGGTTGAGATTGTCAAATTTTTTTTTTAAATGACTGACTGATAATTGATTCTTTGTCCATCTTGACTGACTTGCTCTAAATCTCTATAAATATAAAACTGAAATAAGTCATCGAGTATTGATACTGCCCTTCACCACTCAACCGTGAAATGTTAAACTAGAGTATCGATACTGCCCTTCACCACTCAACCGTAAAATGTTTAACTAGAGTATCGATACTGCCCTGCACCACTCAACAGTAAAATGTTTAACTAGAGTATCGATACTGCCCTTCACCACTCAACAGTAAAATATTTAACTAGAGTATCGATACTGCCCTTCACCACTCAACCGTAAAATGTTTAACTAGAGTATCGATACTGCCCTTCACCACTCAACCGTAAAATGTTTAACTAGAGTATCATACTGCCCTTCACCACTCAACCGTAAAATGTTTAATTAGAGTATCGATACTGCCCTGCACCACTCAACCGTGAAATGTTTAACTAGAGTATCGATACTGCCCTGCACCACTCAACCGTGAAATGTTTAACTAGAGTATCGATACTGCCCTGCACCACTCAACCGTAAAATGTTTAACAAGCGTTGAAGACGAGTCACGCATGCATGAGCACAAAACTGAAATAATTTTCACTATGTGTGATCTTGCATATATATTATACAGGATTAGTCTACACCGCTGGCAACCAGTCCTGTCCTGTATATTTACGGGGTTGGTCCTAAGATAGTTAACAATTAAAAGCATCCAAGGGAAAGTAATGGTAAAGGGGACTGGCTCAAATAGGATTCAGAAGTAGATTCCAAATCTGATGTCTTAAGGAAAAAGACTGTATGTGGCCTCTTATTACAAGTAAACATACTGTCTTTTTCCTTAGGACGGCAGAAATGCATACCATCAGCGATCGATGATAAGAGTAAAGAAAATAAAAATAGAATAAAATTCCCTTTATTCATCCCATCGGGGAAATTTCTCTCTAGGGTCTATTCCAAGGGAAGACTGGAATAGTCCCAGGCGTCTGCCGCAAATTGGGCTAGGGAGAGGTGACTTGTTCAAGGCCACAACACAGCGCAGCTGCGGTTGATCGAACTCGGTACCTTTCGGGTATGAACCAAAGACTGTACCACTAAGCCACGCTGCCCCCCCCCCGAGTATTGCATCTTTTGGCAGTCTCGAACTGTGAACCAGGCACAGCGCAGCTGCGGTTGATCGAACTCGGTACCTTTCGGGTACGAACCAAAGACTGTACCACTAAGCCACGCTGCCCCCCCGAGTATTGCATCTTTTGGCAGTCTCGAACTGTGAACCAGGCACAGCGCAGCTGCGGTTGATCGAACTCGGTACCTTTCGGGTACGAACCAAAGACTGTACCACTAAGCCACACTGCCCCCCCGAGTATTGCATCTTTTGGCAGTCTTGAACTGTGAACCAGGCCTCGTTCTTCGTTTAACGAACCAATCTCACAAATGGTGTGCTACAACTATTGTCATTGTGAGTTATCCCCCCTGTTATCTCAGTTTTCTTTTATTGTGTGCGGGTGGTTGGATGGGAGCATCACCCTTGAATCATATACCTATGATGTTCGCATGGGTGTACGATCCGATAGTGATGTCGTTTCTTCTTCTCTTTACTAGCCTATCCTGCTTCTTTGGTTTGTGATTGTATTTTTGACAGAGGATATTTTTTTTTCTGTAAATCTTCTGCCTGTTTGTTCTTGGTTATTTATAATTTAGCTTATGATATCTTTAGGTTATGATTTTGATTTACATTTGTACTATTTTTGTTAGATTGCTTGTTTTTTTGTTTCAGCGGTCTCTCATATAACCTCAATTGTGTTGGAAGAGACCTAAAGCAACAAACAAACAAACAAACAAAAATTTTATTGTGTGTGTTGTAGCAATAGAGAAATAATACCACACGCCTCAGTCCTTATCTTTTAATTAGTATAGTTTGCGGCAGGTGTTTGAATTCAGATCTCTGAATTTGTTGAAGATTTACATTTATATAAGGTTTTGAATTTGAGATTGTGCAGAATGAAGATTGGTATGACAAAAATGTATGACTCCTTAGAAGAAAAATGAAAATGGGATTTGTTGATTGTATTTTTGTCATATATTTTTTGATAAGATTGAGTCTGAGATACCATTACAGTGATAAACTTTTCCATTTATTATTATGTGAATGATTTGTCTAACTTATTTTTATTGTGTTTATATACATTGTTATGCCTTTACATGATTACATCCTTGTTGGTTAAATAGTTTCATTGATTGCAATATTGTGACAAATAAACGTAATGATACATATCAAAATGAATATTATTATTTGTAAAAATATGAAGATTTCTGTAGGATTATGGTTATGTTTGTATCTGTATGTATGTATGTATGTATGTATGTATGTATGTATGTATGTATGTATGTATGTATGTATGTATGTATGTATGTATGTATGTATGTATGTATGTATGTATGTATGTATGTATGTATGTATGTATGTATGTATGTATGTATGTATGTATGTGTGTGTGTGTGTGTGTGTGTGTGTGTGTGTGTGTGTGTGGAGAGAGAGAGAGAGAGAGAGAGAGAGAGAGAGAGAGAGAGAGAGAGAGAGAGAGAGAGAGAGAGAGAGAGAGAGAGAGAGAGAGAGAGAGAGAGAGAGAGAGAATTAGTTTGGTTTGTGTTTAATTTGATTTTTGTTGCTTCCAGGTTATTTAGCAATTATGAAGGAAGAAGGGGCAATTCTGTCGTGTGTTTCACTCTCTCTTTTATTAGAATCTATTGTCTTAGTCTTAATGTTCCTGGCACTTAAATGACCCATTTGTGTTACAAGAGCCATTAAACCTATTTTAAAAAAACCCAACCAACCATAATTGACAATAACACACATTGCAAATGCTTGCACCAAAAGAGGACCTGACAGTACGGCTTGTACAGTATTATAAAATTTGGAAGGAGATTAAATGTGTCATATTAATGTGCATAATTAAGTTTTCAGAAATCGAATTTTGTATTTTCTCTTTATGAATGAGTTATGGGCCTGAATGCGTGATTTTTGTATTGCCTAAAAATAAACAAAGGGTTTTTTAAAACTCAGACAAAGAGAATTCGGATAAAGTTGATTTACTCCAGGACTTCTCATAGTAATAACCGACCGTTTTCTCTTTCTGATTTCTCTTTTGTACATCACAAAATGTAAAGAAATGCTTTTTATGACAGCTATAAATACTAAAACACTGTGTTTGTAGAGCTCATTTTGCTGAACAACATTCTGTATAGAATGTATACTTGTTACTTTTTTGTTAAATTAAGAAAGGTCTAATTTTGTGTTGGGTGGGTGTGAAGTTTTGGGGGAAATTTTTTTGTTTTGAGTAAGAAACCGTCTATTTTTGTGTTGGGTGGGTGGGTGAGGTTTTTGAGGGTGGGGGTGGGGGGGGGGGGGGGATACGTGTTGCTACAACACATCTATGGCAATCTAACGGGTCGATACTTGACACCCCATGTATTTTGTGTGTCTGCATTTATTACTGTCATCATTGTATCATACACGATTTTCCTTTCAATACTACAATATTTTTTAATGGAAAAGTCCTCTATAGAAACATACAGGCCAGTTGATTTGTATTTGATACACTGAATCCATAGGTCCTAAAAATTGACCAATACACGAGGTGGTCGTCGTCCACCTCAACAGGGTTCTTATGCAGTTTATTAAAGTTGTCATTCTATTTTTCCCATAGTGGGCAGGGGGGTCCATACTGTGTCTTCTATCACCTATATCTGTTATCCAACATGCTTTCTGTCTTTGTCTTGGAATGAGATTATTTGGTTTTGTCCTGGCACTGGCCGGAATCCTAGCTGGGAGGGAAACAGTCAAATGCAAAGTTATTGTTTTGGGAGATGATATTTTTTTCCTTGTAAATCATCTCTCTGATATGTATTATTATATTTATTTTGAAGTTATAATGTAAGCATTTGAGTGTATTTCTCTTTGTTGGATTTTGTGCTTGTGTCTGGATTAGACTTATAGGTGGTCTCAAACTAAGTACATTGATGGTATGCTCTTGGAATCTACATCTGATCCCTATTTGTTCCCAGTTCCCCTATGTCTTACTCTCTCTTGGGTGCTTTAATTGTAATTCTAGAACTTTTTACTATCCCATTTTCTTCCGTTTTACTGGCGCTGATATAACCTAAATGTGTTGCAAGTGCTGTAAAACCCTTAAAAACAAAAACAAACAAACATCAACAGGGTTCTTATGCAGTTTATTAAACTTGTCATTCTATTTTAAGTCCGGATTTAACTCAAAACTAAACTAAATGATTAGGTACTAACAAAAAATGAATTTGAATTTGAGCTTTTTTCAACAGGTACAATTTTCCATATAATTTTACCAATTTTAATTTTAATTTCCAATGAAACTCTTCCATACTCAGTGTATTATTTACTTATTTTTAATGCATTTTACCTCAATAACTTATTGCTGCTGTTTTTTTGTTTTTTTTTGGTTTTTTTTTATAAATAAAAATTGTTTGTAGTTCTTGTCGTCTTTTTCAAAA
>NC_088371.1:43465582-43487567 GCF_034508935.2 Berghia stephanieae | reverse complement strand
AAAAACATAATGTCAAATGTCGAAAAAACAAACGAAAGACAAAATACATTAAAGATGCTATGAATTACAATATACACAGCTACTGTAATATAAACGGTGTGTAGTTGTTGACATGTTCCAATTATGGAGGCCACTCATTGAGGGGGTTAATGCTATTCCAATTAAGCTGCTAGCACTGTCCTCCCATCTTTACAAATCCTGACCTCCTGCTGAGAACAAATGTTTTACAATTAAACTTGTTGAATTTCCAAAAGTTCCCAACTCCCGATGAAAACATCAAATCCAACAGAGTAACAAGGAGTTCCATTGTCTATAAAAATAGCCAACGTCTAAATAAAAAACCAAGTTTTAAATCATTGTACTGTTCTACTGAGTTACAACAACACATGCTTTTAAAATCTCTTCTCTCCTTTCAGAATCAAGTCCTCAAAGCTTTTTATTGTGAAATGCTGATGAACAAGGAACTGACACAGGACTATGCTGGTGTTAGGTAACAACTCCTTGAGTCAACTTTGCACAATTCCATGTCCAAGATGATGGTTTTAACTTTGTACACAACATATAACGTTTTGATTGAATCACAAACTTCATCTACAGTACAGAACGAATCATCTCCTGTTAGTGTTGAAATTCAAATGAGTAAGCAGTGTTGAAAAACCTCTGATAACCCATGAAGCTCCTTATTCCTTCCATCAAAGATGGTTGTCCACTCATGACCACACTATATGTGGCATTCTTGTGATCTATATTTTTCTGAGCAGGAACAGCTCGCTGTTCATCAGTAAAATGTCTGGTACTAGGATAGGGACAAGCATCTGAGGAAAAAAAAATGGCAATAGGTTAATAACGAAAGTAATCTAGAGAAATCAGCATTTATTCATGAATAACCAAGAGGTGACGATGTACAAATGGTGGTGTAAACAAGGCTTGGAAATATGGAGCCAAAGATCCCCCTAGATTGATAAGTGCTAAATAAATGAGCAGTCAATTAATCTATTGAGATTAATCCTGACTACTTTAGATTGGGACCACCAATCCATCATTCGAATTCTAGAAAAATAAACCCATGACAAAAACAGATTAACTCAAATTTCAATCATTCTTGCCAAAGTGGAATAAAAAAGGCTTTACAGCTGAGATACCCTTGTTGAAACCCAAGCAGAGGAACACAAGATTACTTTGAAAATCTTCTGATAGGCTATCAATCCAAATCGAACACTGAATCATTGATCAATGCGTCAAAGAAATTTGATGAAAAACTCAAGCGCCATGTGTAATAAAGCCCAGAATTTTTGTTTGTTTCGGTGCTGGTGGTGACAAAAAGTGAAAAAGTAGGAAAATGTTGAACGATTGCCCCATTTCTACTGCACTAAACCCCACTTTTAGAGCAATTGAGATGATAGACTATCATTGATATTCTAGCTAACTTCTGGAGAGTGGAAAACTGCACCTGTGTGTTCCACCACACATCAACTCTCACATTGTTTCGAGAAATTGTAATTTTAAAAAGGAGGAAATTCCTCCTCTAAACTACAAAACCGCGGATTTCCGCAGATCCGAGGAAAACCGTCGGCACTCTTGTTTATAAATAGAAAATCGTCATACACATGCAGATGACACAACTTTTGGGACATTATTTCCAAGATGACTAAAGCACTCCCCAATAACAACGAAAACTATGGACTGCACTAGCAACAAGATATGAAGTGAGTAGAAAAGTGCCAGAAGACAATAGAGAATAATTTTTTTTTTTTTCGCGGCGGTGGTGGGGTTTGAACCTGCGACCTTATTGGTACGACAACTCCGCCTGGCAGGTGAGAGCGTGGCTCTACCGTGTGAGCTATCCACGAACACAAAAATATTCGTTTCAAACCCAAAGTCATTTCTAGATCCCTCTCTCACCCACTTCTTGAGATCGCCGATTCGTTCGCCACCATCGCGAAGTAATTTTTGACCAGCAGTTAAGCTTAATAGCCAATATTCTCATCACAAACATATAACATAGAAACGATTGAGACATTGAGTATTCTCCGGTGTATGGGGTGAATTTTTAATTCAGAAAAGTGAGCTAGCACAACGCAAGTCCAGATATGATCTGTGAAGATGCACAGTCAGAAGTGCAGAAAATCACCTTTGTGCTTTATTATCTAAGTACATCAACAAACAATTAATTAAACAATATCTCTGCCATATGCCATTGGAATGAAACATACATCCATACACTATTTTATTTTAGCAGGCATTAGATGTCGCTCGATTAGAGCGATATATAGTTACCTGCTAGGCAGCGCTCAGAAATTATTCGTCCTGACTGCATCGACTTTCCCAAGTTTAGTGTTGTGACCATTTATTCATTGCTCATTTGCCTGAGAGTAACAATAATATAAAAATAAAAATGAGGATTTGTCAACTTTGAGAACCAATTATTGTAAAAAAAAAATTATAATAAATAAATAAAAATACTAACAGATGAAACCATTGAGAGGAGTGTAATAGTAATATTCTTTAATACCTGCAACTTCGAACTCAGTCCCAGTGCATGCACCTCAAGCTCGTGCAACAGCAATAGAAAATTTAAAAAATTTAATAATAAATGCAAGATTTCAATGATCTTATAATATTAACTTCCGAAGCGTCACCCCGAAATAATACTGCTTCATTGAGATTGGTCACATTTTTTGGGGTCAGGTTATGTTAATGGGATTTCTACTCACTCAAATATCATGTCCAGGAAATGATTTTTTAGTTAAAGCTGAATCATGGCCCTGACCCTTTCACCTTTGAGTTGCCCATCTTTGGTGCTGCCAGGCTGAACACGAACACCACTACAGATACTGGAATGCCATCTGAAATTTAGATTAATCAACATTAATAGTAATGTACAAAACTGAATGTTATAACATCTACAATATATATGCAGGATGCCTACATAAAATGTAAAAAGAGCAAAACACTAAACAAGGGACATTCGAGTTCAAAACCCTCCTTTACCTGGATACCTCTGTATAGAGCTTTTAGACTTGGTGTAGTCTCCTTCGCTCCTCCTCATCTATTAATGATTGGACCAATTTTTATAATTGAACTTGTTTCCTAGGGTGCTGCTTATCTCCAACTCTGCTTTGAATTTATTCAAATTTTTTGCTGATACTGTGGTTTCTTGCAGTTTATTCCAGTTATTTACAATTCTAGATGAAAAAAAGTTCCTTCTTTCATTTGTTTTAAAACGTTCTTTTTTCAGTTTCTTGCTGTTTCCTCGTGTCTGAATGTTCTTGTTTGGTTTAAGGAATCCTGCCTCTACCCTGTCTATTCCCTTTACTATTTTATATGTTTGGATCATATCTCCCCTTCTTCTCCTGTAATCTAAGGTCGGGAGATTTAATTCTTTCAATCTCTCACAGTAGGTTTTTTCTTTCGGGTGTGTGATAAGTTTTGTTGCTCTCCTTTGCACTCTTTCCAAACAGGCTTTGTCTCCCTCAAACTTCGGATACCATATGCAGCTTTGATCTAACCATAGTCTTGTAGATGGTAGTCATGTGTTTTGTTTTCAGATTCTTGAAATTTCTTTTCACTATTCCGAGTGTTTTACTAGCCTTAGATTGAACATCTTGAATTTGCTTCTTGAAGTTTAGCTTCCTATCAATAAATAC
This sequence comes from Berghia stephanieae, assembly GCF_034508935.2. Taxonomy (NCBI): domain Eukaryota; kingdom Metazoa; phylum Mollusca; class Gastropoda; order Nudibranchia; family Aeolidiidae; genus Berghia; species Berghia stephanieae. The sequence continues at coordinate 43,483,920 of NC_088371.1, read as the reverse complement.
TCCTAGGTCTTTCTCCCCATTGGATTTCTGCAGGGGTTTTTCTTTCATTATATAGTTTGCTTCTCTGTTGTTTTTTCCTAGGTGAAGAACTGCACATTTATCTACATTGAACTCCATCTGCCATATTTCGGACCATTCTTGAAGCTTTTTCAAATCTTGTTGTAAGGTGTTTCTTTCTTCTTCTGTATTAGCTACTCCATAGAGCTTAGTATCATCGGCAAAGATTTTACATTTAGATGATAGATTGTCTGGCAAGTCATTGATATAAATCAGGAAGAGAACTGGTCCCAGTACACTTCCTTGTGAAACTCCACTTGTTACCAGTCTCTCCGTTGATGCTGTTCCATTCACTATCACTTTTTGTCTTCTATCTTTGAGGAATCTCTGACCCATTTGACTGTCTGATCATTAATTTGATACTGTTCCAATTTCCTGATTAGGCGCCAGTGTGGAACTTTGACAAATGCCTTTCTGAAGTTGAGGTATATGACATCTAAATTGTTGCCTAATTCCAGGTCTCTCGTCCAGTCATCCATTGTTTCAAGTAGGTTTGTTACTGTAGACCTTCCCGCCATGAAACCATGTTGATCTTTGCTGAATAGTTTGTTCTTGGTCATATGATCAACCAACTTTAGCCAATAACAGACAGTTAAAACATGAATACATGACGTAAAATCCAGTTAGACCACCAAAACAAAGATAATAGCACAGTGCCAGAATACAAAATCACTAAATAAAAAACGCATTCCAGTCAAAACCCATCATTCAAATTGTCATGCCTGCCCAATGTGTAGTCACACATATAAAAGCAGGGTTCAAATTTTTTTCTGTACAGCCCATATTTTTGTCAACGAGCACAGAATTACTGGCCAATCTAAAAATTATAAAACTATTTTTACAGATTCATATAAATATAATAATAGTAACTTGCAAACCTTCCTTAAATTAAGGGTAATTCAATCACCCGTTGAATCAAGTGATTTGAACCCGGGACCTTCCAGTTCAGGGTCAAACAACTTCACCACTACTCACTACACTACAGATCCATCTGACCTGTGGAGATATCCAATACAAATTATGTTATTAAGAAGAAATAGAAAAACAGAATCCACGAAAAGAACTGAATGTCACTTGTATTTTGTTGTTATTGTAAATGTCATTTGCAAATTAGCAGAAAAAACATGCAAAACTAATAATAATTAGGTTTAGGTCGAGATCAGATTTTTTTTCTATTAGGATTAGTTTTAGTAAAGGTGCTTGGGTGTTTGTTTTTCCTAGTATTAGGGTTAGTTAAAGGTACTAGGTTATAGTTATATTTATTCTTAGGCTTAATCGAGGGAATATTTGAGTTGTTTCCCTTGGCACTAGGAGCTTTCTGAAGGACTCACCTTTTTAGTTTTCATTCTTTTGTTCTTCAATTTTCTCTTAATTTCAAAAATTCGCTTACATTTTCATTCACCTTTCTGGAGGAGGGGGAGGGGCAGGGTAGTATTATTATTGCCATTGCTAAGCCAGTTTTTTTAAAAAAAAAGAAAGAATATGAATTTGAACTTGAATCGCAGCAAAACCAAACAAGTAATAAATAGAATTTAAAAAAAAATCAAACTCGCCTCTTCAACATAAAGAGAAACAGTTCCATAAACGAAAATACGGTTTTACATTGTCATTAGGTTAGGAAGCCAAAATTGGCCAGGGACCAAGATTTTGATCTCCCTCCGCCTCCTAGTCTCCTCTCCTACTCAACTCCAAGCCTCTCTCTCTATGAAACTTTAGTTAATATTTATTGGTGGACATATGAAAGTCTATAGCCATAACCGCTAATAAGATCTCCCTTTTCATGTGTAGATTTAGTTGCAGTACAAGTGGAGAAGAGAGTCAGAGTGATGATGTGCTAAGAATAAGAAGATAGACGCGGTTTTCTTTTTGTTTGTTTTTTACGCTAACATCCTCAAACTCCAATAATAGAAAAAAGGAAAAAAGCATCGTTCCTAGGGGTGGAGATGACAGATTTGAATACGCTAAGACTAAGGAGGATGAAAAGTCCTCCGACTTAATTATTTTACCGTCAGCTTAAACTTACTCTTCATGTTGATGCCATTGACCATGTTCCTTTCACGTTTCAGTTTTGCTTTACCTACTCTAGCTAGTAGCTACCTATTATCGAGGCAACTCCACTCCTTTTTCTTGTTTAGTTTTGGCGGAAAATTTATATCGATACCAATAATACTCGAGACAGTAGTCAATATATTTAATTATTTACAGCGATGGTTCACCCATGGAGGACACATAGGTACTGCCATACTCTAAGTCACTCCTCTTTCTCGTCATTTTCTCCTCCTCCTCCTCCTCCTCCTCCTCCTCTTCCTCCTCCTCCTCCTCCTCCTCCAACTACTGCTACTACTACTACTACTACTACTACTACTACTACTACTACTACTACTACTACTACTACTACTACTACTACAACTACTACTACTACTACTACTACTACATCTACTACTACTACTACTACTACTACTACTACTACTACTACTACTACTACTACTACTACTACTAATATTACTAGTAATACTACTACTATTACTACTACTACTACTATTACTACTGCTACTACTACTATTATTATTACTAGTACTACTACGACTGATACTACTACTGCTTCTAATACTAATACTACTACTAATGCTACTACCACTTGATGATTCCCAGTAATTTTAAGGAAAAAAGTACATCAATAAATTGAATTTGTTATTTCGAATATATTTTTGGTCTTTCCTTCTTATAACTTTTTAAGCTTTCCTTCCACGATATGCGACCAAAGCTGTAACGCTAAGGCTTGGTAAATATTTTGAATTAAGTCACTCCTCTTTCTCGTCATTTTCTCCTCCTCCTCCTCCTCCTCCTCCTCCTCTTCCTCCTCCTCCTCCTCCTCCTCCAACTACTGCTACTTACTACTACTACTACTATTACTACTACTAATACTACTACTACTACTGCTACTACTACTACTACTACTACTACTACTACTACTACTACTACTACTACTACTACTACTACTACTACTACTACTACATCTACTACTACTATTATTACTACTACTACTACTACTACTACTATTACTACTACTACTACTATTACTACTACTACTACTACTACTACTACTACTACTACTACTACTGCTATTACTACTACTTCTACGAATACAACTACTACTAACACTTTTTCTACATACTACTAATACTATCATTTTTGTTATTTTTTTGTAATTCTGACGAATATTGCATAGAAATGTGAAACACTTCTAAAATTGATTTCTAGTGATATTCATTTCGAACCAAATCGCTTTCCTGAAGCTGCTCACTTGGTAATAAAATAATCAGACTCATAGAAAATATTGATGAAAAAAAAAATTATTAATATGAATTTTAAAACCAAAATACAGTACTTTTAGTTATTATAAAGGGAATTGATCCATTTATGTTTAAGATTATTAGCAATACATATTTTAATAGAATTGACAGAATTATTTATTTGACATCTCCACTCTGAGATCCGGGTTGTGGGCAATCTATTTATAGTCTTGCTATTCGCCGCATGCCATGAATAAGTATTCCGCGCTTTTAAATGCTCCACATTGTTACAAATGTGCATGTTAAATCCATGTTGTCATTAGTTCTTTATTCATGTAGAAATCATTACAGGAAACTCCTCTTCTGGTTTTCAACTATTAAACTGTAACAATTTTTTATGTCAAGTGTGTACAAAATATACAATTTGCTGTGTCATGTTTGAATCATGATGGCAATGTTGGTGAGTAATGCACATAAATCTCGTGAAAAGAAAAACCCTTGTAAATCCTATTGGAAGTTCAGTGATCGTAATCACAACAGTTTTATTCTGTATAATATTGTTATTGTAAACCATTCGAAAGTTAACTCACTTCCAGAACCTTCGTTTCTCATATACCGTAAAGAAGAGAAATCCAAAAGTATGGTTCTGTAACCAATGAAAATAATGGCTTTATGTCCCTAACAATTCTAGTGTTAGAGCCAAGTATAATTAAATCCAACAGAAGGTTGTGAAAATATTCACGTCAACGAGTGCGGACGGTTTGTGGAAGGACTATATCCCTCCGTGTGACGAGCGATTTTCTTTCACTGCGTGTTTCTTTATCATTCGTCAGCGTCTCGGTTCAAAACCACTTCAAACCTAGTGGACGAGACATATATATTTGCCAAGGCAGATTAACACCTCAAGTAAGATAATCAAAACATGGACAGCCTTTCTCCAATAAAGCTCCAAATCTTTCTAACGGAAATTCTGGTCGTTAGGTGGGAAACATTTCCATTGTATAACGGAACATTCACTTTCAGCTTAAGGCTTATTTACCTGTTCAAATTGTCTGCCCATTGTATTCATGCCACCTGCTAATTACCTTTTCCAAACAAGTCGCCATCGTGCATATGCCCTGAGGTCCTTGTCTCGTTCAAGAGTCCCTTAATTGCAATTACTGTTCTTGTCTCTCCGGCAATTCTCCGTTATTCTTTCTTACCAAAGCATCTGGATATCATTGGCTATCTAAAACAGGAAGATTCTTCGGATTGGCTATTCCCATAATTCAGACGCTCTTTTCCATTTCATAAAACCAAATTCATCTAGGAATCTTATCACACACACGCTAAGAAGCCCACGAGAAAAGAGCTATCTCTCCAATTTCAAACTTGTAAAAGTTTGTCTATCTCGGCTGGAGGTAAAATGAATTATTGGTTAACATTCAAAGTTGAACGAGATATTACTGTGAATTCAATTTAATCTATTATTAATATTATAGTTTGTGTATATATTTTAATTGTGCTATTCCATGGATGTTCGTAAGTTGGAATACCTGTACAAAACTATATCTATATGTATCTTATTCTATAGTTAACAGTTGTTTATGATCAATGTTATTATTTCATTTATATTCAATATGCATATTGCTTGAATGTCTGTACCCCACCGCCAATCGCCGGCCACACATCATAACCTCAATTATAATTAATAAAAATAAATAAAGAAATACCAGGGACACAACCCTGTTAAATTCTCATCATGTAAGATAGCTCGACTGTCAGTTGATGTTTAAACAATATACTAACTCCCATTATCATGAAGTTACTGCTTCTCCTTGCCTTTGTCGGCAAATAAAGGCTATTATGATGTGTCGCTCAAGGACGATTCGGTGGCGAAAGACAAACTCGATTGGCTCTAAGACCTTGTTGTTTTAACTCTTAAATTGAAGGTCCTTGTCCTGATCCTGATTCCTGGCCATTTTCCTGGTCCTTTCCTGTGTCATTGGAGCACCCAGTTGTGCCGAATCCCTGCATCCCAGTCCTTGAACAGCGGTAAAACCCTGATGTCAGCCTAACTACAACACACTGTTGTGATGTCCAGAAAACTCTGCAAAGCAGGCGCCAACCCTGGAACTAGCTGATATATTTGCCTCAGTCAAGCAAGCCGACGGGATAAAGATAAGCCAAACGGGCTTATACCATTTTCAAATGTATTTTCCACAGACACATATGATTATATCAAAGCAAACAGATAAATATATAATAGATTAGATCCACTCAATTAGAGCTATTCTTCCTGATATTAAATAAATACTTATTCTTTCTATCTTTTCCTTTAACAATCTAATTAAACTTTATGTATAGAACTGTTATTATTGCATTTGGGCGTTACTATTTTCTTGACTCACTTGTTATTAATACAATTAAGTTATAAGGGATCCTAAGGCAATTCTTGATCTCCCCTAGATTAAACCTGAGCCGTTTGTGATATAGGTTGTGTGGGGTGCGGCTGATAACGAGAGCCATAGCGCGCATACTAGTTCGAATCCAGACCATTGAGCTATCGGTTGGACTCGATCCCACAAATTAACACACAACCCGCCACAAAATGGTAGGCTCGTCCGGGATTATGAATCTTTAATATAAAATAATATGTGAGTCATTAATTTAGATATAATATTTAAACACCCATTCTTTACTTCTGCTACTATCTCAATTTAACAATAGCATTCTATTACATTGGGGGCTCGTAAATATATCTACCTTAAATCAAACCAATCAATAAATCATTTGATTAATTAATTACAAATATCATAGGGAAGAAATCTTATTTATTATTGAAAAGTCACTGTGGTTACATTTGAAATTGGAACATGCCCATTTTCTATATTTTCACTAATCTATAATTAGTTTACTAACACTGATTTATGATTATGATTATGACAACCATGTTAATTTAATTATGCATAGTTAGGCAACGTAATTTTAAAGCAGTTTACAAAACATAAATTGTTATTTCATTGCCACTTTTTTTATGCCATTGTTGCCATAAATTCTGGACCTTCAGCCGAGAATACCCCCCCCCCCCCTTCCGAGAATACCCCCCCCCCCCCCCCCCCCCCCCTTCAAAAATTAAGTTAAACAAATCTTAATTAAAAATTACAGCCACTCTAACTTCAAGTTAGGCCATCTTGCAAGTTGTTGTTTACACGTGTAACGGTAAATAGTATTATCTCTCTATTGACACGAGCACGCCAAATTAAGCCCCAGGCAATAACCACTCTTTCTAAGTATTGTGTCACTGTGTGTGTCATATTTTGAAATTTGGCTTAGCGAACCCTAGCACTTTTCAACAGTGTGTTGTCACTTACTTCACTATTATTCATTATCTGTGCTTCAGAATTCTTCATTCATATTTAACCCTTACTGGCAAGGTTCCATTTGTTTGCTTTCTGCCCTACTCTTTCTGGTTCAATTCCATCTATAGCATCATCCTAATTCACCTTCTGCAGTTGTTCAATCTGTAATTAATCAGCCATGGCTACTGGTGTTACAATCAGACGCGAGTTTATCCAGTTAGGAAAAGAATTGGGCCTTTCTGGTGAACAGTTATCTGCCTATGTCACTGAAAACGCAGAAAGGGAGATTACTAGATTAGAAGAGGAAGAGAAGCGTGCTAGATTAGAGGAAGAGGAAAAGCGGAAACATGAGCAATTATTGAAAAATAAAGATCTCGAACTGGAACTTCAACGCACCCGCCAGAAAGAAATTGAAATGTCGTTAACAAGAGACATGGCAGAAAACCGACTCTCTACCCATAGCCCCATTCCATCCAGTCAGGGCAATGGAAGCATTGATAAAGTCATGTCGTTCCCGGTAGAAACTTTCAACCCACACATTGAAGGGATTGATCAATGGTTAACGCGATTCCAGGAGTTAGCGATCTCGTATGATCTTCAGGAGGACAAATGGGCACTCAAAGCGTCTCAGCATCTCAAGGGCAAAGCCTATGATGTTTACTCTCGCCTGACACAGGACAACAAAAATAACTTTCAGGAGCTAAAGTCATCCCTACTGAGACATTTTGATGTCAGCGCAGAATCCTATCGTAGACGATTCCGAACATTAAAGAAGGACAGGCATGAAACATACCACCAGTTGGCAGATCATCTGCAACTCAGCCTCCAACAATGGTTGAAACTATCTGGCAACCCAGACACCTATGAGGGATTAAACCAGCTTATCATGGTGGAACAGCTGAGAGATGCAATGCCCCTGGATGTCCGTCGTTTTGTCGATGAGCAAGGCGCTCATAAACTGGACGATATAGTAACATGTGCTGACCGGTTTGCAACAGCGCAAGAAAATCACCTCACAGAAAGGAGACAACACCGGATTCAAAACCCATCCACCTCACATGAAGATAGAGCTACATCTCCACCACCATATGAAAAGAAGAATAACAATAATCAATACGAAAGAAGTAACACAACACAACACAAACAACACGTATACTGCAAGAACTGTAATATGAAGGGACATTTGACAGAGGAATGCCGTCGCGACAACAAACGTAACGGCCATCAAAAGGGAAAACCTGTCAGTGTAAATGTAGGTCGCACAGTTGGGAACCACCCACTTCATAAAACAAAAGAATCTTCGAATCACCCTCCAGTCATTGACAAGGTAAATGGACAGAATGTGACCGTTCTCTACGACACGGGATTAGACTATCACGCGGTCGTAGCACGAGACTTGGTTCGGCCGGACCAATTCACAGGCGAGATTATCGAGATTCAATGCGCCACTACAGACAGCCCATCTCTGCCACTTCCGATTGCTAATATCGAAATAACCTCTCCATACGTAGTAGGAACTATACCTGCAGGAGTACTAGATTCACCTACTTACCCTCTCATCCTTGGATGCAAATACGTATTTCTCGGAACGCCCAAACACCCATTTCACGCCTGTCACGCGAGGACAAGAGCACAGGATCAACGGAATATGCCGCCGTTATCACAAAATCCTGGACCAAAGGAAATGAGGAAGGCACAGACCGAGGACACGACTCTCTCACGCTACTTCGCCAAAGTGACGGAAGTTAGTGACAAGAATAAAAAGGGAGATTTCATAATACAACAAGAGTTGTTATACAGAGTCTCTGGCAAAAAACGCCATCAGCTCGTCGTCCCCTCTACGCATCGCCGACAGATTCTAGACATGGGACACAACATACCTTTCAAAGGACATGTGGGAATCGCTGCCACAACGGAGCGCATCTCAGCCCACTATTTCTGGCCTGGTATTTCGGATGACATCAAGAGCCATATAAAGTCATGTCAAAAATGCCAATGGAAACCAGATCAAACAAACACAGCTCCAGTAACCTTAGGTTCGATTAGGACTGTAAACTCTCCCGTTCAATACACGGGCGCAAACATCATGAGACATTATTCACGCACAAAGAGACGGAATAAAAATGATTTCAAACGATGGAATCAAGATGATACCAAGATAAGAAATCAAAATGATGCCAAGATAAGGAATCATAATGTTGCCAAGCAACGAAATCAGGGAGGAACAATAACTCCTGAATTTAAAAATGTTGGACAAACCAGGAACGCTTCACACTGCGAGAACGCTTTCTGCGCTATAAAAAGGACCCTGACGTCACTACCCGTGCTGCGCTTACCTGACACCAAACAACCTTTCATTCTGAGGACAGAAGCAGGAAAAATTGAAATAGACGCATCGTTACTTCAACCTGACCTCGATGACCCTACAGTCCTACACCCTGTTGCTTACGCAAAAGAAAATTATCGCCTGCGGAACAAAGATACTCAACAGTGGAGCAGGAATGTCTTGCCCTGGTATGGGCCATACAAAAATACCAAATATACCTTTATGGACGTCACTTCACTGTTCAATGCGACAATCAGCCACTTCTATTTCTGGCCACAGCTCAACAATTAAACGCTAAACTCATGCGTTGGTCGCTAATACTACAGCAATTTTCGTTCCATGTGGAATTCATCAAAGGCACTGATAACCATGGAGCCGACTTCTTAAGTCGCCATCCGGTATCCGATGACGCCACAACAGCATAACCGTACTTCCAGTACTATCTTATTGTCCACGTTTCTCAGATGATTTTAAACTAGACTTAATTTTAATCTCACAAGGAGATTTTTCAAGAGGGGGAGAATGTGACGAGCGATTTTCTTTCACTGCGTGTTTCTTTATCATTCGTCAGCGTCTCGGTTCAAAACCACTTCAAACCTAGTGGACGAGACATATATATTTGCCAAGGCAGATTAACACCTCAAGTAAGATAATCAAAACATGGACAGCCTTTCTCCAATAAAGCTCCAAATCTTTCTAACGGAAATTCTGGTCGTTAGGTGGGAAACATTTCCATTGTATAACGGAACATTCACTTTCAGCTTAAGGCTTATTTACCTGTTCAAATTGTCTGCCCATTGTATTCATGCCACCTGCTAATTACCTTTTCCAAACAAGTCGCCATCGTGCATATGCCCTGAGGTCCTTGTCTCGTTCAAGAGTCCCTTAATTGCAATTACTGTTCTTGTCTCTCCGGCAATTCTCCGTTATTCTTTCTTACCAAAGCATCTGGATATCATTGGCTATCTAAAACAGGAAGATTCTTCGGATTGGCTATTCCCATAATTCAGACGCTCTTTTCCATTTCATAAAACCAAATTCATCTAGGAATCTTATCACACACACGCTAAGAAGCCCACGAGAAAAGAGCTATCTCTCCAATTTCAAACTTGTAAAAGTTTGTCTATCTCGGCTGGAGGTAAAATGAATTATTGGTTAACATTCAAAGTTGAACGAGATATTACTGTGAATTCAATTTAATCTATTATTAATATTATAGTTTGTGTATATATTTTAATTGTGCTATTCCATGGATGTTCGTAAGTTGGAATACCTGTACAAAACTATATCTATATGTATCTTATTCTATAGTTAACAGTTGTTTATGATCAATGTTATTATTTCATTTATATTCAATATGCATATTGCTTGAATGTCTGTACCCCACCGCCAATCGCCGGCCACACATCATAACCTCAATTATAATTAATAAAAATAAATAAAGAAATACCAGGGACACAACCCTGTTAAATTCTCATCATGTAAGATAGCTCGACTGTCAGTTGATGTTTAAACAATATACTAACTCCATTATCATGAAGTTACTGCTTCTCCTTGCCTTTGTCGGCAAATAAAGGCTATTATGATGTGTCGCTCAAGGACGATTCGGTGGCGAAAGACAAACTCGATTGGCTCTAAGACCTTGTTGTTTTAACTCTTAAATTGAAGGTCCTTGTCCTGATCCTGATTCCTGGCCATTTTCCTGGTCCTTTCCTGTGTCATTGGAGCACCCAGTTGTGCCGAATCCCTGCATCCCAGTCCTTGAACAGCGGTAAAACCCTGATGTCAGCCTAACTACAACACACTGTTGTGATGTCCAGAAAACTCTGCAAAGCAGGCGCCAACCCTGGAACTAGCTGATATATTTGCCTCAGTCAAGCAAGCCGACGGGATAAAGATAAGCCAAACGGGCTATACCATTTTCAAATGTATTTTCCACAGACACATATGATTATATCAAAGCAAACAGATAAATATATAATAGATTAGATCCACTCAATTAGAGCTATTCTTCCTGATATTAAATAAATACTTATTCTTTCTATCTTTTCCTTTAACAATCTAATTAAACTTTATGTATAGAACTGTTATTATTGCATTTGGGCGTTACTATTTTCTTGACTCACTTGTTATTAATACAATTAAGTTATAAGGGATCCTAAGGCAATTCTTGATCTCCCCTAGATTAAACCTGAGCCGTTTGTGATATAGGTTGTGTGGGGTGCGGCTGATAACGAGAGCCATAGCGCGCATACTAGTTCGAATCCAGACCATTGAGCTATCGGTTGGACTCGATCCCACAAATTAACACACAACCCGCCACACTCCGCCTAAATAGTAAATCGCGTAATAATATTAAGTTTCCAAGCCTTGTTTACACCACCATTTGTACATCGTCACCTCTTGGTTATTCATGAATAAATGCTGATTTCTCTAGATTACTTTCGTTATTAACCTATTGCCATTTTTTTTCCTCAGATGCTTGTCCCTATCCTAGTACCAGACATTTTACTGATGAACAGCGAGCTGTTCCTGCTCAGAAAAATATAGGTCACAAGAATGCCACATATAGTGTGGTCATGAGTGGACAACCATCTTTGATGGAAGGAATAAGGAGCTTCATGGGTTATCAGAGGTTTTTCAACACTGCTTACTCATTTGAATTTCAACACTAACAGGAGATGATTCGTTCTGTACTGTAGATGAAGTTTGTGATTCAATCAAAACGTTATATGTTGTGTACAAAGTTAAAACCATCATCTTGGACATGGAATTGTGCAAAGTTGACTCAAGGAGTTGTTACCTAACACCAGCATAGTCCTGTGTCAGTTCCTTGTTCATCAGCATTTCACAATAAAAAGCTTTGAGGACTTGATTCTGAAAGGAGAGAAGAGATTTTAAAAGCATGTGTTGTTGTAACTCAGTAGAACAGTACAATGATTTAAAACTTGGTTTTTTATTTAGACGTTGGCTATTTTTATAGACAATGGAACTCCTTGTTACTCTGTTGGATTTGATGTTTTCATCGGGAGTTGGGAACTTTTGGAAATTCAACAAGTTTAATTGTAAAACATTTGTTCTCAGCAGGAGGTCAGGATTTGTAAAGATGGGAGGACAGTGCTAGCAGCTTAATTGGAATAGCATTAACCCCCTCAATGAGTGGCCTCCATAATTGGAACATGTCAACAACTACACACCGTTTATATTACAGTAGCTGTGTATATTGTAATTCATAGCATCTTTAATGTATTTTGTCTTTCGTTTGTTTTTTCGACATTTGACATTATGTTTTTGGTAGGGATGGAAAATGGGGGAGAGTGAGTATGACCACAAATTTATATGGCATGTTGATGTACTGCTTGGTGATTTAAAGACGCATGAATCCTGTACAATAAATTACAACACATTTTAATCAGTGCTGTATTCCTCATCGTCTGGGTGGGGTTCCTGACCTCCCATAGTGGGCAGGGAGGTATTTGCTGCGTCTTCTTTGCCCCTCTTTTCCAATTGCATTCTGTCTTTGTCTTGGAATGAGATGATTTAGTTTTAATTCAAACATATGGTTTGCACACATTTGAGTGTATTCCTCTTAGTGCCATCTTGTGCTGGTGTGCAGTGAAACATTAAGAATCTCAAAGTACTGAGATAGTGTGCTCTTGGAATCTACATCTGTTCCCTATTTGAACCCTTTCCCTTTGTCATACTTTTTCCTTAAGTCCTTTGAATTGTACATCTAGAATGTTTTTATTATCCAATGTTCATCCTTTTTACTGGCTCTGATATGACCTAAATGTGTTTTTCAAGCGCCGTAAACCCTTGAAAACATAAAAATTCCTCTTCAACAGAAACAATTGTGTCATTACATGAGCTTTCATTAACTATATAACAGGTAATGGGCGGTGATAGACTCAAATGTCATTGTTAGTTAATGTACTTTCTTTCGCTTGGTGAAGTTATGAGAAAATTCCATTTGCGGGTGGTTGGATGGGAGCATCACCCTTGAATCATATACCTATGATGTTCGCATGGGTGTACGATCCGATAGTGATGTCGTTTCTTCTTCTCTTTACTGCCTATCCTGCTTCTTTGGTTTGTGATTGTATTTTTGACAGGGGATATTTTTTTTTCTGTAAATCTTCTGCCTGTTTGTTCTTAGTTATTTATAGTTTAGCTTATATCTTTAGGTTATGATTTTGATTTACATTTGTACTATTTTTGTTAGATTGCTTGTTTTTTTGTTTCAGCGGTCTCTCATATAACCTCATTTGTGTTGGAAGAGACCTAAAGCAATAAACAAACAAACAAACAAAATATTCCATTTTTGCTCGTGTCAATATGGCTCGGTATATATTTGATAACCTGGAATTAAGCGACTTCTGAAAATATGGCGTTCCAATTATTGGCTTGGGCTGTATATGTTATAATTATTCTTTGACATTTTTTACAATTTAGTGATAATTACCTTTTAAGGATTTTACGTCACTTGCGACACATTTAGCATGGTTCCAAGTCAACGTTATTTCAGCGCCAGTAAAAAGGAAAAGATGTGTAGTCTTATGCATTTTTGCTCTGGCATTTACGCATTTATTTTTTATAGTGTTCTTAAACACTTTAATCAGTTTGTTGACCTGGACGTTCATATTGGGAGTTCAGTATAGTATTATCTGGGTGGGTTATATTAGATTTAAAAGTGGATACTATTTATAGTGTCTATAAAGAGTAAATTTAAATTATCTATTAATACAACACTGGTATGGTCTATTTGCCTATTATCAAATTTAGTGCTCTATTTTCGATTTTGCAACTTTGTACGCATTTTTAAAAAATCTTTTGGATCTCCATTGTATACAACACTGAACTATTCATAGTGGGCAGGGAGGTCTTACTGTGTCTTCTTGTAAAGTGCTTTTAGCACATTAGTGGATATTGCTCTATATAAAAGCTCATTTAAAAAATAAATTCTATCCCCCTGTATCTGTTTTCCAACTTGCTTTCTGTCTTTGTCTTGGAATGAGATTACTTGGTTTTGTCCTCGTCCTGGCTGAGAGGGGAAACAGTCAAATGTATAGTTAGTTTTAGGAGATGATTTTTTTTTTCATTGTAAATCATCTCTCTGTTATAACTGTATTATGTTGTCTTTATGTTATATATATGATTTGTAAAACATTTTGAGTGTATTCCTATTAGAGTGGGAACCTGTGCTGGTGTCTGGATGAGACTTTTAGGTGATCTCAAACTAAGTACTTTGATAATGTGCTCTTGGAATATACATCTGTTGAGATTACTTGGTTTTGTCCTGGCCGGATACCTTGGCTGGGAGGGAAACAGTCAAATGTATACTTAGTTTTGGGAGATGATATTTTTTTTCCTTGTAAATCATCTCTCTGTTGTGCACTCTATTATGTTTTATTTATGTATTATATATGTATTTGTAAACATTTGAGTGTGTTCGTCTTAGTGGGGACCTGTCCTTGTGTCTGGATGAGACTTTTAGGTGATCTCAATTTAAGTACACTGATAGTGTGCTCTTGGAATCTACATCTGTTCCCTTTTGAACCATTTCCCCTTTGTCTGCCTTATTCTTGGATGCTTTAATTGTAATTCTAGAACTTTTTACTATCCCATTTTTTCCCTTTTTACTGGCGCTGATATGACCTTAATGTGTTGCAAGCGCCGTAAAACCCTCAAAAACAAACAAAAACAAATATACATCTGTTTCCTATTTGAACCAATCTCCTTTGTCTTACCTTCTCTTGGGTACTTTAATTGTCATTCTAGAACTTTTTTTGCTCTCCCATTTTCTTCATTTATACTGGCGCTGAAATGACCTAACTTTGACCCATGCTAAATGTGTTGAAAGTGACATAAAACCCTTAACAACAAAATTGTCTGACTTTATCTCGTGTGCTTTCAATTGAAAATCTTGAATTCTTTGACAATCCCATATTATTCTTCACACAGCTATTCATAAATGTGTAGTATAATTTTGGACAAACATGAATGTGAAATTGAAAATACTATAGACTTAGAGCTGTCAAAGATTACTGAGAAAATTGTCGATGTTGGGAGTGCCTGACAAAATTATTGAAAATGTTTGTGTTCAATTAGAAATATAAATTGTTTTTTATTGAGAGGCGCATGTGAGTCTATTCAGCAACCCTTTTCTTAGTAATGATCTTTCATGGTTTAGTTTGTAGATGTACATTCGTGGTTGTACCATGTTACTAATTTATACAGCATTACTACCACAGGTTACAATGGTGTTTCTGGGTGGGGTTCCTACCTCCCATAGCGGGCAGGGAGGTACTTGCTGTGTCTTTTATCCCCTCTTATCTGTTTTCCAATTGCTTTCTGTCTTATTCTTGGAATGCGATTGTTTGGTTTTGTCCTGACCTTGGTCAGAGTCCTTGGCTGAGAGGGAAACAGTCGAATGTATAGTTATAGTTTTGGGAGATGATATTTTTTTCCTTGTAAATCATCTCTCTGTTGTTATGCATTGTATTATGTTAAGTTTACACATTATATTATATGATTGGTAAACATTTGAGTGTATTCCTCTTAGTTGGGACCTGTGCTTGTGTCTGGATGAGACTTTTACTGATCTCAAACTAAGTACTTTGATAGTGTGCTTTTGGAATCTACACCGGTTTCTTTTTTTAACCACTTCCCCTTTTTCTTCCCTTTTCTCGGATGCTTTATTGTAATTCTATAACTTTTTACTTTCCCATTTTCTTTCTTTTTTACTGGTGCTGATATGACCTTAATTTGTTGCAAGCGCCATAAAACCCTTAAAAACAAAAACAAAAACAAACAATGGTGTTTAATTGGGAATTTTACATTTCTAATTTTAGCCTACCTGCCAAGTATCCATATTGGGCAGGGAGGTACTTACTGTGTCTTCTATCCCCCTATATCTGTTTTCCAACATGCTTTTTGTCTTTGGATGAGCTTAATTGGTGTTGTTCTGATCCTGGCTGGGAGGGAAACAGTCAAATGTATAGTTAGTTTTGGGAGATGATATGTCATTTGTCTTGTAACCCATCTCTCTGTTATACACTGTATTATGTTTTATTTACGTCTAATAATTTGTAAACATTTGAGTGCATTCCTAATATTGGGGACCTGTGTTTGTGTCTGGATGAGACTTTTTGGTGATCTCAAACTTAGTACTTTGATAGTGTGCTCTTGGAATCTACATCTGTTTTCTATTTGAACCAATTCCCATTTGTCTTACCTTTTCTCGGGTGCTTTAATTGTAATTTTAGAACTTTTTACTCTTACATTCTCTTTCTTTTCACCTGCGCTGATATGACCTTAATGTGTTGCAAACCCTTAAAAACAAACAAAAAATAGTTCGTGAGAAGCTTTTGTATGTCCTTTTGCCTGTTCAACCTTCTTTTTTCATGTTTCACTTTTTAATGTACAATATTTGATGAATAAAATACATTTGAACTTTTGCTTGTGTGTTGTACATTTATTTATTTATATTGATATTTTTTTTGCATCCATTTGACTGGATCCTTTTTTATGTTTCTTTGAACTGAAATAAACCCATCCTTTCCTTCCCTCTTCCATTTTGCTGGTGCTAAAGTGTTCTACCATGGTGGATAGAGAGGTCACTTGCTGGGTCTTCTCTTCTCCATGCCTGTTTTCACTTTCCATGTTGCTCTAGTCTTTCCTTGATCTGGATTGACATTAAGTCTTCAGTTAGTCCTGGCATCCTGGGCGGGGTTCCTGACCTCCCATAGTGGGCAGGGAGATACATACTTACTGCGTTTTCTATCCCCCTATATCTGTTTTCCAACTTGATTTCTGTCTTTGTCTTGGAATGAGATAACTTGTTTTTGTCCTGGCCCTGGCTGTATAGTTAGTTTTGGAAGATTATATTTTTTCCCCTTGTAAATCAATTCTCTGTTATGCACTGTATTATGTTTTGTTTACATATATTATATATATTTGGTAAACATTTGAGTGTATTCCTCTAAGTGGGGACCTGTGCTTGTGTCTGGATGAGACTTTTAGGTGATCTCAAACTAAGTACTTTGATAGTGTGCTCTTGGAATCTACACCTGTTTCCTATTTGAACCAATTCCCCTTCGTCTTACCTTTTCTTGGGTGATTTAATTGTAATTCTACAACTTTTTACTATCCCATTTCCTTCATTTTTACTGGCGCTGATATGACCTTAATGTGTTGCAAGTAGCGCTGTAAAACGTTTAAAAACAACATTAGAGGGATCATGTGCTGGTGTCTGGGTGAGACCTTTAGGTGATCTTAAACTAAGTACTTTGATAGTGTGCTCTTGGAAATTACATGTTTCCTATTTGAACCAATTCCCTTTGTCTTATCTTTTCTTGAGTGGTTTAATTGTAATTCTAGATCTTTTTACTATCCCATTTTCTTCCTTTTTACTGGCGCTGATATGACTTTAATGTGTTGCAAGCGCCGCAAAACCCTTAAAAACAAAAACAGCCCTGGCATGAAATGCTCAATAGCCAATCGTTCTTCGATCAGAAAAATCACGATAACAACAGTTTGAAACATGGTTATGGTCGGACCTATGAAATCGTTTCTGGGCGGAGTTTAGCCATGAGTGACCCCCCTCGTGGATCTTTACCTTGCAGCTGGTGAGGGGTTAGGGTTAGGGTTAGGGTTAGGGTTAGGGTTAGGGTTAGGGTTAGGGTTAGGGTTAGGGTTAGGACAATTTAGGGCCAAACAGTTTTAATACTCCTGGCATGGCCAATTTGTTTTCCGGCTTTATAGATCGTGAACGTAGTTTTGTCTGAACGAAGGGTGGCGACGTCGTTGGGGATAGCAGTATCTACTCGTAGGACGCATTTCCGCTATGGAGAGGATAATTTTTTAAAAATCCTCGGACAAAATTGGATTTCATACAACGAGTGAACTCATCGTTGAGGGCGCCAAATAGGAGTGGTGAGATCAATTCTTTAACGTATTTGGTCGCGCGCATTTACGCTAGGCAACGAAAGAATTGTTTTAAACAACGATTCCCTCGGACAGAGCTCGGACACTTTAGTGCTAAACAGTTTTTATAATCGTGGCATGCCGGATTTGATTTCCGGCAGTATTGGTCGTGAACGTGGTTCGAATGGTGGCAGTGTCGTAGAGGGATAACAGTATACATTTGTAGGACGCATTTCCGCTATGGAGAGGATAATTTTAAAAATATAGTGATAGGACAAAGTCGCCAGACCCAATCCGTCGGGAACCCATCGTTGAGTGCGCCAAATAGGCAATTGAGGGTCCATAAAACTGCGCGTGCAAAGTCAAATGTTTTTTAAAATGCAGTTGGCAAAATCG
>NC_088371.1:43454009-43465482 GCF_034508935.2 Berghia stephanieae | reverse complement strand
TGCATTTCTCCTTGTCTTATTTCTTTTTCCCTATGATTTATTGGTTCCGTCTGGATGTGAGACGGAAAAAATAATAATGCGAAATAATTATTCGAAATATCTGTTCTTCTGCGAAAGCTCTCACACAACCGCACCGCCTCCTCTTCTTCCTCTTCGTCTTCTTCTTCTTTTATAAGAATTGATCTAAATGAACGAAAGAATCAGCGTAAACATTTAACACAAACAGGAGCGAAGATACGCAGCTTCCCGTGTCAAGCACTAGATACACATCCTTCAAAAGGTTAGGAATTGTTCTTCCTTTCATTTTACAACTAACTCAGAATTGGGATTTTTTTTTTGGTACCATAAAGTAAGGACCTCATTATAAATAAGTAGGGGAAAGTGACATGATTTTACTAGTCAATTGACGTATCATATCTGTGTTGTGTTTTTTAATTAATCCATATTATTGTCCTGTTGTGTCTATTTTCATGTGTTCAAAAAGTTCCGACAACTTTTTTCACCAACCATTTACAGGCCTGGTTTGGTGTTAGCTTTTATATAAATTTTTGTATAGCGTGTCCTTTTTTTTCTACATGTGCGGACAAGATACACTTTTTAGGGACATAGAATAATTTTTCGTCCTGGGAAGGTTGGCAGGTCTGATAATAGTCAAGATTGGTTCTAAGATGATGTATTCTTGTTTACCACCGAAATAATTTTCCTATATGGCAGTTTCCCAATTCAGTGGATGAAAAACTATCTTCCTGACTTCATATCAAATTTTTCCCGCATACTCTTTGAAGCCTGCAGTAAGCAAATCTGTCATCTGCATTATTTGCAGCTGTATATTTGGTAAAATTAGGCAAATTTTTGTAAAAAGAAAGAAATATCGAAAACAAAATAACGAAAAAAAGGTATGAAATTGAGGAATGTTGCAGCTTTGCCTGAGCCTAGACTCTAAACAACAAGGGAAGCTGCTCTCTACCAACGACGATCTTTCAAAATCTTGGTGACATCACTGCTCATACTTACATCAAAAGTCTAAAGTCATACTTAGTCGCTTCCAACTTCCATCATGGATCGTTTCCTTTGACTAAAGACTCAAAGGACTAGTTTTCCTTTACTACAATAAGTTCAGTTATGCCTAATTTTTTTAAATTATTTTTTTTATTATTTTGGAGTAGTAAAGGAAAACTAGGCCTTTGATGATTCTGAGAGAAAGTGTACGTTTGAGATAGTCAGTAGGCAGTAGGTGTAAAAGTTTGATAAATCTGATACTGTGAATGACTATGACTGAGTTGAATGTTTGCCAGTGTAAGTGTTCTATTCCACAGTATGTGTGAGTGTGATTGTCTGAAATTTGGGTGCATAAATCGCATTGCGGTGCGGAAAATAATAAATGCAGCCTCCTTTAAGTGTAATAAGATGTCTTTTATATTTATTTTCCCACATAGCGTGTTAAGTTCGGATATTATTTTTCTGACTTTTCTTTTTCTTCTTTCTTTCTTCCTTCTTATATATATATATATATATATATATATATATATATATATATATTATATATATATATAAATATGGTTGAAGATTGTGATTATCTTTTCTCTATCTCTTTTTTTTCGGCTAAGGTTTGTTGAGAACAATAAGAAAGGAGCTGCGACTACACGGATGATGGTAGGAATCGACGTTGAATTTCACAACAGGAGAGGAGAGCTAACCTGTCATCTCAAGAAAGAGGAAAGGAAGAGTTCCGCTCTTACATCTGGCCATCTGCTGTCCATCGTTTAAAAAAAATTATTAGGATCAGATTAGAAATTTTTTAATGGAAAGCATCTTATTAGGGCAACTCATCGTAAACAGGCAACTGGGCTTAATGCACTCAGGATAGCTTGTATATCCTCACTGTCTACCAAAGGTTTGCTGGCTGTCCTTATCACAGTCAACAGTGTTGAGCGGTTAAAGCCACTTTGCAATAATGCAACCTTCAATGT
This sequence comes from Berghia stephanieae, assembly GCF_034508935.2. Lineage (NCBI taxonomy): Eukaryota > Metazoa > Mollusca > Gastropoda > Nudibranchia > Aeolidiidae > Berghia > Berghia stephanieae. Next base: position 43,463,512 of record NC_088371.1, on the reverse strand, counting down.
CTATGGATTATAGTACAAGTTACATTCACGGTGATGAATAAATGCTTCCTGAGACATGGTGTCCACAAGAGCAATGTGTGAAAACTTTACAAACTAAAATAAGGAAATTTCCACTGATTGTGCTGTGTTGTGAAGAACATTCTGTAATTCTTTTTTAGGTTAAAACAGTGTGGAGTAAAGTTTAGTGCCAAGAAAAGACAAGGCTTATCAGGCTGCAAAACAGTTTTAGAAATTTCTTAGGGGTTTGTATAGTAGTCTTTCTTTCTTTCTTTTTTTTTCTTAAGCAGCCAAAAAACTTTTTAAGTCTTATTTAAATTCACTTTTTTTCAATGCTTATGTGAAGAATGTATAAACCCCATGCTGAAGATTAGAATGTTAGGACAGTTTTGTGGAGGGAGGGGGACTGTTCAATGTATATGTATATGTCCTTGTAGAGATGACTGAGAACATATTTTTAAATATTTCCTCGTATTTTGATCAGTGATGATAATCTTCCGGGATTTTGGGATTTTATTCGAAATGTTCCGCTATTTTTGCAGTGTCGTACCTTTTTCAATGAGCACTCCTGTGGCTCCGCAGTAGATGGATGACTGGGTGGGATATGACCGAAATGTGTTGCAAGCCCCGTAAAAACATTAAAAACAAAACTAGTCAGAGTCCTTGACAGTCGAATGTATAGTTACAGTTTTGGGAGATGATATTTTTTTCCTTGTAAATCATCTCTCTGTTATATCTTGTATTATTTTTTGTTTTTGTTTTGTTTTTTTGTGGTTATTAATGGTATCAATTTTTGGTTCCATTTACCTTTTTTTTCCACTTTCGTGTATATTGTCCTCAAATTTATGATTTATTGGCGAAAGCCTAAGATCAAATAAACTTTGATATTTAAAAAAATATTTTTAACATATTATTTGTAAACATTTGAGTGTATTCCTCTTAGTAGGGACCTGTGCTGGTGTCTGGGTGAGACTTTCAGGTGTTCTCAAAACTAATTACACTGATGTTGTGCTCTTGGAATCTACATGTGTTCCCTATTTGAGCGATTTCCACTATGTCTTTTTCCTTTAGTCTTTGTAATTGTACATCTAGAATATTTTTACTGTCCAATTTTCTTCCTTTTTACTGGTGCTAATATGACCTAAATGTGTTGCAAGTGCCGTAAAACCCATACAATAAACAAACCAATTTAGCCTACTATGGCTGGATATGACAGTCCATTGTCGAGTACTTTGCTCCTTCAAATGCCAATTTTGGTTAGCCATTCTCTATAGTGACTTTTTTTTCTGGTCTCAAGAATGTCATTATTGAGATGTTGTACTGTATATATATATATATATATATATATATATATATATATATATATATTGAGATGCACCATCTTTCGTAACGGTGATGTACAAACATATACGCATATACGAGCACCCCTCCCCCCCCCCCCCCACACACACACATACATAAACACAACAGGTTTTTAAAAGGAAAACATGTACACATCCGATGACGTCAGCGATGTCCCAAATAAAAAATGTACACATCCGATGACGTCTGGGATGACCCAAATAAACAATGTACACATCCGATGACGTCTGGGATGACCCAAATAAACAATGTACACATCCGATGACGTCTGGGATGACCCAAATAAACAATGTACACATCCGATGACGTCTGGGATGACCCAAATAAACAATGTACACATCCGATGACGTCTGGGATGACCCAAATAAACAATGTACACATCCGATGACGTCTGGGATGACCCAAATAAAAAATGTACACATACGATGACGTCTGGGATGACCCAAATAAAAAATGTAGACGCTAGTTTGAATGATTATCTAGCCAGTTAACTGTTGCACTGTAGCAAGACACGTATTTAAAATGTAGGCAGAAAACTTGTCCAAATTCAAATATCGATCGATTTGAATGACCCTCATTCTGGCAAAAACTTTCAAACTTGGGACCTTGCGAGTTAACTTGTTAATTTAATAAATAATTCAGTCGAATGTACGCCATGTAAAGGCTCAACTCAGTGAAATATCCATGCTCTAAACCCTTTACCACGTCAGGTTTCATGGGAGATATAAGGTATAACACTCTGTTTCTGATATTAATATGTAGTCTGTAGATCGAGGGTTCGAGGCTCATTGTGAGCTGTTGTCACACCGACACTTTCCATCTCTTTTCCATCCTCTCTCTCGTTCCCTCCCCCCCCCCCTCTCTCACTCTCTTTTTTTCTCTCTCTCTCTCTCTTTCTCTCTCTCTCTCTTTCGCTCTCTCTCTCTCTCTCTCTCTCTCTCTCTCTCTCTATATATATATATATATATATATATATATATATATATATATATATATATATATGAGCCAAGGTCAAAAGGTGCCCGCCTGATACCAGTGTTAAGAAAATTTGATTTTTACTTAATTATGGGCTGTTTTCATTGGGTTAATGCTTGTAATCAATTGATAATATGAAGAAGAGATAAAATGAGATAGCTCAACATACTCTGTTCAACAGAATATGAAATAAACAACTTGAAAGTGAAATTTGAATGCTGTTTGGCTGTGCTTAAAACGAGGTCAACGCATCACCTTTTTAGAAATCATGTAGAAATTAAATGTCATGTTTTACCCCGCGTGAATGAAATTTGACTAACAGTATAAAGTCAAAATTTACTTTTAAAAGCAATTGCAGTACATTACATATCTGATTAAGTTTCATATAGAGTTCTTAAAAAGTTGGTGTTGCTTGTGACCTTTGGTGTCATCAAACACAGCACAATACTAAGCCTCGACACGAAACTTTAAAGCTCACGTTTAAAGTTTATAAAATGTTTTATTATGAGAAAAAAGCATAGATTTACTATCTGAACTCAACTCTTGGAGTAAATGTATACCGTTTTGCCGATATTGAGGTTTATTGGTTTTGGTGTCATTTGTCACAAGCAACACGGCATGCGTGAACACGTGGAAGTTTGTTTCGTTAAATGGCGATTCGCATTTTTGATCCACCCTTCTTACCAGTCTTTGAAGTGCAGCACTTTCATTTGCTTTTTCCAGCGTGGCTCCAGGCAGAAAGGTAAGTTGAACTTTGGTGTCATCGCTATTTTACATTGTCACAAGCAACACTTGATATTGGACATTACAAAGTGCCACCAAAAAATTATGTGTTCAGCTGATATTCTATGTACAAATATGATATTATGACATCTCACATAAGACTGATTTTGACACAAATAATTATTTCCTTGTAATTCTAATTTTTTATGTTTCAGGGTTGTATCAATCAAGAAAAAGACAGAACTCAAGCTTTTGACGAATCCAGATAATAGAAGGGTTGTCAAGAAATTTGATTTGATTTACTATTAACACACTAAATTACTACAAACTAGCAGATTTGAGCAGTAGGGCGGATGTTACCGTATGGTTACATGAATTCATTACCATGGCTGATATTTATCTAGTGTTTGTGTGACTTCTGGTACTTTTTGTGACCATTGGTGTCATTGGTTAAAATGTCACAGGTGACACTTAAGTTTGAAGTTTCTAATGTATTTCTGTTTTCATATTCTTCAAAGCTTGAAATGTCATTGATTACATTTTAACAGGCTATATTACATGTGTTCAGTTGCTATTCTTGATTTATTGAGGCAAAATTGCGTTCTAGTGCCGATTTTGACCAAAGTAATAGCAACAATAGTATTACTAATTTCTAAGTATATTTCCAATTTGAAAGTATTTAGTTTCTTAAAATATTATTGAATTTCATTTTAGAGTAGGTTATTGTGATTTTTGACTGAAAATAATGATATATTATGGACGAAAGTGTGATTTGCTGTTGCTTGTGACATAAGTAATGGTGTCACCGGTCTTATGTCACAAGTCACATTCAGATGTTCTAATTTCCATATATATTTCTATTTTTGAAGTCTTTGGTTTCTGAAATATTATCAAATTCCATATTTAACTGTGGTTATTACACTGGTTTGACTGAAATTAATGACATATTGTCGAAATTGCAATTTGGTATTGCTTGTGACATAAGTAATGGTGTCATCGGTCTAATGTCACAAGTGACACAATGTCGCTAAATAAGATATGCTTTGGTCACATTATTTCCCAACATTTTATTCCAAAAGTTTCTGAACATTGCTGGTAATAAGCATATGCAATATTGTTGTTGTTGTTAATGTATAAACATTTTTATGAAATAATACATTCGCATCCTATGTTGCTTGTGACCGATGACACCAAAAAGCAACATTTTCTAAAAAAGTTGGTAATATTATTGTACTATGATTGTTGTCGATTGTGTCTTTTTGTCTATAACTTACTAAATAAAGTTTGATACTCAACAAAAATCATTTGGTTATTGAGTTTTTGTCTCATTTTGGTGTCACCGGTCACAGGTGACACCAGCAACCTATAGGTATTGTTGACGTTATTATGCTGCGTTAGATCTTAAAGTTATCTAAAGGGCCTTTGATTCATGAAGTACAGGGTTTTTGCTACACATATAGAAACATGAATGGACTATTATATCACTTTTATTTTGAGAATAAAAATCGGCACCTTTTGACCTTGGCTCATATATATATATATATATATATATATATATATATATATATATATATATATATATATATATATATGTTATTTACACAATGAAGGACAGTAGAAGGCTAGGCATAAAATATGGCCAACTAACCTCAAATCCTCTTCACCCCCTTCCTTTGGATATAATCAGATTTTAAGTAACTCAATAAATCAGACGCTTCCTAGTTACTCCTTTCCATCTAGAGTAGTGTACTCATTTCACAGCTTCGTAAAATGCCTCTCAAAAAAATGTGGATTCAACTGTATCAAAAGCTTATCTCGATGATCTTGTCGAACCATACGTTCCGCCCCGTACATTGAGATCAGGTGATCATCGTCTGCTTAAAGTGCCAAAAAAAGGGTAAAAAAACTTTCTGACAGATCGTTTAGTCACTTTGCACAGTCTGTCTGGAAAAATCTGCCCTTTTCTCTTCTTGACGTCCCTACTGAACTCGCTTTCAGGAAACTTATTTATAACAAACTTATTAAACCGGAACCACTTCAACAGAAACCAACAGCCAACAAATCAACTCAGTCCTGACGATGGCTAATTAGGCCTGAAACATTAATGTAGACTGTCTCAAACATTGTGGTAAATATTAAAATAATAATTCGCTCCATTACTACATGTCGAGCACTTTTCGTACCATATTTGTATCAAACACGATTCAATCATTATCTCATGCGTGGCACTTTGCGTTTTTTTTTCCTCGTATTAAATGTTATGCTTACTATGATATGCCATAGAAACAATATGCCACATGAATTTGTTTATTGGTTGTGTCTAGTATCTGAGATATGCAGTCTTGTATGTTAAAATGATACTCATACTTGAATTTTGTCATGTTTTTTTATCCACGATTATTTCTGTTGATTCCAGTTGTTTGACCTGAATAAAATTATGATGATAGCTCTATCATTCCTTATTTTCTTTGATGTTTCATTTTTCTTTCAACACTTTCACAATGTCATCAATGGCCATATGGACAGATCACTTGCTGTGTTTTTTATCCTCCTATATGTTTTCTGTGTTGCTTTATATATTTGTCTTGGAATGGGATTACTTGGTTTTGTGCAGGAATCCTTGGCTGTGACTAACAGTGTTAGTGAAACAGTCAAGTGCATAGTCTGGGTGGGGATCCTGACCTCCCATAGTGGGCAGGGAGGTACATGCTGTGTCTTCTATCCCCCATACCCGTTTTCCAATTGTTTCCTGTCATTCTCTTAGAATGAGATTGCTTAGTTTTGTCCTGATCTTTGCCGGAGTTCCTTGGTTGGGAGGGAAACAGTCGAATGTATAGTTATAGTTTTGGGAGATGATATTTTTTTCCTTGTAAATCATCTCTCTGTTATGCATTATATTATGTTTAGTTTACATATTATATTATATGATTTTTTTATTGAGCATTTATATAGTGCAATATTCACTTAACGTGCTCAATGCGCTTTACAAGGGGTCCCTGGTCAACAGCAACATTTAACAGGTAGGACGAGACGTGACGCCTGTTAGGCGATATTACAATTTTTTGACAAAGACAACGCTGTTAACGGCCAGGTACTCATTTTACACCTGAGTACGGTGAGAGAATGCGAGTAAAGAGTCTTTTCCAAGGACTCAACTATGCGCCGAGCGAGGCTCGAACCCAGGACCTTCCGATCCGAAAGCGAGTGTCATACCACTAGACCACATAGCCGCACATAAATGATGAATTCCTCTTTATGGGGACCTGTGCTGTGTTTGGATGAGACTTAAAATACTTATGTGATCTCAAACTAAATACATTGATGATAGTGTGCTCTTGGAATCTAGATTTGTTCCGTTTTGAACCATTCCCTTGTCTTGCTTTTTCTTCCTCTTTACTGGCCCCGAAATGGCATAAACGTCTTGCAAACGCCGTACCACCCTTACTGAATCATACATTGCGATGGTCAATCGCCTTTGCCTTCTTTAACTTATTGCCTGACACTTCCTTAAAAGCTTAAAATGACCTTGTATTACACGATTATCAAAAGAAAGTGAGTTGTTAGTCGTGCTCAAGGAAAAAAACTTTGCCGTGAACCATGTGTGAGTTACTTAGAGTCTGTTTCTGGGCCCGTTTTCATGAGCGTGGACTTGATTTATTTACTTACAAGTCTAGCAAAAGACTAGCTAATCTTAAGCCTAAGCGAAGCAAGTGACCAACAAAATCGGATTTCATGAACAGAAAAGTTGGGAAAGGGAGAGGGGTCGGGGGGGGGGGGGAGATATATAGATAGAAAAAAAAACTCCCTTTATTCATTCCACAGGAGAAATTTTCTTCGGGATCTACTCCAAGGGAAGTCTGGAATAACCCAGGCGTCAGCCGCAGAGCAGCTCCGCAAATTGAGCTAGGGCGATGTGCCATGTTCAGGCCCACACAGCGCTCAGGGGTGGGTGATCGAACTCGGTACATTTCGGGTACGAAGCAAATACCCTATCCTATCTCTGAGCCACGCTGTACACTATTGTATATCAGGGATTCACTCCAAATCTTTACCTCTAACACCTATACAAATACCGTATCTCTGAGCCGCGCTGTACACTATTGTATATCAGGGATTCACTCCAAATCTTTACCTCTAACACCTATACAAATACCGTATCTCTGAGCCGCGCTGTACACTATTGTATATCAGGGATTCACTCCAAATCTTTACCTCTAACACCTATACAAATACCGTATCTCTGAGCCGCGCTGTACACTATTGTATATCAGGGATTCACTCCAAATCTTTACCTCTAACACCTATACAAATACCGTATCTCTGAGCCGCGCTGTACACTATTGTATATCAGGGATTCACTCCAAATCTTTACCTCTAACACCTATACAAATACCGTATCTCTGAGCCACGCTGTACACTATTGTATATCAGGGATTCACTCCAAATCTTTACCTCTAACACCTATACAAATACCGTATCTCTGAGCAACGCTGTACACTATTGTATATCAGGGATTCACTCCAAATCTTTACCTCTAACACCTATACAAATACCGTATCTCTGAGCCACGCTGTACACTATTGTATATCAGGGATTCACTCCAAATCTTTACCTCTAACACCTATACAAATACCGTATCTCTGAGCCACGCTGTACACAATTGTATATCAGGGATTCACTCCAAATCTTTACCTCTAACACCTATACAAATACCGTATCTCTGAGCCACGCTGTACACAATTGTATATCAGGGATTCACTCCAAATCTTTACCTCTAACACCTACTATAAAATTATAGCAACTACATGACTGTAAAAGTGTGTCAAACCCCAAGCGTACTGTGCCTTCTTCCTCGCCTCCTCTTTCCTCTTTGTTAGCCTTATTATTTATCTTGTTTATGTTGCATCATTATTATTATCATCATCATCATCATCATCCTCATCATCATCATCATCATCGTCGTCGTCGTTATCATTACCAGAACCACAAGCTACCCCCCACCTTCTATCACTCCTTCCCTCCTTCCACGTCTTCTTCCTCGCCTCCTCTTTCCTCTTTGTTAGCCTTATTATTTATCTTGTTTATGTTGCATCATTATTATCCACCACCACCACCACCACAACCTGCTACCCCCCACCTTCTATCACTCCTTCCCTCCTACCACGTCTTCTTCCTCGCCTCCTCTTTCCTCTTTGTTATCCTTATTAGTTATCTTTTATAAGTTTTATTTGTGTTAGTTACTTTATAGATTTTTATAAAATTCAAAATCGTCTAAGCCAGACAATTTTAATTGTTGTGTAGTGCCTTGGTAGGTTTTGTAAAATGTTTACAAAGTGAGACGACCCGTATAAATGTCATGTCGGCAGAAGACTGCAATATATTCGACAAGTTTAATATATATTATATTTATTTTGGGTTTGCCACCAGAAGGCGGATTTTCTTCGATCTTTTTAGCCCGAAAGCAAATCGTTTAGCCCGTCAATATAAAAAATACCACTTCTTCTTTTTAAAAAATCCATGTTTGAATGCAACAGGTCCAAATTAACAAAGGCTGCGCTTACACGCCTCGATTTAATGTTTATAAACAAAATTAATTACTTTTTAAACGTATTTGTCGCATTAATTTAATGTGTAGTTTTGCCCTATTGATGAAAATGTAAGATCTCTCTCTCTCTCTCTCTCTCTCTCTCTCTCTCTCTCTCTCTCTCTCTTTTGAATTAAAAATGTATCTCTGTCCCTCCATCTCCCTCGCTCTCTGTTTGTGACCGACTTTCTCTCTCTCTATCTCTCTCTCTCTATCTCTCTCTCTGTCTGCCTATATGCCTCTCTCTCTCTTTCTCTCTCTCTATCTCTCTCTCTGTCTGCCTATCTGCCTCTCTCTCTTTCTCTGGCTCTCTCTCTCTCTCTGTCTGCCTATATGCCTCTCTCTCTCTCTTTCTCTCTCTCTCTCTCTATCTCTCTCTCTGTCCATCCATCTCCCTCGCTCTATGTTTGTGACCGACTTTCTCTCTCTCTATCTCTCTCTCTCTCTCTCTCTCTCTCTGCCTATCTCTCTTTCTCTGGCTCTCTCTCTCTCTCTGTGTCTGCCTATCTGCCGATTTTAATTGTTGGTTTTTGTAAAATGCATACAACGCACATGTCTATGTCGCTAAACATTTGTAACAGCTGTCTCGTCCTCCATCGTCGTCGTCGTCGTCGTCGTTATCCATTCTGCGCATCACCATCATCATCATCATCATCATCATCATCATCATCATCGTTATCATTACCACCACCACCAGCTACCCCCATGGTCTATTACTCATTCCCTCCTTCATCGTCTTCTCCCTCGCCTCCTCTTTCCTCTTCGTTAGCCTTATTACTTAAAAAGTAGAATCTCCTCTCTCTCTCTCTCTCTCTCTCTCTCTCTCTCTCTCTCTCTCTCTCTTATTTTTTTCTCTCTCTCT
>NC_088371.1:43438718-43453909 GCF_034508935.2 Berghia stephanieae | reverse complement strand
AGAAGAAAAAAAGAAGAAAGAAAGAAGAAAAGAAAAGAAGAAAAGAAAAGAAGAAGAAAAAAGAAGAGAAGAAAAAAAGAAGAAAAAAGAAGAAGAAAAAGAAAAGAAGAAAAGAAAAGAAAAAAAGAAGAAGAAAAGAAGAAGAAGAAGAAAAAGAAGAAAAGAAAGAAGAAAAGAAGAAGAAGAAGAAAAGAAAAAAAAAAGAAGAAGAAGGAAAAAAAAGAAAAGGAAGAAAAAAGAAGAAGAAAAAGAAAAAGGGGAAAAAAAAGAAGAAGAAGAAGAAAAGAAGAAAAAAAAGAAAAAGAAGAAGAAAAAAAAGGGAAAAAAAGAAAAAAAAAGAAAAAGAAAAAGAGAAGGAGAAAGAGAAGAAGAAAAAAGAAGAAGAAGAAGAAAAGAAGAAGAAAAAAAAGAAAAGAAGAAAAAAGAAAAAGAAGAAGAAAAATGAAACTTCCCCAAAAACACCCTTTCTAATTTAACAACATAGAGTTGAGTGACGTTTACATGGGTTCCCTTTTTTGTTGTTCGTGTCGTGCTGTTTTTTGAAACATTTGAGTGAGTTTCTTAAGCAAACCAGGGCCCGGGGTCTGGATGAATTTTTAAGTTATCTCGACTAAGTGAAATGATATGTTCCTAAAATTCACTTCTGACCCCAATTTAAACCATCTACTTCGTCCTATTTTTTCTCGATTGCTTTTGATATTAAATGTAGGTTCTATTGATTTGTTTTTTTTTTTACTAACCCCTTTCTCCTTTTTATTTTGGGGAAAATGAACTAAAGTAGGAATCGCCATAAAACCCTAAAACATTTTTTCAGATGAAACTAACCTCTCCTCTCTCTCTCTCCTCCTCTCTCCTCTTCCCCTCTGCGCACACTCGGAGAGAGAAAGATAGTAGATAACAGATTTAACAGATAGAAGATAGTAGTGAAGAGAAGCGATGACAAAAGAAGAGAAAAGAAGAGAGAAGAGAGTGGAAAGAGAGAGAGAGAGAGAGAGTGAAAGGGAGAGAGATGAAAGAAAAGAGAGAGAGAGGTGTATCTCCTCAAGGTTACATCTTTTTGGCTGTTGGCTTGGGCTCTTTTGCAAAGTTGTTTATCACGTTTAGTGGATATCGCGCTTATAAAAGTCAAGTTTTTTTTTTTTATTTTTACTTTCTATTTTAAAAATATTACACGATACTGTTATCTGTTACCAGTTTCTAAAACAATCGATTAAAATGATTTTTTCTTAAACTATCGATAATTTAGTTGTCCTCAGAAATGTCCCAGACTTCTGTGTTGAATGCGAGATGAAAGAACGATTGTAATGGACACAATTTCCAGAACACATCGAATCACTCACCCAAACTCACAATTATACTATATAAAATAAAACGAGCTTTTATATAGCGCAATATCCACTAAACTTGCTCAAAGCGCTTTACAAGGGGTCCCTGGAACAACAGAAACGTGTAACATGAGAGAAATGACGCATTTAGACCTGTAACTTTACACGTAATGATAAATTGAAACGTGTTTAACCGTAGCCATCGTTATGTTATAGCCTGACACTGAAATCCAAAGGACTGGCAGTTTGACGTCATTATTTGGTTTTTGCACCGCCTAATGGGTTGTCGTTAGCAGAACTCATTGAAACAAGTTATTTCATTCGTTGAACTATTGAATACAACTCACGATTTGTTTTCTTTTGTGGTAAAAGACTGGCATTTTGACGTCATTGTTTGGTCAGTGTAAGGCCATAACTTTACGAAGGCCACGGTTTAACACAATACGAGTTATTATTTGTATTTGTAAGAGCACAGTTAAATCATCATCGTCATTACGTCAGTAATTCATAACCAGACTTGCCAGATTATTATTTTGCTGATGATGAAAAAAAAAGAAAAGGAAAAATCCCATGTTTAAAAAAGAAGTAAAAAAAAAAAGTCCGGCCACGAAGAGACTTGGACTGTATGTCATGAAATCTTGGGTTCCAGATAGTTAAATGGAGGAATGAATGAAGTGATTTGACAATTATGACCAGTGTGGTGAAGACGTGAACATTTTTTATATGAACGTCTATGCTGCCGTACTCTGGAAAAAAAAACGTATTTAAAAATTTGGCCAGAACACACGTCCTTTAAATATCGATCGATTTGGGTGTGAATATATTGTAATATGTAATTATAGAGAGAGAAAATGGTAAGGAATTGGATTCAATAGTCTGATGTCACGTCCGCCCAGCAACCAGCAGCTATGTTCTAAACAAATAAAATCGGTACTTTTTATTCTTCGAGCTGGCTAGTACTTGTTCACATGTCACGTGATCAGAATATATAAAAGTCAAAACATGATCAGATTTATAATGTTTTTCTCCTCTGGATATACTTTTATGCTCGCTGGAGAAGTATTTCATAAAGGCGTCCGCCGTTGTTCCAATAATTTAGAACCAGTTACGAAGTTACTATGCGTCAATACGAGGGAAGTGACGTCTCAACTGTTGAAGACTATTAGGGTGATACGAGAGAAGAACATTTATGTGTTTGTCTGTGTGTGGGTGAGTGTGTGTGTGTATGTGTGTATGAAGGGGTGAGTAAATGAAATAGAGAGTGTGAGAGAGAGAGAGAGAGAAAGAGAAAGAGAGAGAGAGAGAAAGAGAGAGAGAGAGAATGAGAAAGAGAGAGAGAGAGAGAGAGAGAGAGAGAGAGAGAGAGAGAGAGAGAGAAAGAGAGAGAGAGAAGAGAAAGAGAGAGAAAGAGAAAGAAGAGAGAGAAGAGAGAGAGAGAGAGAGAGAGAGAGAGAAGAGAGAGAGAGAGAGAGAGAGAGAGAGAGAGAGAGAGAGAGAGAGAGAGAGAGAGAGAGAGAGAGAGGCGAGATGGTGGGGTGGGTATTAAACGCGTATGAGTTTTGATTATGTATGCGTGCGTGTTTGTGTAAATAGTTGGTGTGTATTAAAACTGTCAAGCACCGTGTCGGTACATGAATTGCAGATGTTACTGAAAGTAAACAGATAATACAATATTGATGCTATGCGTTTAGATAAAATAATCAAAACATCCACCCGCTTAATATTGATAAAACGAGTTTGAAGTCACTTACCTCTTATTGTATTCAGCCAGCCTTTTTTATGATAGTTCTCACTGAAGTATATCAATCAGACTACACGTTTAAGGTTTCACACAGTTTTGTGTGTTGGAACGTAATAGAACAACGTTTATGTCACTCGGGTCTTTGTTATTGTTTTTTACCATCCAAGTTCATGGTTACACATAGTCTATCTCGCGACAGTTAAAAACACTCTAGATTCTGTCTGATCAATGGAAATGGCTTATACTACTACTACTACTACTACTACTACTACTACTACTACTACTACTACTACTACTACTACTACTACTACTATACTACTACTACTACTACTACTACACTATTACTACTATACTACTACTACTACTATACTATAACTACTACTACTACTACTACTACTATACTACTACTACTACTACTACTAATACTACCACTACTATAATAATAATAATAATAATAATAATAATAATAATAATAATAATAATAATAATAATAATAACAATAATAATAATAACAATAATAATTACAAACACACAACACACACACAACACACAGGCACAACACACACACAACTCAAACTCACACAAAAACATAAACACAACACAAACACAACACACATACACACACACACACACACACACACACACATAAACAAATGAGTGGATGGATAGAAGGATGAATATGATAAATAGATGGATGGATGGATGGATGGATGAGATGAATGCGTAGATGGATGGATTGGTGGTTAGATGGTTGGATGGACAGACAGGTGGATAGATAGATGGATGGAATAAATGGATGGATGGAAAAAGTGGATCCATAGATAGATGGATTGATTGATGGGTCGGAGAGAGAATGAGTTGGAAGATAGATGTATAGGTGATTTGGTCTTTGGCTGGACAATCTGAAGTATCTCGCCTCATTGTTATCCATCTATGCAGAATGAAAATTTACGATATAATCAAAGGTAGAAGACAACATGGGCAAACTAATTATTAACCCAAACGAAATTCATTGTATTTAATTGGTAAACAGTTATAAAACAAAACAAGTAGCAACAAATGTGTCACTTGTCACTGAATTATCTGGTGTAATATTATGAAACAATTCGATTCAATTCAATTCAACATTTATTATGGGCAGTTTGCCAATTCAGGATACAAATGAATACATAAACACTATTAACAAAATAAATAAAATCATGTTACTGTGAATGTTGTCGGTGATGATGATGATGATGATGATGATGATGATGATGATGATGATGATGGTGATGATGATGATGATGATGATGATGATGATGATGATGATGGTGATGGTGATGATGATGATAATAATAATAGATTAATTTAAGGTTATAAATATATGTCCAGTAACGATAACAAAAAAATATGATGTCTTTCTCAATAAAGTAAATAAAAAAAAAATACACACAATGGGATTGAACCCAGTACTTTCAAGGTTAGAGTCTGACAGCTTATCCACTGCGCTACGGAGTCACCTGACTGTTCATAACATTTAATAAGGTCTTTCTAAAACCTCATTTTACCTTCAACGCAGCTTCTGTCTACTAGTTTAAAATTTCGATTTTTTAGATTATTGTTATTTTTTAAATTTTATTACCAAAGAATTTAAACCTGGGTATTATCCACCCAAAACCACCAAAGGGGCAATAATAATACTTGATGTCATAAATAGATTAAAACTGTTGAAAACTTGGTGTAGAATCTGAAATCCTTAAAGTAATTAAGGGAATACATTATTTCGAATGCAACGATTTGAGTAAAACGCCAAACAGACAACTTTTGATAGTGTCGAAATTGATTGATTTTGAGAGTGTTTTTTGTCGTCGGTACATTTTTTATGATATCTGACTCAACGATCTTTCAAACTGACTTTACATTATACAAGGAAATCAAGTTATCTGTTTATCTATCGGTAAAAAAATACATTTCTAATTTTCAAATCTCGCAGTAGAGTTGTGCGCCGTATATTTTTTTTTATTGACTCAAATGGCACAATGTTCTCCAAAAGAATATATTTTTTTAAAGGAAGGATTTATCTCTATGTCTTCTATGTTTTCCTCACCCCCCCCCCCCCCTCCCCCCTCTTCCCTTTCTTCATCTTGCACTGTCAAACCACCTCCTTCTGCCTTTTTACTTATAAGTTTGTTCCAAGTTTCATGGTGCAACTTCCTTTCGTATTAATTTTACTTACACGGTTGTTCTTTTACGTATTAATGTCATTAACAATAACCAGACCATAGACTCTTTTAATCAATCAAATTAATCAGTCATTCAACCATGTGGGAAAGCGATATGATATAATACAAAGCTAAAGTAAAAAGAGAGAGGGAGAGAGAGAGGGAGAGAGAGAGAGAGAGAGAACGAGAGAACGAGAGAGAGAGAGAGAGAGAGAGAGAGAGAGAGAGAGAGAGAGAGAGAGAGGAGAAAGAGTGTATGTGTTTGTGTGTGTTGGAGAGATTAAGAGAGAAAGATAGAGAGTTATAGAGGGAGATAGATAGATAGATAGTTAGATAGATAGATAGAGTTTCAAAGTTTCAAAGTTTCAAAGTTTATTCAATCTTAGGCTTTCGCCAATAAATCAACAATTTGATGACAACATACATGAAAGTGGGAAAAAAATAATTTAAAAATAAAAAATGGTAAATGGAACCAAAAAATAAAATGATACACCACACAAAAAATACAACAAACGTAATACCACCAAAACGTACAATAACAATAATAATAATAATAATAATAATAATAATAATAATAATAATAATAATAATAATAATAATAATCATCATCATCATAATAATAATAAAAATAATATATAATAATAATAATAATATAATAATATAATAATAATAATAATAATAATAATAATAAATAATAATAATAAAATATAATAATAATAATAATAATAATAATAATAATAATAATAATAATATAATAATAATAATAATAATAATAATAATAATAATAATAATAATAATAATAATAAAAATAATAATAATAATAATAATAATAATAATAATAATAATAATAATAATAATAATAATAATAATAATAATAATAATAATAATAAATAATAGAAAGAAGAAGAAGAAGAAGAGAAGAAGAAGAAGAAGAAGAAGAAGAAGGAAAAGAAGAAGAAGAAGAAGAGAAGAAGAAGAAGAAGAAGAGAAGAAGAGAGAAGAAGAAGAAGAAGAGAGAAGAAGAAGAAGAAGAAGAAGAAGAAAGAAGAAAGAAGAAGAGAAGAAGAAGAAGAAGAAGAAGAAAGAAGAAGAAGAGAAGAAGAAGGAGAAGAAGAAGAAAAGAAGAAGAAGAAGAAAGAAGAAGAAGAAAGAAGAGAAGAAGAAAGAAAAGAAGAAGAAGAGAAGAAGAGAAAGAAGAAGAAGAAGAAGAGAAGGGAAGAAGAAGAAGAAGAAGGAAAAGAAGAAGAAGAGAAGAAGAGAAGAAGAAGAAGAAGAAAGAAAGAAGAAGAAGAAGAAGAAGAAAGAAGAAGAAGAAGAAGAAGAAGAAGAAGAAGAGAAGAAGAAGAAGAAGAAAGAAGAAGAAGAAGAAGAAGAAGAAGAAGAAGAAGAAGAAGAAGAAGAAGAGAAGAAGAGAGAAAGAAGAGAAGAAGAAGAAGAAGAAGAAGAAGAAGAGAAGAAAGAGAAGAAGAAGAAGAAGAAGAAGAAGAAGAAGAAGAGAGAAGAAGAAGAAGAAGAGAAGAAGAGAAGAAGAAGAAGAAGAAGAAGAAGAAAAGAAGAAGAAGAAGAAAGAAAGAAGAAGAAGAGAGAGAAGAAGAAGAAGAAGAAGACGAAGAAGAAGAGAAGAAGAAGAGAAGAAGAAGAAGAAGAAGAAAAAAGAAGAAAGAAGAAGAAGAAGAAGAAGAAGAAAGGAAGAAGAGAAGAAGAAGAAGAGAAGAAGAAAGAAGAAGAAGAAGAAGAAGAAGAAGAAGAAGAAGAAGAAGAAGAAGAAGAAGAAGAAGAAGAAGAAGAAGAAGAAGAAGAAGAAGAAGAAGAAGAAGAAGAAGAGAAGAAGAAAAGAAAAGAAGAAGAAGAAGAGAAGAAGAAGAAGAAGAAGAGAAGAAGAAGAAGAAGAAGAAGAAGAAGAAGAAGAAGAAGAAGAAGAAGAAGAAGAAGAAGAAGAAGAAGAAGAAGAAGAAGAAGAAGAAGAAGAAGAAGAAGACCTCGTTTTAAAGTTCATGACAAGTCAAAATGTGTGCGCATTCTCACTGGCAGAGGGGTGTTTAACGTTTGCCATTGCGTTTGGGTTCAATAAACAGCGACAATTTGACTGTTTAATTTAAAAGACTTTAAGAAATTATAATGTTAAACGTTTTCGACTGCAATATGATCTACAATCTTAGCATGGGTTTAATTATTGTGTTCCAAGTCATATTCCATCAGTAACCTTTGTCCGCTTGTCCAATTTCTCTTTTTCTTCTATATTTCTTTCGTTATGTACGCACCCCCCCCCCCCCCCTTCTCCCCCCGCTCTCTCTCTCTCTCTCTCTCTCTCTCTCTCTCTCTCTCTCTCTCTGTGTTATTTACTCAGTTCTTAATATATTTCTGTGTGCGTGTTATACTAATTTCTCCCTCTCTCTCTCTCTCTCTCTCTCTCTCTCTCTCTCTCTCTCTCTCTCTCTCTCTTTTTATTTTTTTACTTTAGCTTTGTATTATATCATATCGCTTTCCCCCTCTCTCTCTCTCTCTCTCTCTCTCTCTCTCTCTCTCTGTCTGTGTGTGTGTGTGTGTGTGTGTGTATGTGTGTTATATACCATCCAGCTCTAAAATTATATTATAAGTTAGAACTTTTCTAATGTTTTCATCATATTTTCTATGAAATTTGCCATAAAATTGCAAAGTTTCAATCTTTTAATCCACTTATTACGCAAGATACAACCATAGGTCGAAAAAAATGCCGATAAAGCGTCCCATATTTTGGAGGGGTTTTTTTCCTCTTTGCGGGTCATCCAAATAAATGACACCTTTGAAACTGCATAACTCGTTTATTTATGAATGGATTTTCAAAATTCAAAAACATTTTACTCAGTGGAGATAGGGTATTTATTTTAGAGAAAAAAATTCCTCAAAAAGAGTAAAAAAAAAAATTTTTCATAGTCATTGCTACAAAGAGTTAAAGATATTTTCCCCATGCATTATAAGGACTAACTGGTGATTTTTAAGGGTAGTTAAAATGTCTACGATGTTATTTACCCTGAGAACTACTTATTACATTTTTCTATTTCAAGTAGGCAGATCTGCTATAGTTATACTCTATAGCCTTGAATATGTTTAAAAGGATCGTCAGAGAGAGAGAGAGAGAGAGAGAGAGAGAGAGAGAGAGAGAGAGAGAGAGAGAGAGAGAGAGAAAGAGAACAAGGAAGGGAGATATTGAGACGGAAAACACACACACACACACACACACATATACATATATATATATATATATAATATATGTATATATATATATATATATATATACATATATACATATATATATACACACGCACACACACGAGAGAGAGAGAGAGAGAGAGAGAGAGAGAGAGAGAGAGAGAGAGAGATGAAGGATGGGGAGAGATAAGTTATTTTTATTTTTTGTAAAAGAGAGAGAAAGCAAGAGAGAGAGAAAGAAAGAGAGAGAGAGAGAGAGAGAGAGAGAGGGAGGCAGATAGGCAGAGAGAGAGAGAGAGAGAGAGAGGGAGTGAGAGAGAGTAGAGTAAGAGAAAGTCAGTGACAAACAGAGAGCGAGAGAGCTGGATGAAGAGAGATATATTTTTGATTAAAAAAAAATAATTTAAAAAAATAAGAAAGAGAGAGAGAAAAAATAAGAGAGAGAGAGAGAGAAAGAGAGAGAGAGAGAGGGAGATCCTACTTTTTAAGTAATAAGGCTAACAAAGAGGAAAGAGGAGGCGAGGGAGAAGACGATGAAGGAGGGAATGAGTAATAGACGATGGGGGTAGCTGTTAGTGGTGGTAATGATAACGATGATGATGATGATGATGATGATGATGATGATGATGATGGTGATGCGCAGAATGGATAACGACGACGACGACGACGACGATGGAGACGAGACAGCTGTTACAAATGTTTAGCGACATAGACATGTGGTGTATGCATTTTACAAAAACCAAACAATTAAAATCGGCGATAGGCAGACACAGAGAAAAGAGCCAGAGAAAGGTGAGATAAGGCAAAGAGAGGAGAAGAGAGAGAGAGAGATAGAGAGAGAGAAAGTCGGTCACAAACATAGAGCGAGGGAGATGGATGGACAGAGAGAGAGCGATAGAGAGAGAGAGAGAGAGAGAGAGAGAGAGAGAGAGAGAGAGAGAAAGAGAGAGAGGCATATAGGCAGACAGAGAGAGAGAGAGAGAGCCAGAGAAAGAGAGAGAGGCAGATAGGCAGACAGAGAGAGATAGAGAGAGAGAGAGAGAGAGAGAGAGAGAGAGAGAGAGAGAGAAAGTCGGTCACAAACAGAGAGCGAGGGAGATGGATGGACAGAGATACATTTTTAATTCAAAAGAGAGAGAGAGAGAGAGAGAGAGAGAGAGAGAGAGAGAGAGAGAGAGAGATCTTACTTTTTCATCAATAGGGCAAAACTACACATTAAATTAATGCGATAAATACCTTTAAAAAGTAATTAATTTTGTTTATGAGCATTAAATTGAGGCGTGTAAGCGCAGACTTTGTTAATTCGGACCTGTTGCGTTCAAATATGGATTTTATTTTAAGAAGAAGTGGTATTTTTGATATTAACGGGCTAAACGATTTGCTTTCGGGCTAAAGAGATCGAAGAAAATCCGCCTTCTGGTGGCAAACCCAAAATAAATATAATATATATTAAACATGTCGAATATATTGCAGTCTTCTGCCGAAATGACATTTATACGGGTCGTCTCACTTTGTTAACATTTTACAAAACCTACCAAGGCACTACACAACAATTAAAATCGTCTGGCTTAGACGATTTTGAATTTTATAAAAATCTATAAAACAACTAACACAAATAGAACATATAAAAGATAACTAATAAGGCTAACAAAGAGGAAAGAGGAGGCGAGGAAGAAGGCGTGGAAGGAGGGAATGAGTAATAGAAGGTGGGGGGTAGCTTGTGGTTCTGGTAATGATAACGACGACGACGACGATGATGATGATGATGATGATGATGAGGATGATGATGATGGGGATAATGATGATGATGATGAGGGGGAGGAGGAGGAGGAGGAGGACGATGATGATGATGATGATGATGATGATGATGATGATGATGATGATGATGATGATGTTGATGATGATGGTCATTATCATGAAGAGCGTTACAAGCGGTCCCTAGACAACAGCAACAGCAACATGTATCATGAAGGACGAGACAGCTGTTGCAAATATTTAGCGACAGACATATGTGCGTTGTATGCATTTTACAAAAACCAACCATAATCATTATCATTTTCTTCTTCTTCTTCTTCTTCTTCTTCTTCTTCTTCTTCTTCTTCTTCTTCTTCTTCTTCTTCTTCTTCTTCTCCTTCTTTCAGATTATCCCCCATTTTGCAGGGTTGCCATAATGAATGCCACATCTCCATGCATCTTGGTTCATAGCAAAATCTTCTTTCAGGCCCAGTTCTTTCATATCGTCCTTTACATTATCACACCATCTTGCGTTTGGGCGTCCCTTTTTCCTCTTTCCCAATAATTGTATATCCAATTCTTTCCTTCCCACGTACTCTCTCTCTCTCTCTCTCTCTCTCTCTCTCTCTCTCTATCTCTCTCTCGCTCGTCTCTTAACATGTCCGAAACATTTCTATATTTCTTTTCTCATCTTTATTGATAGTCTTCACTAAATTATTCGAATCTGTGGAACGTAAATATAATGGACACATATAAATAAATCAGTTTCACACACAAAAAAATCACACCAACAGCAACACAGATAATTTATGAAATAACAGAACAAAATGCCAAGCACAGTACGCTTGGGGTTTGACACACTTTTACAGTCATGTAGTTGCTATAATTTTATAGTAGGTGTTAGAGGTAAAGATTTGGAGTGAATCCCTGATATACAATAGTGTACAGCGTGGCTCAGAGATACGGTATTTGTATAGGTGTTAGAGGTAAAGATTTGGAGTGAATCCCTGATATACAGTACAATAGTGTACAGCGTGGCTCAGAGATACGGTATTTGTATAGGTGTTAGAGGTAAAGATTTGGAGTGAATCCTTGATATACAATAGTGTACAGCGTGGCTCAGAGATACGGTATTTGCTTCGTGCCCGAAATGTGCCGAGTTCGATCACCCACCCCTGAGCGCTGTGTGGGCCTAAACATGGCACATCGCCCTAGCTCAATTTGCGGAGCTGCTCTGCGGCTGGGTTATTCCAGACTTCCCTTGGAGTAGATCCCGAAGAAAATTTCTCCTGTGGAATGAATAAAGGGAGTTTTTTTTTCTATCTATATATCTCCCCCCCCCCCGGTCCCTCTCCCTTCTCCAACTTTTCTGTTCATGAAATCCGATTTTGTTGGTCACTTGCTTCGCTTAGGCTTAAGATTAGGTAGTCTTTTGCTAGACTTGTAAGTAAATAAATCAAGTCCACGCTCATGAAAACGGGCCCAGAAACAGACTCTAAGTAACTCACACATGGTTCACGGCAAAGTTTGTTTCCTTGAGCACGACTAACAACTCACTTTCTTTTGATAATCGTGTAATACCAGGTCATTTTAATTTTTTAAAGAAGTGTCAGGCAATAAGTTAAAGAAGGCAAAGGCGATTGACCATCGCACTGTATGATTTAGTAAGGGTGGTACGGCGTTTGCAAGACGTTTCTGTCATTGCGGGGCCAGTAAAGAGGAAGAAAAAGCAAGACAAGGGAATGGTTCAAAACGGAACAAATCTAGATTCCAAGAGCACACTATCATCAATGTACTTAGTTTGAGATTACATAAGTATTATCTCATCCAAACACAGCACAGGTCCCCATAAAGAGGAATTCATCTCATTCCAAAGACAAAAAAGTTACGGCGCTTGCGAACGGTAGATACATGGGGTAGTCAAAAAAACTATAGATTTACAACTGAAAGCACAAGAACAAGTAAGACAAAAGTATTGATTGTCTGTAAGGGTTTTACTGCGTTTGCGACACATTTAGCTCATTTCGGGGCAGGTAAAAAGGAAGAAAATTGGATAGTCAAAATATGCTAGATTTCCAATTGAAAGCACAGGAGAAAAAGTAAGACAAAGGAGAATAGTTCAAATAGGAACATCTGTAGATTCCAAGAGCACACATCAGTGTATGCTAAGTTTAAGATCACCTTACTTAATGTCTCTTCCAGACCCAAGTACTGTATCTCATTAAGAGGAATACATTCAAATGTTTACAAATCATTATACATATATTCAAACCAAAATATAAAAGTACATAACGGAGATGATTTACATTGAAAAAAAAATATCACATCCCAAAACTAACACTATGGATTTGTTTTGTTTTTTTTAAGGGTTTTACGGCGCTTGCAACACATTAAGGTCATATCAGCGCCAATAAAAAGGAAGAAAATGGGATAGTAAAAAGTTCTAGAATTACAATTAAAGTACACAAGAAAAGGTAAGACAAAGGGGAACTGGTTCAAATAGGGAACAGATGTAGATTCCAAGAGCACACCGCCAAAGTACTTAGTTTGAGATCACCTAAAAGTCTCATCCAGACACGACACAAGCACAGGTCACAACTAAGAGGAATACACTCAAATGTTTAAAAATCATATAATATAATATGTAAACTAAACATAATATAATGCATAACAGAGTGATGATTCACAAGGAAAAAATATCATCTCCCAAAACTATAACTATACATTCGACTGTTTCCCTCCCAACCAAGGAACTCTGGCAAGGATCAGGACAAAACTAAGCAATCTCATTCTAAGACAATGACAGGAAACAATGGGAAAACGGGTATGGGAGGATAGAAGACACAGCATGTACCTCCTTGCCCACTATGGGAGGTCAGGATCCCCACCCAGACTATGCATTTGACTGTTTCACTCACACTGTTAGTCACAGCCAAGGATTCCAGCACCAAACCAAGTAATCCCATTCCAAGACAAATGTATAAAGCAACACAGAAAACATAAAGGAGGATAGAAAACACAGCAAGTGATGTGTCCATATGGCCATTGATGACATTGTTAAAGTGTTGAAAGAAAAATGAAACATCAAAGAAAACAATGACTGATAGAGCTATCATCATAATTTTATTCAGGTCAAACAACTGGAATCAACAGAAGTAATCATCGACAAAAAAACATGACAAAATTCAAGTATCAGTATCATTTTAACGTACAAGACTGCATATCTGAGATACTCGACATAACCAATAAACAAATTCATGTGGCATATTGTTTCTTTGGCATATCATAGTAAGCATAACATTTAATACGAGGAAAAAAACCCGCAAAGTACCAAGCATGAGATAATGATTGAATCGTGTTTTATACAAATATGGTACGAAAAGTGCTCGACATGTAGTAATGGAGCGAATAATTATTTTAATATTTACCACAATGTTTGAGACAGTCTACATTAATGTTTCAGGCCTAATTAGCCATCGCCAGGACTGAGTTGATTTGTTGGCTGTTGGTGTCTGTTGAAGTGGTTCCGGTTTGAAAAGTTTCTTATAAATAAGTTTCCTGAAAGCGAGTTCAGTAGGGACGTCACGAAGAGAAAAGGGGAGATTTTTCCAGACAGTCTGTGCAAAGTGACTAAAGGATCTGTCAGAAAGTTTTTTTTTACCCTCTTTTGGCACTTTAAGCAGACAATGATCACCTGATCTCAATGCACGGGACGGAACGTATGGTTCGACAAGATCATCGAGATAAGCAGGGGTGCTTTTGATACAGTTGAATCCACATTTTTCTGACAGGCATTTTACGAAGCTGTGAAATGAGTACACTACTCTAGATGGAAAGGAGTAACTAGGAAGCGTCTGATTTATTGAGTTACTTAAAATCTGATTATATCCAAGGGAAGGGGGTGAAGAGGATTTGAGGTTAGTTGGCCATATTTTATGCCTAGCCTTCTACTGTCCTTCATTGTGTAAATAACATATATATCTATATATATATATATATAATAAAAAATTTTCGCGGCGGTGGTGGGGTTTGAACCTGCGACCTTATTGGTACGACAACTCCGCCTGGCAGGTGAGAGCGTGGCTCTACCGTGTGAGCTATCCACGAACACACGAAAAAAATTTTTATTCTCTATTGTCTTCTGGCACTTTTCTACTCACTTCATATATTGTTGTTACCAACATAAGTGCCTGCTCCACTCACTTTTCTGAATGAAAATTTCACCCCATATACCGGAGCATACTCAATGTCTCAATCGTTTCTATGTTATATGTTTGTGTTGAGAATATTGGCTATTAAGCTTAACTGCTGGTCAAAAATAACTTCGCGATGGTGGTGGTCGAACGAATCGGCGGTCTCAGAAGTGGGTGAGAGAGGGATCTAGAAATGACTTGGGATTGATACGAATATTTTTGTGTTCGTGGATAGCTCACACGGTAGAGCCACGCTCTCACCTGCCAGGCGGAGTTGTCGTACCAATAAGGTCGCAGCTTCAAACCCCACCACCGCCGCGAAAAATTGTTATTCTCTATTTTCTTCTGGCACTTTTCTACTCACTTCATATCCTGTTGATACTAATACATAACAGAGAGATGATTTACAAGGAAAAAAAATATCATCTCCCAAAACACTAACTGTGTATTGACTGTTTCCTTTCCAGTTAGGACTCATTCCAAGACAAAGACAGAAAGCATGTTGGAAAACAGATATAAGGGGATAGAAGACATAGAAGGTCAGGAACTCCACCCAGGTGTGTATGTGTGTGTGTGTGTGTGTGTGAGTGACAGAGAGACATTGAATCACTGCTCACTCAGAGTGAATCATTGAATCACTTTTCACTCACGGTGAATCTTTGAATCACTGCTCACTCAGAGTGAATCATTGAATCACTGCTCACTCAGAGTGAATCATTGAATCACTGCTCACTCAGAGTGAATCATTGAATCACTGCTCACTCAGGGTGAATCATTGAATCACTGTTCACTCAGAGTGAATCATTAA
>NC_088371.1:43382094-43438618 GCF_034508935.2 Berghia stephanieae | reverse complement strand
ATAATAATTATAATTATAATTATAATAATAATAATAATAATAATAATAATAATAATAATGGATGGGAGTTGTAAAGAACAAATTGACAGCTAAATTGAAAGTTTAATAATTAATTGCGTTCCGCAATAAGCTTGTGATGAAATTGTTCTCTATTGTTCAGCTTTTTCTGACAATCACTGAAGTAAGCTGAGACAGGGGCTTCAAAAAGGCCTCTGGGTGGGATTTCTGACCTCCCATAATGGGCAGGGAGGCACTTACCATGTCTTGTATCCCCATATATTTGTTTTCCAACATGCTATTTGTCTTTATCTTGGAATGAGGTTACTTGGTTGTGTCCTGGCCGGATTCCTAGTTGGGAGGGAAACAGTCAAATGCATAGTTATTGTTTTGGGAGATTCAATTTTTTTCCTTGTAAATCATCTCTCTGTTATGTATTATTATATTTGTTATTTTGAATGTATAATGTAAGCATATGAGTGTATTCCTCTTTGTTGGATTTTGTGCTGGTTTCCGGATGAGACTTATAGGTGATCTCAAACTAAGTACATTGGTGGTGTGCTCTTGGAATCTACATCTGATCCCTATTTGTTCCCAATTCCCCTATGTCTTACTTTTTCTTGGGTGCTTTAATTGTAATTCTAGAACTTTTTACTACCCCATTTTCTTCCTTTTTACTGGCGCTGATATAACCTAAATGTGTTGCAAGCGCCGTAAAACCCTTAAAAACAAAAACAAACAACATAACAAGGCCTGATCTGGTTTTTGGTTGATACATCAAATGTAGAAGCAACGACTTTGCCTTGTTGGGGGTGGGATATTACGTTTTGCTGTATCGAATTTGGAATCTTCAAAATAAAGAGTGCACAAAACATTTATTCAGACATTTATTTATGACTTGCAATCTTTTTTTTTTTTTTTTTTCAAATCAAATTGTCCATTGTTGTATTGGTCACCCACTTCCCACGGTTTTCTTCACCTTTAAGAAATGGATTGGATCACAGATCTATGTTTGGTTTTACAGTTAATGGCACACCATTGAACATTGAACATTGAAATTGCGCTTTCTATCTTGATAACAGACTGGGCTCCCGATTCCGTGCGGTCAGCCAAGTCAACATTTAAACCAATATCGGATTATCTCCCCCCCTCCCCCCCATCTCCCTCTCTCTCGTTCCCCCCCCCCCCCCCACAGCAAGTCAGTTCCAGATATTATAACACGATGATGATAAACATACTTGAGTCTTTCATCCCCTAAGAGGAAAGTCTAAATGTTAATCGGGAAGAAAAGAATTTATATTTAAATTTGGATAAGTCTTATTTATAAAATGCGAAATAATCTGAGAGAACGAGAACGAATGATACGTAACAATATGAGTAAGGAGAAAAACGAACAAAAGAAACAACCCCCCCCCCCCCCCCCCCCCCACAAAAAAAAAAAAAAGTTAAGAGAAAAACTTTATAGTTATAGGGTCTTGAATATGTTTGAGGGAGCGTCAGAGAGTCAGTCCACTGGTGGACTGAAAACACAGTTCCCTTTTAAAATATTTTTATTTCTGGTGGTCTGTCCATTGGTGGACTGAATACACAGTTCCTTTTTAAAATATTTTGATTTCTGGTGGTCTGTCCATTGGTGGACTGAATACACAATTCCTTTTTAAAATAGTTTTATTTCTGGTGGTCTGTCCACTGGTGGACTGAATACACAGTTCCTTTTTAAAATATTTTTATTTCTGGTGGTCGGTCCACTGGTGGACTGAATACACAGTTCCTTTTTAAAATATTTTTATTTCTGGTGGTCAGTCCACTGGTGGACTGAACACACAGTTCTTTTTTATTTACCTCGGTACTGGTCCGATCTGGGTTGCCACATTGTCTCTAATAATTAATACAGTAAAGAACTGCCATGACAGTTTTTTGCATCGCTTGCGGCCGCAACGCAGCCGCAAAAAATGGCAAAGAATCGCTGATTTGCATTGCGAAGAAATATTTTTAAAAATATAATGGGGACCAGTGATGATAATCTTCCGCGGAATTCTGGGATTTTAGGATTTTTTCATAGATTTTCCGTCGTTTTTGTCATGTCAAACATTTTCTGCTAAGGGATAGTTCAAGGAAAAAAACATGACAATATGCCTTCAATCATTTTTTGACACCTCTGCTCAGTTGCATGAATTTTGGTGGCACTCCTTTATTTATGACCTTAGTCTAGACACACTGGCGCCAAATGGCAAAAGTAGTACAAGACACATGGTGGCCATGGATGAGAAGATAATCCAAAGGGAAGGGGATGGAGCAAATGGATGTAAATATTTGTGTAGTTTTTAGGCATGGTAGATAGTACCTTTGGCGATTTTATGTTTTATAAGCGTGTCTTTTTTTTTTTCCTTTTAAATTTTTGTTTTGTTTTTGTTTGATTGTTCTGAATTTGTTAATAGTAATAGAATTCATTACAACTTGTGTCTAATTATAAAACAATAAAAAAAATAAAAATCACTTCATCAATTCTCTCTCTCTCTCTCTATCACTGTCAAGGACATAACAATATCTCTCTCTCTCTCTCTCTCTCTCTCTCTCTCTCTCTCTCTCTCTCTCTCTCTCTCTCTCTCTCCTGCTTTGCGGGTGGTTGGATGGGAGCATCACCCTTGAATCATATACCTATGATGTTCGCATGGGTGTACGATCCGATAGTGATGTCGTTTCTTCTTCTCTTTACTAGCCTATCCTGCTTCTTTGGTTTGTGATTGTATTTTTGACAGGGGATATTTTTTTTTCTGTAAATCTTCTGCCTGTTTGTTCTTGGTTATTTATAATTTAGCTTATGATATCTTTAGGTTATGATTTTGATTTACATTTGTACTATTTTTGTTAGATTGCTTGTTTTTTGTTTCAGCGGTCTCTCATATAACCTCAATTGTGTTGGAAGAGACCTAAAGCAACAAACAAACAAAAACAAACAAAATCTCTCTCTCTCTCTCTCTCTCTCTCTCTCTCTCTCTCTCTCTCTCTCTCTCTCTCTCTCTCTCTCTCTCTCTCTCTCTCTCTCTCTCTCTCTCTCTCTCTCTCTCTTAGCCACCCTTCTATCTTCATATTATGTTTATAGATATCTTTATCTTTTGGTAATAGAGAGATAATAAGTTAGGCTGATCGGTTTAAGAAATGATTGTTTAAAGGCTAATTTAAATTTGCTTTATTGATGGAATATGTTTTGCAATCGATTAAAGAAAGATTCTTATTTATAAGCTGCATCATCACAAGGTTGCAATAATACTAACCGGGTTTGTTATGTAAAAACAAATACCTCCTGGTCTTTTGGCCAAAAGTTTATCATAATCTCTTGATATAGTGGGCAACATTTATAGGCCTCTAAAATGTTTAATTGGAAATGACAATCCATTAAATTATATTTGCAAAAGGTCAGGATGTGTCCAATGATCAGAAGTGCTTTAGGACTAATAATATATTAAGGGTAACTATGAATAGCTATGTTATATTTGCATTAAATTTGGGCTTGACTGGCGGGCCGGTAGATTTTCCTCCTTTTTGACAAATTTTCATTATCATCACTGGGGAACCTGTGCTTGTGTCAGGATTAAACATTTAGATAATCTCAAAATAAGTACACTGTCTTCCTTTTTCTTGGGTAATTTAATTGTAATTCTAGAACTTTTTACTAGATCCCTTTTTCTTCCTTTTTACTGCTACTGGCGCGTTGCAAGCGCCGTGAAACCTTTAAAAACAAACAAATACCTTCTTTCTCTTTCATGAACTAATTATGATGGGTTTTTAGGAAAATTAATTGCAAATTTTTGCAATTTTTTTGTGTGCAAATTTTGCTGTTTTTAGCTTTAAAAATTTTGGATTTTGCTTGAAAAATTTGAGATTTTTTTTTTTTTTTGCACAAAAACCGCCATGTCAGAAAGAAATAGAAACAATTATTTTTTTTAATGCGCACAATTACGTATCTAGAGTTATTGATTTACAAAAAAGATAATAGAACTCTCGATTGTGAATGGCAATTTTACTACTGATCTCAAATTGACAGATTTTTAGGACGAGACGCGCAAAAAAAAAAAAAAAAAAAGAATTAGGTAGAATTGGAGTAGGGCCCGAGGGCCCAGTGTTCGCAAAGCCTTTACGTCTAAAACTAATAGAAAATATATCCTTTCTTTAAAAAATATGGCCTCATAGAAACATTGTGCCATTTGAGTCAATAAAAAAAAATTATACGGCGCACAACTCTACTGAAAGATTTGATAATTAGAAATGTATTTTTTACAGACAGATAATCAGCAGATAACTTGATTTCCTTTAAAGTTAAAGGATGGTGGGTACAACATCGAATGAAAATAGTTCTTTCCCCGCGAAATTGCGGGCTTTTTACTAGATAGTTGTTTTAAAATGCGTACTTACCACACGAAACGGACGATCCCAAGTGTCATTGTGACATTGACACCCGTCAATCAAATGACGCGAGTTTTTTTTTTTTTAAAGATAAATTTTTAAAAAACTATACCAGAACTACATTTTCCCTCCTTCACCCACGTTCAAAGAAAACTGAAGAAACCGGGATCTGATTATTACGTGAGTGGAAAACAAGAAACGTGAATTAAACAAATGTTTATAAGAAGTATGATAATAATAAACAAATAATAAATGCGAAATAAAAAATCGAAAGAAGTCCGTAATATATTATAGGGCCATATTATAGACTAAATTGCTTCAGACAATGAAACATCTGGCCAATCTTCAGTGTAAACATAAAAAAGATAGTCGCCCCCTCGTCAGGGACATCAAACCACGAACAGTGCCGTCTTCTCACTGTTTTGGAAACCAATATTATCGTTTAATGC
Organism: Berghia stephanieae; assembly: GCF_034508935.2. NCBI lineage: Eukaryota > Metazoa > Mollusca > Gastropoda > Nudibranchia > Aeolidiidae > Berghia > Berghia stephanieae. Next base: position 43,433,768 of record NC_088371.1, on the reverse strand, counting down.
TCATGGGTGAGTTGCACCGATTTAGGACTTTTGAAGGAATTTATTTCATCGAGTGTGGGGTCCCTACCTACACAGCTCAGTTCGTGAAGTCGCGACTTGAACTTGAATTCTAGAATTGTTATGTAAAGTCTATACACTGACATTGACTTGGTATGACCATAAATGTTTATCAAATCCACATAAGTATAAGTGAATAATAGTATAGTATAATCTGTTGGCGAAGTAGGCTTTCAGTGCCTTTGCTATGAATAATTCGGGAGGCCTTCTGAAAGCTCCTCGTGCTAAGGGAAACAACGCCAAATATTCCCTCGACTAATCCTTAGTACAAACTTCTAGCCCTATAAGGAAAAACACCTTTACTAAGACATTTGACTAACCCTAACAACTAACAAAAACAAAAAATCTCCGAAGTCGAGCTTAACCCTAATATAGAAAAAAAACAACAACAAAAAATACCTAGGACTGCTTTCTTCAATACTTCACAAAACAGAATGGGATGGAAAGCCAAAACAATGGTTGTTTTAGTCTTAGGAAATTTTGAACTTTCACTAATCTAGACTATCAAGGTTTGTTCTAGAGTTTTTAGAATGCCTCTACACTCCAGCACGGTTTCTTCGAACTCATTCGGAATGTTTCTAATTTTTTCCTTTTTATTCTCTGTTTTCATTCCTTTCTTTCATGGAACTTATTTTTTCCTTGAACTAATTTCACTTAGCCAGTGTAAAAAAGAAAAAAGATTCTTTAAAGTTGTTTTTTTTTTTAAATTAATGCAACCGGTGATTTTGGCCACCGATGATTTAATGTGACATTGGCAGTCACGAGCTGTCACACACAGCCACTCAAAGACTCATCACTGTTTCACATAACCGACATCTCTGCTCATTCTTATCAATTCGCAGTTTGCTCTAATTCCAGGTGCCATGATTTGTTAATTGTTGGCTAGAAGGATAAATGAATGGTGTGATACAGCCCCCCCCCCCCCCCCCCCCCCCCATGCACACACACATACCGACCCCTTATAACAGTCATATATGATATTAGTAATTATATGAATAAAGTAGATAAATGATAAAATTCCCCTTATTCATCCTCAATGGGAGATTTGTCTTAGGGTCTATCCCAAGGAGATACTGGAATAACCCAGGTGTCAGTCGCAGCTCATGACCACAAATTGAGCTAGATGGAGGTGGCTTGCTTTGGGCCGCATAATGCTTTGAATAATCAAAGGTATCTTTTGGGTATGAAGCAATTACCATACTACCGCTGTGCTTTTTGGAATCAAGTATGAATAATCTCCTATTGCTTTTCAGACTCAAATTCCAATGCGTACGTGCAATCAACAAATTATTTGGACTCAGTCTGAATAGTCTCCCGTGGCAGAATAGTTTTGGAATTTTTTGGTTTTTTTGTTTTTTATTATCTTAATTACTGATATTTACATGAAATTAATGCAAATCAAATTACGATTTTAGTAACAATCAACAGTTAGTCTAAACCCACTTCATTTGACGAGATCAGCTGGAAGTCCAGATAGAAATTTTAAAAACTCTTCAAAAGTAATAAAAGTCAGTCAAAGTAACTGTGGTAGAAATGAAAAGCTTTTCTAACAACATAACACGATGTCCAAATAAAATCAGGACAAAAATAAATAATTGTAAAATTACATATTCTGATAGTGTGAGACAGAGACAGGCAACAATCCTTTTACAGTCTAAAGTCGGAGTATGAGCTGAGTCAGTGTAGTATGGGCAAAACAGAATTTCTTTCTGAACTCTTTTTCTATCTTTTGGACAGTTCCACCCTCTACCATCGCCCACATTGTGTCGTCATGCACATTGGAGTTTTGAGTCCAAATAGCCACAGGAGACTATTCAGACTCCTCGAGTCCCTAAGGTCAAAGACCAATCATGATGGTTTATCATCTGGTTCCAGCTATTCAGACTCGAGTCTGAATAGTCTCCTGTGGCTATTCAGACTCTGCACAATCAACAAATTATTTGGATTCTGAATAGTCTTCCAAGGCTATGCCTGAGATTGACCCAAAAATTATGTCACATTACAAGACGGGGATCACAAGTTTGAAAAAAATGAAAAATAAGTTGTTGTTATTGGTGCTCAATGAAATAAATGATTCCATTGGTCGAGCTCTTGAATGTTTTTCACGATTGTCATCTTGTTTAATGACTTGATCTTTTTTTTGTCAGTTTCAGATTAAAGTTCCTGAAGGCTATGGTACAATACAACTTGCTCTCGCGCTCTCTCTCTCTCTCTCTCTCTCTCTCTCTCTCTCTCTCTCTCTCTCTCTCTCTCTCTCTCTCTCTCTCTCTCTCTCTCTCTCTCTCTTTCTCTCTCTATTAGTGACCCGTGTGTTGGCCCCAAGTCTCAGTTTAGTTCGTCGTAACAGTGAAACCATTTGTGGATGCTGTGAAAAATTTACCAAGACATTGAAGGCCATAATTTGGGAATTCTTTCCTTGTTCGTTGAATCCGTGAATTTGTTGAAAATACATGAATTAGATATTGTTAGTAATAGCGCATTTTGATGTTCATTTTTGGCAAAGATTCAAGTTAGGCTACGAGTTATATCTCAGACTAGATACAGAGGTGCATTTCTTCTATCATTCTATTGTTCAGTGATGTGGTTTTTGGCATGACACTTGCCCCTGGATGAGAAGTGTCCTGGATTCGAGTCACACTCTAAACATCACATGATTGAGACCTTGGAAAAGGCTCTTTACTCACATTCTCTCACCCAGTTATAAAATGATTCCCTTGCTGATAATAGCATTGTCTCTTTTGAAAAAAATTAAATATTGCAGAACAGGCATCATGTCTCATCCTACATGTTAAGTGCTGCTGTTGGCTGGAGACTCCTTGTAAAACACTTTGAGTACATTGAGTGGATATGATGCTATATAAAAGCTTGTTTTCTTTGTGGGTTTTTTTTGTTTTTTGTTTTTTAAATGATCTAGGTACTTCTCTCTCTTTTTATATCTATGTCTGTTGTATTACTTTTCCTGCTGCTTAAATAACCTAAGTCTGTTACAGGTGCCATCAAACCTTTAATAACAAACAAAACAAACACTTCGGTTCCTCCAAACCTTACAATATTTGGTACGTTTTGTAAGACCTGTTTGGCATGTTTTGTCAAATTAATCTGGTAAGCCTGGATGAAAAGGTCTGGGGGAATAAAATTTGGGCCACCTTGTTTTTGACATAGACATAGTTTTCAATGAGAGATTTGAATTTCCCGGACATAGCCTTTAAAAATTGATATTAGCCTTTTCAAAATAAACAGAACATAAACCAATGAAAGACATATAATGCTTACATGATCTGCTAGTGCCTTAAGCACCATCAGACTAGCATAACTACAAAACAAGCACTCTTTGACATCTTTTGCATTTTCTCAAATATTTCTTATATGTTGTTATTTTTCCCAGTGTCTTTCCTTACATCCTGTAGAGAGAAGTAGCGATGGAAGTGTCTTGTAAAATTGATTCAGATAAGCACGAGAGGCTTTCACCTGAACATGTCACACATTCCGAGATATCAGATTCAAATATAGGATTGGGAGATGTTGTAGCGACAGAAAATTCCATGCCGTCATTTACTGCCACCCATGAAGATCTTATGGAAACTGAAATATCACAAGAAACATTATGCCAGTCTTCCGATGTTTGTGTTAAATATGAATCAGTAGAAGATGAAAATCTACCAGAGTCTCATCCACAGCCTATGCAAGTCGACGTTAAACTTGAAGATGAAGACATTGAAGCAGAGAATTCTTCCTTTGTTTATTCACAATTCACTGGTGTCAATATTAAACTTGAAGCTGTAGAAAATAAGGTAGAAAAACCTTCTCACTCATGTACACAATTCTCTGATGTTGAACTTGGAGATATAGACAAGGTAGAGAACTCTTCCCACACTTGTACACAATTATCTGATGTCAATATCAAATTTGAAGATGAAGACAGCAAGGCAGAGAACTCTTCCCACACTTGTATTCAATTCTCTGATGTCAATGTTGAACTTGAATATGAAGACAGCAAGGCAGAGAACCCTTCCCACACCTGTTCTCAATTCCCCGATGTCCGTGTTAAACTTGAATATGAAGACAGCAAGGCAGAGAACTCTTCCAACACTTGTACCCTATTATCTGATGTCAGTGTTAAACTTGAAGATGAAGACGGCAAGGCCGAGAACTCTTTCCAAACCTTTTCACAATTGAATGACGTCTATGCACAGAGCATTGATGACAGTGTTAGAATAAAACTTGAAGACACCATAACAACAGATGTGTCTTCTGAGATGTCGTCACTGGGGACACGATGTCAGGTGAGATCATGTTCTTTCTTTTACTTGTAGTCTCTGATGATGATGATGATGATGATGATGATGATGAAAGTAATAATGACATTTGTAGGCGCTTTACATTCATAAAATAAATATATTTTCCAAGAAAAACCTCATTCCACTAAGAGGTTGATGATTACAAATGAGTAAGTAAAAGGGGTTGGTGAACACAGGAGTTTACCAATTTCAGTATTGATAAAAGATTGAACATTTCGTCATTTCCCTCTTTATCTTTCGGTCTGTGACCAATTTTAGCATTCTGCTTTTAATTAGTCTCATGTTTAAAAAATTTGAAATGAATGAATGGACCTAATAGTAATAGTCCAGTAGATTTCATCTAAAAAATAGGGTTACCAGAAGAAATTGGTACCAAGCTAAATTTAACATATTTGGTTGCACATTTAATGCTGGTTATCATTTTTAAAATCCATCGAAATCTGTTCGTGGGGAAAAAAAATGATTGATGACTGTTTATATACTTCTGAGTCTAAGACTTTGTGATAATCAGTTTTTCAGAATTTGTTATACAGTGCAACTCCTGGATAACGACGTCTCCTGGGACCGGAAAATTATGCTGTTATCCAGGAATGTCGATACTCAGGGGTTCTGGGTGGGGCTCCTGACCTCCCATAGTGGGCAGAGAGGTACATACTGTGTCTTCTATCCCCTTATATCTGTTTTCCAACTTGATTTCTGTGATTGGATTTCAGTTTTACCTTACTCAAAATCCTTACTTTGATGTACAGGTGAACTGATATCTCAAAAACGCCCCAATCTCTCTCTCTGTGGCATATCACTTGGACGTAGCCTCCCACACAGTCCTTCGGAAGAAGTCTCTGTCTTGTGCCCATCTGCCACATTCCGTCACGCCGTTGTTGAGCCATTCCTGTATATCCTGTTGCCATCTTCTTTGTGGTCTTCCTCTGCCTCTTTTGCCCTCCGCCATGCCCTCCAGTACATCTCTCTCTAGTGTGTCGTGTCTTTTCAGGTGCCCAAAGTAATTGAGTTTCAGCTTTTTTATCTTACTCATTAGCAGGGACTTTTTAGTCCTAGTGTTTTCATGATGTTTGCATTGCTTTCTTTGTTTGTCCACGGGATGCGTAAGATTTTTCTATAGCATTTCATTTCGAAGGCGGTTATTCTCTTTTCTGATTCTTTGGTTATAGACCATGCTTCGCATCCATATATTGCAGTAGGAAAAATACAGGATGTTAGGATCTTCATTTTCAGTCTGACTTCCTCGCTCTTCCAGATTGCCATCATTTTGTTTAGTTTGTTGCTTGCAATTGCAAGTCTTCTCCTGATATCTGGTGCCGATTTTCCATTGGCTTCTATTTGTGCTCCAAGGTAAATGAAGTTTGTAACATTTTCCAGTTGTTCTCCTTCTATTTCGACCTGAGCAGTGCCCCAATCTACTGGTTTAAAATTTATATGTCTACATTCTACAGATATTCAACATCATTTCCATTACTTATGTTTTACAATCAAAAGTTTTAAAATATTCTCTTTAAAATTTTCATTCACTGAAATTTACGCATCAATTTCATGGGTTATCCCTCTTGCTTTTTAACACTAACATAATTATGATTAAATAATCAATGAAAAGTCTATTAATAAAATGTACTGCAGTATAAAAATGTTTTTGCTACACTTAATAACGGCATTACTACATGAGTTTGAAATTCAGAAAAAAATCAATAAAAACGGCGAAAAAATTGTCTCCCTCTCTCAGTGTAAGACTATGAATCTAGTATCAGTCAAGGACTGGCTAGGTTTACCTGGCGAACTAAACAAAGTGATAAACGCCTGTGACTACTACAACTGCCACCCCCATATCATCATCATTACCACCACTACTACCACCACCACCCCCATATCATCATCACTACCACACTACTACAACCACCACCCCCTCATCATCATCACTACCACACTACAACCACCCCCCCTCCCCCCCCCCTATTATCATCACTATTGCAACGGCCACCCCCACATCATCATCATCTGTCACCACATCAGCTTTGTACCTATCTTACTCTTTACAATAGTATATGAAATCCTTTTAAAAATTAGATAGTTTTTCCTTGTTTCGTGGTGTATATTGGTCATGATTTGGGACTGGGATAGTTTTTCCTTGTTTCGTGGTGTATATTGGTCATGATTTGGGACTGGGATAGTTTTTCCTCGTTTCGTGGTGTATATTGGTCATGATTTGGGACTGGGATAGTTTTCCCTCGTTTCGTGGTGTATATTGGTCATGATTTGGGACTGGGATAGTTTTTCCTCGTTTCGTGGTGTATATTGGTCATGATTTGGGACTGGGATAGTTTTTCCTCGTTTCGTGGTGTATATTGGTCATGATTTGGGACTGGGATAGTTTTTCCTCGTTTCGTGGTGTATATTGGTCATGATATGGGACTGGGATAGTTTTTCTTGTTTCGTGGTGTATATTGGTCATGATATGGGACTGGGATAGTTTTTCCTCGTTTCGTGGTGTATATTGCTCATGATATGGGAGTGGGATAGTTTTTCCTCGTTTTGTGGTGTATATTGGTCATGATTTGGGACTGGGATAGTTTTTCCTCGTTTCGTGGTGTATATTGGTCATGATATGGGAGTGGGATAGTTTTTCCTCGTTTCGTGGTGTATATTGGTCATGATTTGGGAGTGGGATAGTTTTTCCTCGTTTCGTGGTGTATATTGGTCATGATTTGGGAGTGGGATAGTTTTTCCTTGTTTCGTGGTGTATATTGGTCATGATTTGGGATGGGATAGTTTTTCCTCGTTTTGTGGTGTATATTGGTCATGATTGGGAGTGGGATAGTTTTTCCTCGTTTCGTGGTTTATATTGGTCATGATTTGGGAGTGGGATAGTTTTTCCTCGTTTCGTGGTGTATATTGGTCATGATTTGGGAGTGGGATAGTTTTTCCTTGTTTCGTGGTGTATATTGGTCATGATATGGGAGTGGGATAGTTTTTCCTCGTTTCGTAGTGTATATTGGTCATGATTTGGGAGTGGATAGTTTTCCTGTTTCGTGGTGTATATTGGTCATGATTTGGGAGTGGATAGTTTTTCCACGTTTCGTGGTGTATATTGGTCATGATTTGGGAGTGGGATAGTTTTTCCTCATTTCGTGGTGTATATTGCTCATGATATGTGACTTGTAAAGATTTGGATTTTTTTCTGCTGAAGTTGTGGGAAGCCTGCACTCAAGAATATCTAGCAAGGTACAGTACCAGCTCCTTATTGTTAAACCAAGTTTGGTGTACATTGTAGCCAGATGGTGACACCAAAAGAAGCTTACCTGAATAAATGTATAAATAATCTGTAGCTTCGTGGTATCTTCTCATTTTATTCTGTATTCTCTTCCTTTTTCAGGAACCCTGCAATGTCAACAAAGGAGACCAGAGTTATAAAACAATTTGTGAGGGGGCAGTCTCTTCCCGTGGTGTGGGGTCAGAGGTCACGGCTATGGTCTTAAAGGCTGTACGAGGTATTTTAATGATGAGCTTGATAATCACCAGAAAATATTTGTCTAGTTTTGACATGTGGGACTTTCTAAAGAAAGTGTTTATTACTGCCTAATGGTCCTAATTCTCCAGGTGTCTAACTATTTCAGTCTCCCTCTCCCTCCTTCGGGCGATTACACAGTTACGTTATTTTACAATATTTTCAAATTGGCAAATCTTTCTTTTAAAATGTCTCAGAACCAGAACCATGGTTTTGGTATCATTGTTATGGGGATGAAAAGATCTGTGAAACAGGGCATAAAACTATGACTTCCGTTCATTTTCAAATGTATTGAGTTCCTAATAAGTTGATTTTTAGATATTCATAACATGTTAAGAACATTGGTAAATAGATTGTTGACCCAAAAGAAAGTGAAAACAACAATTAATAACAACTTATATAAAAGTAAAAATAAACAAATATTCAAAGAAAACAATGTGAAATAAAAGAATGCAAGACGTCATAAAAATTGCTCTACACTCCTCTTGCTTTCCTTTCTTCCAATCTTTCATCAAAACTGCTCGGCAGCCCCCTGTCTCTGACAGACCGTACCTTGATCACTTTATATGAGGCCTTTCATTCACTAATTGATAGCTTACAAATAATAAAAAACATGAAAAATGATAAAATAATGTTGAAACAAAAGAGACCACTCTCTAGTTGAGATTATATATAAATTACATCACTTCATATAATGTTTGAAACAATAGAGCATCCACTTCTCTAGTTCGTGAGATTATTTATATATAAATTACATCACTTCATGAAATTGACCGATATCACTTTTCTCACACATTCTTTAGTTGTGCTTCATAATAGATAGAACAGTAGTTGTGCTTCATAATAGATAGAACAGAACCTGGTTAATTATAAGACAAAAAGAAATGATGATAAACAAACGAATGCCAGTTTACTTACTTAAAATGTGCTGATGATCCGTGATTAAGAAAATGAGATATAAACTAAATTGATGTCGGCGACTCGTACCCACGACAGGTGTGGACTGCCAGTTTTTTGGTTTGAAAGAAGGAGTTCAACAACCTCACGCTTAGATCTACAGAATAATGTGCTCACGATTTTTAAAACGAGAAATGGATGATCTTTTGATCGATGTATTTATCAACTCGCTATAATTACTTTTTCAATGCAAAAATGCCCTTCAAAAACTTTACTCAGCTTTTTTCAAACTTTTTAGAACCTCGATGTCTATCTAAAATATACCACATGAAACTCCATTAAAATTTCTTGATGATAGCTTAATTACAAGTGAGCGATCACATTTTGGAAATGTATGGGTAGACTTAAATGGTATTTACCACACATCTGACCACGGAAAACCAGATAAAACAGGGTGCATTTCCACTACAAAATCATTAAAGAAAACAGTTTTATTCTCAATAAATAAATCACATTTATAAAGTTGATTAATATTTCTGTCCATTGAAATACGTGTGCTTTAAGATTGAAATAAGTACAGGCTACTTATTGATTTTCACTGATCAGTGTTTCCATAGGGGATATTTCATTAGTATTGATACCTATTGATATTGAAATAACCTGTCCAATGTGAGGAAGGGTGAAATCGATCAAATGATGTAATTATTTTACCATATTTGTTTAATAATTCTCAATCTGGGGAGGTTGGGGGGGGGGGCGGTCTTAGTTTCATCCAATGTCACTGATGAGCGGTCCTATGGGGCATATTTCGTTTGTATTGAGTACCTACTTCTATTTTAGTTTTAGTTACAATACACCACTTGGATAGATTTCTAAGTTATTGGTTTGAGGAGGTAAGAATACTCTTATGTATTTTACAGATAACAACGATGTTGTCAGCTGTGACCAGTCTTTGAATGATGGACTTCATGAAGACATCCAAATTAAATTCGATGTAGACGAAACTACAGACAGTTGTGTGGAATGGGAAGAACCTGGCACTGGTTTCCAGAACATTCATGATACAACTTTGGAACATCACTCCACAAATTACAAGTTACCAGATCACAGATCTGATTTTATTGAAAAAGAAGAGCCACAAGTTGATACAAAATCTCAAAATTCTACAACTTCACAGTTGGAAAATCACTCAAGAATCCAAAGCGGAGAACGGCCATATAAATATGTAACCTTTGGAAAGGTATTTGCTAAGAATTCTTATTTACAACAACACATCAAAACTCATACAGAAGAAAAGCGATTTAAATGTTTGACTTGTGGAAAAGCATTTATTTCGATAACAGGTTTACTACGACACAACAAAACTCATACAGGAGAAATGCCATTTAAATGTCTGACTTGTGGAAAAGCTTTTTTTTCGAAACGATTTACTACGACACATCAGAGTTCATACGGGGAAAAAACATTAAATGTGTGACTTGTGGAAAAGCATTTTGCTAGGAATTCTGCTCTACAATATCACATCAAAATTCATACAGGAGAAAAGCCATTTAAATGTTGACTTGTGGAAAAGCATTTATTTGAAAACAGAATTACACGTCACATCAGAATTCATACGGAGTGAAAAACCATATAAATGTGTGACTTGTGGAAAAGCATTTATGCGGAATTCAGATTTACACATCACATCAGAACTCATACAGGAAAAAAGCCATTATGTGTCTGACTGTGGAAAGACATTTGCTCACAATTCAAGTTTACAAGTACACGTCAGAATTCATACAGGAGAAAAGCCATTTAAATGTCCCATCTGTGGAAAGGCATTGTCTTGTAAGAAATATTTTCAAGGCACGTTAGAAGGCATACAAATGAAAAACCATATAAATGTCTGACCTGTGGAAAGGCGTTTACTGGTATTCAATTTACAAGTTCACATCAAAACTCATACAGGAGAAAAACCACATAAATGTGTGACTTGTGGAAAGCCTTTTCCCAGAATCCGATTTACAACGTCATATCAGAATTCATACAGGAGACAAACCATATAAATGTGTGACTTGTGGAAAGGCATTTACTCAGAATTCATCTTTACAATATCACATCAGAATTCATACAGGAGAAAAACCACATAAATGTGTGACTTGTGGAAAGGCATTTGCTCAGAATTCATCTTTACAATATCACATCAAAACTCATTCAGGAGAAAAACCACATAAATGTGTGACTTGTGGAAAAGCCTTTTCCCAGAATTCCGATTTACAACTCATAATAGAAATCATACAAGAGAAAAATCACATAAATGTGTGACTTGTGGAAAGGCATTTGCTCAGAATTCTATTTACAATATCACATCAGAACTCATACAGGAGAAAAACCACATACATGTGTGACTTGTGGAAAAGCATTTGCTCTGAATGCACAATTACAACGACACATCAGAACTCATACAGGAGAAAAACCATATAAATGTGTGACTTGTGGAAAAGCATTTATGCGGAATTCAGATTTACACCATCACATCAGAACTCATACAGGAAAAAAGCCATATATATGTCTGACCTGTGGAAAGACATTTGCTCACAATTCAAGTTTACAAGTACACGTCAGAATTCATACAGGAGAAAAGCCATTTAAATGTCCCATCTGTGGAAAGGCATTGTCTTGTAAGAAATATTTTCAAGCGCACGTCAGAAGGCATACAAATGAAAAACCATATAAATGTCTGACCTGTGGAAAGGCATTTACTCAGAATTCATCTTTACAATTTCACATCAAAACTCATTCAGGAGAAAAATCACATAAATGTGTGACTTGTGGAAAGGCATTTGCTCAAAATTCATATTTACAATATCACATCAGAATTCATACAGGAGAAAAACCATATAAATGTGTGACTTGTGGAAAAGCATTTGCTCTGAATTCATCTTTACAATATCACATCAGAACTCATACAGGAGAAAAACCATATAAATGTGTGACTTGTGGAAAAGCATTTGCTCTGAATTCATCTTTACAATATCACATCAGAACTCATACAGGAGAAAAACCACATAAATGTGTGACTTGTGGAAAGGCATTTGCTCAAAATTCATATTTACAATATCACATCAGAACTCATACAGGAGAAAAACCACATACATGTGTGACTTGTGGAAAAGCATTTGCTCTGAATGCACAATTACAACGACACATCAGAACTCATACAGGAGAAAAACCATATAAATGTGTGACTTGTGGAAAGGCCTTTTCCCAGAATTCATATTTACAATATCACATCAGAACTCATACAGGAGAAAAACCACATACATGTGTGACTTGTGGAAAAGCCTTTTCCCAGAATTCCGATTTACAACGTCATATTAGAATTCATACAAGAGAAAAATCACATAAATGTGTGACTTGTGGAAAGGCATTTGCTCAGAATTCATCTTTACAATATCACATCAGAACTCATACAGGAGAAAAACCACATAAATGTGTGACTTGTGGAAAAGCATTTGCTCTGAATGCACAATTACAACGACACATCAGAACTCATACAGGAGAAAAACCATATAAATGTGTGACTTGTGGAAAGGCATTTGCTCAGAATTCATATTTACAATATCACATCAGAACTCATACAGGAGAAAAACCACATACATGTGTGACTTGTGGAAAAGCCTTTTCCCAGAATTCCGATTTACAACGTCATATCAGAATTCATACAGGAGAAAAGCCACATAAATGTGTGACTTGTGGAAAGGCATTTACTCAGATTTCAAATTTACAATCTCACATCAGCACTCATACAGGAGAAGGACCATACAAATGTGTGACTTGTGGAAGGGGATTCACTCAGAATTCACATTTACGTCAACACATCAGAACTCATACAGGAGAAAAACCATTTCAATGTGTGACTTGTGGAAAGGCATTTACTCATAATTCACATTTAGAAGATCATATCAGAACTCATACAGGAGAAAAATCATTTAAATGTGTGACTTGTGGAAAGGCATTTACTCGGAATTCAAGTTTACGTATACACATTAGAACTCATACAGGTGAAAAGCCATATATATGTGTGACTTGTGGAAAGGCATTTACTCAGATTACAAATTTACAAAATCACATCAAAACTCACACAGGAGAAAAGCCATAAAATGTGTTACTTGTGGAAAGGCATTTACTCAGATTTCAAATTTACAATATCACATCAAAACTCATACAGGAGAAAGACCGTATAAATGTTGACTTATGGGAAGGCATTTTGAGGAGTACCGATTTACAATGTCACATCAGTACTCATACCGGAGAAAAAATACATATTGTGTGACTTGTGGAAAGGCATTTACTCAGAATAGTCATTTCCAAGATTACATCAGAACTCATACGGGTGAAAAGCCATATATAAATGTGAGACATGTGAAAAGGCATTTCCTGTGAATTCACAATTACAACAACACATCAGAACTCATACAGTAGAAAACTATATAAATGTGTGACCTGTGGAAAGGCATTTACTCAGAATTCAAATTTACCAGATCACATCAGAAGTCGTACGGGTGAAAAGCCATATAAATGTGAGACTTGTGGAAGGACATTTACTCAGAATGGACATTTACAAGATATTATAACTCATATCCTTTATCCAGCCGTAACCAAAAAAAATGGGTAATGGTCGTCATTAGGCCAGCACCTTCCAAAAAAACCCAAAATCGAATGTATTTGACTGTACCGTAATAAAGCGGGTTTCTTTTAGCTAACTCTATTTGGCCGTACCGTATTTTATCGTATTTTCCTCTATAAATGCACGTATTGTTACGGTCTGGATGCACTGTAGCATGGACTTGTTGCAATTTATTACGGTAAGGCTTGATTACGGGTGGTCAGCAAATTACGATTTATTACGTTCTGGGTACCATGAGTCTTGGTTGTATCACACCAACAACGTCATTTCCTTTTCAATGTTTGACGGAGTACCATCCTCATGGAAACATTTACAAACTGAATGTTCTCATTATAAAGACACACATTCAGCATAGTTATTTGTGATGATTCAGTTGAAGATAGAAAATTATTACACCTAAGTACAGAAATGCTTGACAAAGGTCGTTTTGCAGCGTTTGCCACAAACATACTCCAATGATAAGCTTTTTTTTTTTGAAACAATAAAGAAAAAAATCGTTCTTATCCATTTCTATTAGTGAAATACATTTATCTATTCTAATACATTTATCTATTCTATAAAGAAATAGGGTTTGATGATCATTCTTGTTCACGTTCTGCAAAGGTTAAATTTTTATCACCGAGCACAAAATTATATACTGGCAAATCTAAAAATTATATAACTATTTTGTACAGACTAATATACGAGTAACTTGCAAACTTTTATTAAACTTCAGCCTAATCACCGTTGACTCAAATTAATACTAAGAAATCTGCTAGGTCGTAATACTCTGTAGTAAATTGACCATCAGCGCATGCGAGTTTAGTTGAAACTACACAATTCTAGCACATCCGCAACAAAAAATAATAACGTAATTTTAAATCTCTCTTGATACTCTCAAGTAATAACAATCTATCTATTCTTCTTCAAAAATAGGGCTGGCTGTCAACATTGTTCCGAAAGCCAATGTAACATTTTTATTATCGAGCACAGAATTACTATAATAGCTAAAATTGATAAAACCTTTTTACAGACTGATCTCTTTTTATGCTAATTCTATCACCTTTGATCAAATTAATACAAAGAAAATCTGCTAGGTCGTAATACTCAGTCCTTTTTTACGTTTGACTTTTTTTTTGCGATTATAATTTATTCTACTCAATTCTAGCACACCCACAACAAAAAGTTGAGACTATCAAATAATAATAATCTCATCCGCGACAAAAAATGATGACGTAATTTTAAATCTCTCTTGATATCATCAAGTATTGATAATCTTTCTAATCTATTATTTTAAAACAAAGGGTTGGGGATCAACATTGTTCCTAAGTCCAGTGTTAAATTTTTATTATAAAAAATACAATACCGTAGCTTGATGACCGCCTATTTCTAATAGCCTTTATTTCTCTACAAACATTGCGGATTATCCACTAGTGATGTAAAATAAACCAATTACTAGCACTCTAGCTCCAATAGAATAGCAGAAACGATTTCTCAAAGTTCAAAGGTTATTATTTGGATTCAGGAATTTACGAGGACCTCGAGGATGAAGAATGCGATCCTTCATCAACTTTAGGAGGTTTTGGCCAGATGATTGTAAAACTGTTGAAAAGATTTGTCATTTGAAATGGCTCAGACAAGTTGACAGCGTTTTGAAACAGTCACGACGGCAAACTTATTACAAGCGTTTGGAAATGATGCGTCGCTCGTACTGTTGGCAGACAGAACAGTGACAAACTGTCGACCTCTCTACCTGAAGCATGGTGGAATACAGTTTCTCTTGGGAGGCTTTGATTGACATGATCATTTCAGGCCTGACTACATTGTCTGTTCAACGATTCGGACACCGCAGGTGAAATTTTTTTTTTTATTATTGACATGGTGCTGAATAAAGCCACTAGGCATACACTCTTTCATACGCATTGTTTTTTCAGTTCACTTGCGACATCTTCAGCAACATGAGATCGAAAATCTGTCTATACAGAGATGTGGTAAAAGGCGATGTGCTTACAACATTTTCTGGATGTCCCCCAGCATGACTCCTGTATTCTAAACTTAAGTCGGTACAAGACGTGGCAAACCAAAAGAGACAATATATGAATGTGCATAGTGCCCAATCCACAAGCTAAGTTTTGGATGTTCCACGAAGAGTGAAAAGCCAGAGTCATCAAACATGATTCCAACATACAGAGAATTTGGGTATATTAACATAGCCGTCCACACCAGTCTCCAGCAGTTAGTTATGATAACGCCTGACGACGGAAATCACTTTGAACAAATTCATAGAATCAGCCCAAAATAAGATTAGACTAAGGGCTACCGGGACCCCCACTCCCCCCCCCCCCCCCCCCTGGGGATTTTATGAGACCAATTTTTCTAGTTAGTATAACATCTAAGCTATCCGTTTATGGCCGGCTGCCAAAAAATAGTGTCATCTTTACAGAGTTATTGCCCCTGAAAAGTCATTCGGTGCAAAAATTTCAAAAAATTCATAAAATGCATTTTTGTATTTTGAAACATGTCTAATTTAACATAACTAAATATTATGTTTGAAACTGATGATTTGAGGGTCATTTTGAAATACATACAAACTATCTTTACTAATGACAAATAGAAAATTAATAAACAAAAACATCATTTTCTCGAAATACATATTATAGCATTTTAGGATGAGAATGTGAACTACTGAGAATAGGTGTCCTTGAAATACATTTATATTATAATTGTGATACACACACTCACCACATTCACACATTATATATATATATCTATTCTGTTATGGTTTGACGGGTATGGAACATACTCATTTTTCTTAACAGTTCATCATCCACCCATTGGTCACAGTCTGAAAAATCATCCTCTGATTCAGAAGACCATTCCTCTTCACCATCCTCTTCCTCAATGTCATCTTCTTTAGGTTGCTGTTCATCAACAATAATGTTAACTAGTTCTTTTGGTATAATGTCATCATCTCCAAACCAGTCGATCACCAGACTACCAGAAGCTGTCCTTTTCCAACCGTTTTCCTCGGGTTTTGGAATTTAAGGGAAGTTTGATGCTGCTTGCTTCCAAACCATTGCTTGAAAGTTTGCTCTCTTGCTATGCATCTGTAGACCTTTCTTACAGGGAGGGAGCTGGGACAAATCAATGCCTTTACAGTGGGAGAGGGGTCCGTCATCTCCAGGGGTGAATCTTTTTCTCACCGTATCAGCTCTTAGTTTGTTGACGTCATTTGCTCTGCTGTCTCCGTACATTAGACACACAAACTTTTCAAGCTTTGATAAAACATCTTGATGTAGCACTTCTTGATTTCCCAATTCAGAAAATAAGTGTGTGAAATCTTGGTGTTTTGTCAATAGAGCAAATGGACGTACTTTTCCTTTTCCAGCAAAGCAGCTGGTAGTGTCACAACCTGTGAAACTGTGAAATCCCAACATAGCGTCACATATTTCTGGTGATAATTTGCTAGAAAGGTTTGTGATGTTGAGAAGCCTTCTGTTTTTCCCTGTACCTGTGTCAAAAAGTAAAGGGACTTCAATTTTCTTTGCAAATGCCAAAAGCAACAAAAAGACATCAGTATCTGGTGATCTAACTACAATTTCTTCCTTCCTTGAATGTTGAGCTGCATATGTACAGTGAACAATAATTTTGGTGTCAGCTTCTTCGTGACTGCAATCCAGCTCAGGCATTGGTCTAGAGTCTGTGGTTATTCCATTCTCACTGCTCAGCTCACAGTGGTTTACCAGCGGATCACTTAGTTGAGATGCTGGGTCAAGAGGTCACTACTCTCCTTCTCTTTACCTGCGCTCTGGCATGGCACGTGCCTGCAGTCAGTGAAGCGAGTAGTCTAATTGGTCTGATAAATAATGGCATAGCCAAGTGACAATTATCTTAAATGTAAATCTATATCACTCATGTTATAGATTGAAATCCCCCTCACACGGTGGACTATCATAGATATCATCAGTATATTTCTTTCTCAGGAACACAGCAGAGTAGACTCACATTTTCACTACATTTATCGTTTAAATCAAATATTTCTGCAATCTCTACAACAACAATCAGACGTTGCAGTTTATTATTATTCACACTAGTACATAGTACAAACTGTCGACTTTCTGTTGCACTAATGTTAATTCAGTTCAACAAATATGTAACAAGGGTAGGGGTGGGGTATCAAATTTTACTGGGAATATCTAGCAGTCTATGAGATGTCTAGGCTATCGTGGGTGATGAATTTGGACCAGTTATACAATGTAAACAATGTCATAATCATTTCCTGGACTCCCTACTGACCATGGAACACTTTACTACACTGATTCTACAGTTTTGTCATTAAACGTTCCCACGAATATGGTAAAGGAGTGAAGAAGTCGTACTTATTGTAGTACAGGAACGTATGTGTGTATATATATATATATATATTATATATATATTATTTATATATATATATATATATATATATATATATATATAATATATATATATATATATATTAATATATAATTATATTATATATATATATATATATATATATATATATATATATATATATATATATATATATATATATATATATATATATATATATATATATATATATATATATATATATATATATATATATATATATAATATTATATAATATATATATATATTTATAATATATATATATTACACTCCCTCTGCAAGTAGCCTACAATATAATAGTTCTTAAAGACATATGTTACTGATTTAGAAATATGACATGAATGGTTGTTTCATCATGTCTCTGTTGATTGTGTGGGAAGGTTTATTCACAGCTGCATACTTGTACATTGTGACTATTGAGAATAATGTCTGAATATCTGTTAATTCCTAGGAGGTGCCACTATTATTTTCTCTATCTTGGTTGTGTTAGAGTTCCCCCACCCCCCCCCCCCTCTCCCCCTTTCTTATTTTCCCAGTCAAACTTGCCTTTGTGGAATACTATCTGTACTAACTGTTGATGTTATATCGTTGTCAGCGGTATGAATTAGGTGTAGTGTAAATGTGATGCATTTCTCTTAGCCTGTCTTTTACATGTGTATGTAATATGTGTGTATATGCAGGATGTATCGGTGTATGTATGTGTGTGTGTGTGTGTGTGAGAGAGAGAGAGAGAGAGAGAGAGAGAGAGAGAGAGAGAGAGAGAGAGAGAGAGAGAGAGAGAGAGAGAAAGAAAAAGAGAGAGAGAGAGGAATACCTTTTTTACAATATTCATTGCTTCTATTATCTACTACGCCACTGTGATGGTGTTGTTGTTTGGTGTAATGACGGTGGTTTTGTTTCTATTTGTAATAGTGAAGTAAAACCTACACACACAATATATTGCTTTATATGTTCTTTAGGAGTGTGTTAAATTGTTTAATCCTCTTATCTCCATATCTTTTAAATACAATACAAAATACAAATGGAGAGAACATACCAGATGTCCAGCCCATTACATTTATGACCATTAAAACGTAGTTATAATGTGTTGAATCAGAAAATGAATGTTTTACTGTGTGTAATAATATTAAGACTGGACAAAGCATTAATTAGTTTCGGAATCCAACGTCTGATTTTAAAGATTTGAATTTTTTATTGTCCGCACAACAACAAAAATATTTTAAAATGGTAGGGATTTTAAATTGCTTATAAAACCTATCAGAATAATCACAATAAAACGAAAAAAGAACCAACATAACAAATGAAGGTAGTACTGTCTGTTCCATAAGTTAATATTATTGTAATGTAAGTGGTCATCTAGATATGGTGTTATATTACATCACGAAAATGCAATACTTTGTGTCTTAACCCTCAAAAAGGGGAATCCCCGTCCAGGTAGCCACTTTTACAGCATGCAGCTGCTGTTGTCAGTCACTTGCTGGGTTCCAGCAGTATAACTAAGTGATCCGATTTTATGAAGAAATAAACAGCAGTGAGCTGTACACATGTGTTTTCGATCGCAAAGAAAATGTTTCTGCCTTGGAGTTTTGATGTATATTTGTCTGACTCCCATTCCTGTAAAATTAATTTCATTTGGTTTATTTTATTCTCCCCACTTGATAGAAATAGCTTCCAGTCGCTTGGCACTTTTGGTAACGGTCCTCCAATAAGAAAAGTGTTATTTGAAGAATCACCCCTTCGAGATCTTTCTGTTGCTTTTATTGAATCCTCGAGGTATCTGTCTGTAATGAAATGAAGGTCTGTAGACTTTGGGAGTGTGCTGAACAGTTTCAGAGCCAGTTCACCAAATGTTTCTGGTAATGAAACCAATGCTTGGAGAACTGCATTGCCATCAACAATGTAGATGCTCTTCAGGAAATTCATTCTTGAGTCAGCAATTTCATATTTCTCCATTCTATTCATAAGTGTAGCTTTGTTTGTCTTCAAGAAAGATCCATCACTTGTTGCTAAAGCCCACGGAACTGGGCTTAGTGGATAGCACATCACTTTATGAAGATCAATGTTATGACACTGGCTTAACATGAGCAACTGGCCAAAGATATCTCTTTGGGCTGTAATTTTCAATGTTTTCGTTTTGTTGGAACTTATTTTGACTTCTGTCTTCAAAGATGAAAATGTTTTCACTTTTGATCTCTGTATTGGGTTATGGAATGGAATAGATTTATCTATCAGTCGATGTTGTACAAATTCATCAAAAATCTTTTTACCTTCAGACTCAACATTGATCAAGTTTTCAGCAACATTATTTGGTAGTTTCAAGCCAGAAGATAAACAAACCAACTCTCTTTCTGCTATTTCAAAAGGGTTTATGAATCCCCTAATAGCACTTACTGTTTTTTGTACAAGAAGCTCACTTATTTCAATATGTGATTGATTAAGTTCTCTTTGGCTGTCTATGTTGTCTTCTAGTCCTAAAGTTGCTTGTGTCGCCTGTACATAACTTGCTCGATTATGGCGAGTGACGCACCATCTGTAATAAGCAGGTCGATTTGTGCTGAAGCCAATTATACCACCCTTTGTTTTTGCATGTCGATTGATTGTCTGTTCAATTGTCAGATCAATTGGTGTTCTGGTTTTAGGCATGCCTGATCTTCCCACACCCAAACCTCCATTTTGCAGCAAAGTTTTTTCCTCTGGTGTTGCATTCAATAGCTTTGTGTAATAATATGATGCGTATCTTGCATAATTATGGTGGTCCATTGAGAAAAACAGTGGGCATATATGTCCAAGGAATTGTGTGTAAAGATCTACATCATTTGATCTTGTGCCTTCGTCGAATCTTAAAAGGTTCCAGACTCTTTCCATGTATTGAAGGATGAATTGGGCAGTTTTTCCATGTCTCCCAGTCTGAACTTCTTTCCTGAATAGAAAATATGTCTCTGAGAGGTCACGAAAAGCCTCAGACTCAGTTATGTTTTTTGTGCAAAGACTTTACTGCACCAATGAGCATTTCCATATGTTTGTGTTGTTCAAATTATTGAAACAAAAGTCGCTCAAAAGATTCTAGCAAGACGCTGTGTATCCTCATTGACCTGTTGAAATGTTTACCAGTAAAAACTCCTTCAAGTGAACCTCTGGCACATATCCCTGCTTCAATAATTATTTCCTCTATACCAGATCCTCTCATCAGTTTTCCAAGTGCCCCCAAGTATGACATCATTGTGTGAAATGCACCGAGGTGTACTGACACATTACTAAATTCACTGGGATTTTGCCATATGATGTTATATGCTTTTTTGGCAACTGCCAAATCAAATGTGACCAGAGCTATGGATTGACCAAATTCTTCTGTGGCTTCCTTGGACAATTGAAGAACCTTTTGAACAGTGGAATATTCATTGATTGATGCATCTATTGGGGCATGTAATCAACAACAGATTTTTCATAGAGTTCATCTTGACTACTTGAACTTGTCTGACATAACCATCCTTTCCAAGCAGGGATTTTGCCTGGCATCTTTGCTCTTAGAAAAACCCAGCCGAGGTCACAATTGATGGTCTTGCTGATAGAAATAAGAGATGTAGTTTCCTGCATTGGTAGTACTGGATCTGCTTTTGCTTTTACAAAGCAAGGTTGGAGCTCCAATGATTTGTATGTGACCGATCTCTTTTTATACTTTGTGTTTCTTCCTGAAATAACATTTACTGATGCAGCTGATCTATTGGAATGTGTGTCTTGTTTCTCATGGCAACTCAATTCAGCGCTTGTTGATGGTTGTTCCGATGTATGTTGTGCTCTGCTTGCAGGTTGTTGGATGACAATTCCATGTGTAGAATGGGTTGTGCCATGGCCTGTTTGGGTTTCTTCATTCAGATCAAAATTATCCCAACACAAACTCACTACCCCTTGCTTGTCTGGTTGAATTGAAGTTGGTAATGTCGTAGTTAATTCTGTAACTTTATCACACATAGCTGTTTCAAGCTCGAGTAATAAAGAGTTAGAAGCACAGTTACCAAACCTATTGACAATTGTTACAGTTTTTGCACTCCCTGTTATATGACGCAAAGTCATGCCAAGAAGCAAATGTTTTGGTTGAATCCATTTTCCATTGGTGACTGCATGGCAAATGTCTTGAGCAATTGAATTTACAAGTCTCTCACATTTTTCACGTTGTATGGATGACCTTTTACGAAAAAGAGTTCTAAGAAACATGGTTAGCATCTGAGGCAACTGTTTTTGTGATTCCATCAAATCACAAGCTGATGGCGGCCACTGGTGGAACTCTGTCCCATTTTGATAAGAATTGTTTATTTCTCTTCTCAAGACTAAGGCTGCCTCCTGGATTCTTTTCGTTTGGGATGCTACCAATTCAAAAGCGGATTCTATTGCTTGGCCACTTGGAATGTCAGAACTGTAGACAAGCTCACTTTTAAAATTTGGCTGCCAAAATTTTAGTTTATTTCCGAAAGTCTTTATTAGTTTTTCCTTGAGTTTATCTGTCTTGTAGTTTTCATTGTAGAAAGTTGAGAAATTTTCCTGCATGTATGTTAAATATCTTTCTCTCAGCATGGTCATTCGTTCCACATTTAATTCTTCAATGATGTTCTTATTCACATACTGACAAATATACTGAAATGTTTGCTGGTGTGCTTTTTCCCTCTCCTTCACTTCATGATTTGAATTGGATTTACTATGACGAGCATCTTTTTGAGTCAATTTCTTTCTGCAGCTTTCATGGTACTTTGCTTCACGTGATATCAGACAATAATTTTCTGTCAACCCTATCAAGCGGCTATCTCCTCTGAAATGGGCAGCTTCACATATGGAAGATTTTGAAGACTCTGTTTGACACTTTACAAGCTTATCTTTTCTTCTGTTTTCATATTTCTCTTTTTGCTGACAAATGATACATTCATCTGGAAAACAAGGTCCTGTCAGTGATTCAACACATCTTCTTTTAAGACTATTATCTTCATTACTGTTGGACTCCAGTTTTCTTTTCTTTTCAAGCCGTGCATATTTCAGGTTAGTGAAACTTTTCAAACAAGAACGATGGAAGCCATGTTCTTGACCTGGATGATCTGGAAGATTGTCACAGATGTGTGCACATCTTACATTGATGTCATCACTCTCAAGTCGAATTATCTTAACTTTTTGAACATTTTCCCATGCCTCTTCTGTAAAAGTTTTTAAGAAACCGTGATTTGCTAAATTGGGATAATGAATAACACAGGTTTTCTTCACTGTCTTTGGTCGCTTTTGTCTATCTTTTTTCAAAGAAACAGGCTCTTCGGAAGCCATTACACAATCACGTTGATGAGTTAATATATTGATGTGAGCTTATAATGTCAATTTATTTTGTCATATTATTTCATTCTGAAATTTAAAAAAAAAAGAAAGAAAAAGGTTAGGAACAATCGACACTCTAACAATGGGGAGGATCACTGTACTCGGTAGCCATTATGAAATCAAATTTTATAAAAAGAGCTGGCTAGTCTAGTAAGACAACTAATCAATGATGAATTATTTAATTTTGGGCCAGGCATACAGAAAGAGTTCTTATCTTAGGTCATGTCTAAGGGCAGGCACACGGAAAAGGAAACATATGGCAAGGGACACATGAACGTAAACAGTGAAACACAAAGCAGAATTTTCATGTCAACACAACTTTGTTCTCATAGAAAGACAAATCGAATGATAGAGTATACTATAGATATCAGCATCTTTTACTATTTCCCATCTATTAAGCATTTTATCATTAAAAGAAAACCAACAATACGATGCTTTTCATCTTAGTTGGTGGTATCTTAATACAGGTTGCAGGCTTTATGGACTTACTTATGGACGTACTTATATGATGTCGGCTTTTATCAGTTATAATATGAAAACAGGCAATAGGCAAGCACAAAGACTAACCCTCATTAGTCATAGGTTTAAAAAAAATAATTGAAGCATGTTGTTTTCTTTTGGGTGTTGAAGAGGATATACTATTTTGGTCTCTCTGACTAAACGTACATTTGGGCGCTGATATTGATATAACCTATTTGAGGTGCTAGCGCCCTAAAAAGGCCAATAAACAAACAAAGACTAACCTGAAACCGAAACCATAGAAAAATATGGGAAGGGACACATGAATGAAAACAGTGGAACACAAAGCAGAATTTTCATATTTAATGTCAACACAACTTTGTTCTCACAGAAAGACAAATTGAATGATAGGGTACATTATAGACATCAGCAGTTTAGTGTTACTTTTTTCCTTTCATAAGTACCAATGGTGAATCTAATAATTCGCATTATAATATTTTTCTATGACAAGAACTGCAAACCCTTATTTTTTAAATAGTTATTTCAGCAAAGCTGACACTGAAAAGCTGATTTCAGTGTTTACCTGGACCCTCCCCTAAAAAAGTGAGTGAGCATCATGCTTACCGGACCCCCCCCCCCCCCCCCCCCCCCAACCAGAGTCAGACTAGATGTGACCCCCCCCCCCCCCCCCCCCATCTCTCCTTGGGCTGATGTAATTAAAAAATGATCCCTAAGTACCAAATTTCTCCTGTCATATTACTATAAACTGCTTTCATTTTGCCATAAACCTTTCTCTAATCCACCAAGGGGAATAACTGCTCTGTCAACAGTACAATCACAAAATATCCAATATCTTCAAAACTAGTGAATCAAAATCTACGAAATTTTAGATTTAGGTCTAGCTATACACAGGCTATAACACTTTCTCTTTGATGTATATAGAAATATGTAATGCTCTAAAGTTATATAACAGTGTCTGTGAAACTTTTTTAAAAATTTGCATATTTTGAAATTCATCCTTGAAGTACATACATACTAAATACTCTGAACCTTGAATTTAGTTATTATTTATCTAATATAGTCTATATACATCAGTGCAATCCAAATTTGTGACATGTGTGATGAAAACTAAGGAAGCTATGGCAGTTCAAAGTTTGGCAGTGGCAAGCTCATTTTAACGCACTTGATGACCTTTCAAGGGCAATAACTCTGTGAAGATGACACTTTTTTTTGGCAGCCGGCCAGAAATGGAAAGCCCACACATTATATTTACTTAAAAAATTGGTCTCATAAAATCCCCAGGGGGGGGGGGGGAGTGTTTCGCCCATTGGCCCTGGGTCTAGATTGAAACCAGTTTACTTTTCTTCTTTTTTATTACTTTGTTTCATCTCTCTCTCTCTCTCTCTCTCTCTCTCTCTCTCTCTCTCTCTCTCTCTCTCTCTCTCTCTCTCTCTCTCTCTCTCTCTCTCTCTCTCTCTCTCTCTCTCTCCCTCCCCCTCCCCCCCCCCCCGTGCTTGTGTATGACATGACACGTCTTTGTTAATTTCTCACTGCCCAGGCATCACATTTAATACGAAATCTCCAGTGTGATCTTTCTGACGGAATGAGATTATTCGAGGTATCATAAATTAATGGTACAGGAAAGGGTCTGGTACGCTTTTTACAAACTGACCGAAAGATGCCAGTGTAATGAGATCATTTTGGCCGTAGCGTAATAAAACGTATATTATTTACAATTTACATTTCATTTTGTAGATAAATATGCATCTACAAAGTGAATGGCTACATTGTAATGCGATTCAGCCAAAAGTGTCAGCAATTATTTCCCTTTGTACGGTCCAATAATAAAGACAGTTTATTCAAATATGACAAAGCCACAATTTTTTCAAACCCGACCACCGATGGCAAATGCATGTTTTCATGAAAATTATTGCGATAAGCACTTTCAACAAAATGTAAAATATTTGAAAAGAATTGTTTCTATAACTATAAGACTTTCTGTAGGCCTACCGAAACTGTGTAAAGTGCTCTGAAGTTATAGATGGAATCAGTATATGATAGGAGTAGCTCATTTAAATGTTGTTGCTCTCGAAAAATGGGTAAAAAAAAAGAGAAATTAGCCGGCCGAAGTGCTACAGGTAATCACCAGCCTTTGGAGGGAAATTTCGCTTTTTTACGGTGCGGCCAACTCGAGAAGGAATTTTCCCAATGCCTCGGCCAGACAAAGGAATATGTGTGAAAGGCCATATATATAAATGTGAGACTTGAGGAATGACATTTACTGTGAAAAATGATTTGCTAAGACATATAAATGGGAAAACCTCTCACTGTTGTCATTCATCAGGCCCAGACCACGATGACCCATGACCTCCACATACCCCAAATTGTCACTGACCACTTTTACATTCATAACCCTTGATACAACCGTATATATGTGTGACATGTGGAAAGGCATTTACTCAGATTTACAAGGTCACATGTGGAAATACATTTACTGTGATATGTCACGTACGACGCCAAAAACCTCTCACTGTTGTCTTTCACTTTCATGAGGCCCAAGTTGTCACTGACCACCTTTTCATTCATATAACCTTTAACCTTTGATGGTGTTAAATTAATAATTAATTATGAACATTTATATTGCACATTTCCACAGATTGACCATGCTCTATGGGCGTCACCTGGGTGAAGTCTTTTGATCGCCATTTGTGCCCAGGAGGTCACTCGCTGAGTCTTCTTTCTCCCTCTTTATCTGTTTTCTGAGTTGCTTTCTGTCTTTGTCTTGGAACAGGATTACTTGGTTTTGGCCTTCCAAGGAGGCTATATGGAACTATATTTCCATGTTCTACAGTACCAGTCACCTGTTATGCATAATTTTTTCACTAACAGTCTTACAATTTGTCCCTGTTTATAGTCAGGAAAGACTCACGCACACCTGAGCTGAGTGGGGCAATGTGTGTTAAGTGCCTTGACCTCGGATTTACCATGCTCCATGCGCTTCACAATCTTTCACGTTTTTTTTTTTCCCAGACAGGCGCATGTTGTGAATGAAAGTTATTTTATTCAAGTAACATAACGAGTATCATCCATCTAATGGTAGTATCGTTCACAGCCACTAATGGTAGTATCGTTCACAGCCACTAATGGTAGTATCGTTCACAGCCACTAATGGTAGTATCGTTCACAGCCACTAATAATGGTAGTATCGTTCACAGCCACTAATGGTAGTATCGTTCACAGCCACTAATGGTAGTATCGTTTACAGCCACTAATGGTAGTATCGTTCACAGCCACTAATGGTAGTATCGTTCACAGCCACTAATGGTAGTATCGTTCACAGTCACTAATGGTAGTATCGTTCACAGCCACTAATGGTAGTATCGTTCACAGCCACTAATGGTAGTATCGTTCACAGCCACTAATAATGGTAGTATCGTTCACAGCCACTAATGGTAGTATCCTTCACAGCCACTAATGGTAATATCGTTCACAGCCACTAATGGTAGTATCGTTCACAGCCACTAATGGTAATATCGTTCACAGCCACTAATGGTAGTATCGTTCACAGCCACTAATGGTAGTATCGTTCACAGACACTAATGGTAGTATCGTTCACAGCCACTAATGGTAGTATATCGTTCACAGCCACTAATGGTAATATCGTTCACAGCCACTAATGGTAATATCGTTCACAGCCACTAATGGTAGTATCGTTCACAGCCACTAATGGTAGTATCGTTCACAGCCACTAATGGTAGTATCGTTCACAGCCACTAATGGTAGTATCGTTCACAGCCACTAATGGTAATATCGTTCACAGACACTAATGGTAGTATCGTTCACAGCCACTAATGGTAGTATAATCGTTCACAGCCACTAATGGTAATAATCGTTCACAGCCACTAATGGTAATATCGTTCACAGCCACTAATGGTAGTATCGTTCACAGCCACTAATGGTAGTATCGTTCACAGCCACTAATGGTAATATCGTTCACAGACACTAATGGTAGTATATCGTTCACAGCCACTAATGGTAGTATCGTTCACAGCCACTAATGGTAGTATCGTTCACAGCCACTAATGGTAGTATATCGTTCACAGCCACTAATGGTAATATATCGTTCACAGTCACTAATGGTAGTATATCGTTCACAGTCACTAATGGTAATATCGTTCACAGCCACTAATGGTAGTATCGTTCACAGCCACTAATGGTAGTATCGTTCACAGTCACTAATGGTAATATATCGTTCACAGCCAATAATGGTAATATATCGTTCATAGCCACTAACGGTAGTATCGTTCACACACTAATGGTAATATCGTTCACAGCCAATAATGGTAGTATCGTTCACAGCCACTAATGGTAATATATCGTTCACAGCCACTAATGGTAGTATCGTTCACACACTAATGGTAGTATCGTTCACAGCCACTAATGGTAGTATCGTTCACAGCCACTAATGGTAGTATCGTTCACAGCCACTAATGGTAGTATCGTTCACAGCCAATAATGGTAATATATCGTTCACAGTCACTAATGGTAGAATCGTTCATAGACACTAATGGTAGTATATCGTTCACACACTAATGGTAGTATCGTTCACAGCCAATAATGGTAATATATCGTTCACAGTCACTAATGGTAGTCTACTACAGTGGAACCTCCCGATTACGACACCTCCTGATAACGACATTGACCCGTGGTCCCGATTTTTTTTTTCTATTTAAGATCAGTAAAATTAACCTCCAAATAACGACGCACTTTTTGATAAAACCTCCGAATAACGACATCATTTTGGCGATTTTCGGCAGTTTTCGTAGATATCTGATACTAAAAATACCGAGTATGAGTACTCAAAGTTTATAAAAACGATTCCTGCTTGAACCAATGAGAACGCAGCTTTTTTTACGAATCTTGGCTGATATGCATGAATAAAAACCAAGGTATAAATGTAAGTGTAAGCAAGTAAACACAAAATCTTGGAAAATGTGATATTATGTGGTGATAGAAGTAGTGGTAGTCGTAGTAGTAGGAGTAGTAATAGTAGTAGCCGTAGTAGTAGTAGTAGTAGTAGTAGTAGCAGTAGTAGTAGTAGTGTTTTTGTGGGAGGAGGAGGAGGAATTTTGTTTCTTTTAAAGGATTTTACAGCGCCTTTGACACATCTATGTCATATCAGCGCCAGTAAAAAGGAAGAAAAGTGGATAGTAAAAAACATTCTATATTTACAATTGAAATGACATAAGAAAAAGTAAGACAAAGGGGAATGGTTTAAATAGGGAACAGATATGTAGATTCCAGGAGCACACAGTGTACTCAGTTCAGATCACCTAAAAGTCTCATCCAGACACACGCACAATTACCCTCTAAGAGGAATACACTACAATGTTTTGTTTGTTTTGTCAATGGTAATACAACCTGGTCCCGCGGGCCTTACCACGCCCACTTTGTCCGCCATCTTGGAAACCTCTAAATAATGACACCTCCGGATAACGACATAAAAACGCGGTCCCGTGGCATGTCGTTATCGGGAGGTTCCACTGTAGTAGTATCGTTCACAGCCACTAATGGTAATATTGTTCACGGTCACTAATGGTAGTATCGTTCACAGCCACTAATGGTTGTATCGTTCACAGCCACTAATGGTAGTATATCGTTCACAGCCACTAATGATAGTATCGTTCACAGCCACTAATGGTAGTATCGTTCACAGCCACTAATGGTAGTATCGTTCACAGCCACTAATGGTAGTATATCGTTCACAGCCACTAATGGTAATATTGTTCACGGTCACTAATGGTAGTATCGTTCACAGCCACTAATGGTTGTATCGTTCACAGCCACTAATGGTAGTATATCGTTCACAGCCACTAATGGTAGTATCGTTCACAGCCACTAATGGTAGTATCGTTCACAGCCACTAATGGTAATATCGTTCACAGCCACTAATGGTAGTATCGTTCACAGCCACTAATGGTAGTATCGTTCACAGCCACTAGTGGTAGTATCGTTCACAGCCATTAATGGTAATATCGTTCACAGCCACTAATGGTATCGTTCACAGCCACTAATGGTAGTATCGTTCACAGCCACTAATGGTGGTATATCGTTCACAGCCACTTATGGTAGTATATCGTTCACATCCACTAATGGTAGTATATCGTTCACAGCCACTAATGGTAGTATATCGTTCACAGCCACTAATGGTAGTATCGTTCACAGCCACTAATGGTGGTATATCGTCCACAGCCACTAATGGTAGTTAACGTTCACAGCCACTAATGGTAGTATATCGTTCACAGCCACTAATGGTCGTATATCGTTCACAGCCACTAATGGTAGTATATCGTTCACAGCCACTAATGATAGTATATCGTTCACAGCCACTAATGGTGGTATATCGTTCACAGCCACTAATTGTAATATATCGTTCACAGCCACTAATGGTAGTATCGTTCACAGCCACTAATGGTAGTATCGTTCACAGCCACTAATGGTAGTATCGTTCACACACTAATGGTAGTATCGTTCACAGCCACTAATGGTAGTATCGTTCATAGACACTAATTGTGTAAATAATTCGTTCACAGCCACTAATGGTAGTATATCGTTCACAGACACTAATGGTGGTATATCGTTCACAGCCACTAATGGTAATATCGTTCACAGCCACTAATGGTAGTATCGTTCACAGCCACTAATGGTAATATCGTTCACAGCCACTAATGGTAGTATCGTTCACAGCCACTAATGGTAGTATCGTTCACAGCCACTAATGGTAGTATCGTTCATGTACGACCACTAATGGTAGTATCGTTCATAGACACTAATGATAGTATCGTTCACAGCCACTAATGGTAGTATATCGTTCACAGTCACTAATGGTAGTATCGTTCACAGCCACTAATGGTAGTATCGTTCACAGCCACTAAATGTAGTATATCGTTCACAAGAGCCACTAATGGTAATATCGTTCACAGCCACTAATGGTAGTATCGTTCACAGCCACTAATGGTAGTATCGTTCACAGCCACTAATGGTAGTATCGTTCACAGCCACTAATTGTAGTATATCGTTCACAGCCACTAATGGTAATATCGTTCACAGCCAATAATGGTAATATATCGTTCATAGACACTAATGGTAGTATATCGTTCACAGCCACTAATGGTAGTATCGTTCACAGGCACTAATGGTAATATCGTTCACAGCCACTAATGGTAGTATCGTTCACAGCCACTAATGGTAGTATCGTTCACAGCCACTAATGGTAGTATCGTTCACAGCCACTAATTGTAGTATATCGTTCACAGCCACTAATGGTAGTATCGTTCACAGCCACTAATGGTAATATCGTTCACAGCCACTAATGGTAGTATATCGTTCACAGCCACTAATGGTAGTATATCGTTCACGGCCACTAATGGTAGTATCGTTCACAGCCACTAATGGTAGTATCGTTCACAGCCACTAATGGTAGTATCGTTCACAGCCACTAATGGTAATATATCGTTCACAGCCACTAATGGTAGTATCGTTCACAGCCACTAATGGTAATATATCGTTCACAGCCACTAATGGTAGTATATCGTTCACAGCCACTAATGGTAGTATCGTTCACAGCTACTAATGGTAATATCGTTCACAGCCACTAATGGTAGTATATCGTTCACAGCCACTAATTGTAATATCGTTCACAGCCACTAATGGTAGTATCGTTCACAGCCACTAATGGTAATATATCGTTCATAGACACTAATAGTAGTATATCGTTCACAGCCACTAATGGTAGTATCGTTCATAGACACTAATTGTAGTATATCATTCACAGCCACTAATGGTAGTATCGTTCATAGACACTAATGGTGGTATATCGTTCACAGCCACTAATGGTAGTATCGTTCACAGCCACTAATGGTAGTATATCGTTCACAGCCACTAATGGTAGTATCGTTCACAGCCACTAATGGTAATATATCGTTCATAGACACTAATGGTAGTATCGTTCACAGCCACTAATGGTAGTATCGTTCACAGCCACTAATGGTAATATCGTTCACAGCCACTAATGGTAATATCGTTCACAGACACTAATGGTAATATCGTTCACAGCCACTAATGGTCGTTCACAGCCAGAGTCTGTTCTACTGGCTGCTTTGTTGGCAGTCATTCTACATGTATATCCAACCGCCATCCTATACACATGTGCAGGGTTGCCAGATTATTTTTCAACAAAATGCCAGGGGAAGACTCAAAAAATGCCAAAACACTCAAAAAAAATGCCAAAGTCTGTTGACTCCCACCCCCACTAAGAAAACTACTCACTTTTGATAGACAATTTACTATCATATCCTGGTGGCTTGCGTGTTTTCTTGTCTTTTTTTTTTTTGAATTATACTAAATTTCCTGTTGGGGTAATTTTTTACCTACTGACTACTAAGTGGAGTGCTAAACCACCACACCACGGTTGGATTTTAAGAATGAAAAAGAAATACATTAACATGAAAGGTAAATACGTAAACAGTTAAATAATTATTGACAATTAAGAAAACTTACTGTTTCGTGTTTCTTATGAAACTTAATTAAGAAAAGGTGTCATTTGAAGTATAATATACAAGAAAAGAAAATGCCAAATGCCAAATGATTTTTCTAATGCCAAACGGTTTTCAAAAATGCCAGATTTTTGGAATCTGGCATTTAAAATGCCAAACTGGCAACCCTGCACATGTGTCGTATGTTAATGTTATTTAATAAATGTTCTTTACTGTAACAATTACGGTATGATGATTCTTGGAAATATATATATATATATATATATATATATATATATATATATATATATATATATATATATATATATATATATATATATATATATATATATATATATATATATATATACCATATACCATATATATATAAATGTAAATTTTCACTCACATTATTCTTGTCAAGACGATTCATTTCAGTGTTCCCACCTCATCAGTCGGCATAATCCATTTGTAAGAAATGTCCGTAGAAAACTCCAAACTAACGTTGTTTCGCTGCCTAGTGGTGACTAGTTTTGATGTGTAGTGTGATGTGCTCTCGTGTTTATATTATGAGTGTCTGTGTGTATGTGTGTGTGTGTGTGTGTATGTGTGTGTGTGTGCGTGTAGTGTGTTGTGTGTTGTGTGTACATGTGTGTATGATGATTGTTGGTGGTGTGGTGGGGGGGGGGGGGGGGGGGGGGGGGGGGGGGGGGGGGGGGGGGGGGGGGGGGGGGGGGGGGGGGGGGGGGGGGGGGGGGGGGGGGGGGGGGGGGGGGGGGGGGGGGGGGGGTTATTTGGCCTTTTGCGTTTTGAGCTTGAATTTGTTAGAGTGTCTGCACATTGTCATCAGTTCAGATCTTTTGTTTAAGGTGCTATTGTTTCTGTGGTTGTGTAGTAAAATCTCCAGTTCCGAAGAACCACCGTCTGCACAAAATAATCAACAGAAACAACGTCAAGATAAGCTACAGCTGTGCACAAAACATGAAACAGATCATCACCAACCACAACAGACAAATCATAACCGAACCCAACAACACCAATACAAATAAAGACAACTGCAATTGCAGAAAGAAAGACAATTGCCCTCTTAAAGGAAACTGCCAAAATAGCGCCATAGTCTACAAAGCTACCATAACCACTGATAACACCGCAGCACAATACATCGGCAGCACAGAACCCCCATTCAAAACACGATACAACAACCACAAAGCCTCCATAACACACGAAAGTAAAGCAAAAAGCACCAAATTAGCAATGCACTATTGGGAACAAATAAACACACAAAAAACACCAACAATAACCTGGGAGGTCGTCAAGCAAAGCAGCCCCTACAGATGCGGTGCTAGAAAATGCAATTTATGCCTGACAGAGAAACTGGAGATTTTACTACACAACCACAGAAACAATAGCACCTTAAACAAAAGATCTGAACTGATGACAATGTGCAGACACTAACAAATTCAAGCTCAAAACGCAAAAGGCCAAATAACCCTCACCCCCCCCCCCCCCCCCCCTTTCCTTCCCCTCCCCTTTCCTCCCCCCCCCCCCCCTTCCCTCCCCCCTCCCGACCCCATTATACCCTCCCTCCCCCTCTTCCCCCCCCCCCCCCCCCGCCGCACCACATTCCACTACAATATCATACACACATGTACACACAACACACAACACACCTACACGCACACACACACACATACACACACACAGACACTCATAATATAAACACGAGAGCACATCACACTACACATCAAAACTAGTCACCACTAGGCAGCGAAACAACGTTAGTTTGGAGTTTTCTACGGACATTTCTTACAAATGGATTATGCCGACTGATGAGGTGGGAACACTGAAACGAATCGTCTTGGCAAGAATAATGTGAGTGAAAATTTACATTTATATATTAGCTCTAACCACCATTATCGAGCACTTTCGTACCTACAAGTACCCACCAACACTCATATATATATATATATATATATATATATATATATATATATATATATATATATATATATATATATATTATATATATATATATATATATATATATATATATATATATATGAGTGTTGGTGGGTACTCGTAGGTACGAAAGTGCTCGATAATGATGGTTAGAGCTAATATAGAATGCAAATTGTCACTCACATTTTTTGTGGCCGAGAAGATTCGTTTCCTCGAAAGACAACACTGGGAAACGAATCGTCTCGGCCACAAAAAATGTGAGTGACAATTTGCATTATATATATATATATATATATATATATATATATATATATATATATATATATATATATATATATATATTAATGACTGATCTAAGATCAGAGCACAACATCCATATGGAGCTATATTTCCATTTCAGTCACCTGTTAGAAGATATAATTTTTGTACTAACACTAACACTCTTACAGTTACAATATCAGTCACTGTCTATAGGAAAGACTCATTCATGCCTGAGTTTCAATGTACGTTACTTGTCTTAACCAAGGAGACAGCATCAGGACTGAAACTTTCCATGTCACACTTCAAATTGAGTTTTCGTATAGCGCAATATCCACTAAACGTGTTCAAAGCACGCTACAAGGGGTCCCTGACCATCAGCAACAAGTAACATGTAGAACGAGGGACATGACGCCTGTTAGGCGATAATACAATTTTTTTTCCAACATAGACCCCGCTGTTAACGGCCAGGTACTCATTTTACACCCGAGTATGGTGAGAGAATGTGAGTAAAGAGCCTTTTCCAAGGACTGAACTATGCGCCGAGTGAGGCTCGAACCCAGGACTACCGATCCGAAAGGGAGTGCCATACCACAAGACCACATAGCCACACAGAAAAAAATTAAAACACACTTTATTTAAAACATTTAGACCTCCCAAAGTACTCGAAGTGTTTTGTTTGTTTTTAAGTCACTCAATCCTAGATATTTTTGTCACTTTTCAAGATTGGAAAAATGTATTGAAAATTAGCATTTACATAGATAGTAAAAAACTTGAAACGTTGGCTTTGATACTACGCCTATAATTTGTCTCATAAAAATGTAATAAATAGGCATGGGGTAAAAGTAACCCTGGTAAACAACGGATATAGTCGGTGTTAGGGTTGAGTGAGTTAAAGTTGTACAGCTCTTTCAACACAGTTAGATCATATCAGCCCCAGTAAAAGGGAAGAAAATGGGAAAGTAAAATTCTAGAATTACAACTAAAACACCCAAGAAACAGAAAAGGTAAGACAAAGGGGAGCTGGGAACAAATAGGGATCTGATGTAGGTTCCAAGAGCATATCATCAATGTTCATAGTTTGAGATCACCTGAAACTCTTATCTAGACACACGATCCAACAAAGAGGAATACACTGAAGTGGTTGCATTACATTATACTTTCAAAATAACAACTATAACTATAATAATAAACATATGAAACCGTACGAGGGCCGTCTGCTGGCGTCCAGAGCCCGTATCGTGTTTCCTGTAGGTGGCCTGGAGCCGTCCAAAGGCTGCATGGATGCAGTCTGGAGCCACATGGTCGCCGCCTGGAGCCGCCCACGGCAATCTGAAGCCGTCCTGAGGTCGTCTGCAACCATCTGGTACCTTATTGTGCCATGTGGAGCCGTCCGTCGGTGAAACTGAAACCACTTGTGACATTTGACTCCGGACACTGCATCCAGTTGTCGTGATTGGAAACAAACACCACCAGGCCATTGCATCTCGCCAAACGTCTTTACTTGATGGCTGTGACATTTTAAATAATTTTAGAGGGCAAATCCTTGATTACGAAGTTGTAAATTTCAAATTGCGTTTTGTTTTGTTTTTTGAGTTTTTAAAGGTTTTACGGCGCTTGCAACACATTAAGGTCCAATCAGCGCCAGTAAAAAGGAAGAAAATGGGAAAGTAAAAAGGTCTAGAATTACAATTAAAGCACACAAGAGAAGGAAAGACAAAGGGGAACTGGGAACAAATAGGAAACAGATGTAGATTCCAAGAGCACACTGCCAGTGTACTTAGTTTGAGAGTACCTAAATGTCTTTCCTCACACAAGTATAGGTCCCTACTAAGACTACGAGGAATACACTCAAATGTTTACAAACCATATAATACATAACAAAACATAATACAGTGCATAACAGTAACAGAGAGATGATTTACAAGGAAAAAAATATCATCTTCCAAAACTAACTATACATTTGACTGTTTCCCTCCCAGCCAGGACCAGGACAAAGCCAAGTAATCTCATTCCAAGACAAAGACAGAAAGCATGTTGGAAAACATACATAGGGGGATGGAAGACACAGTTTATGTAGTTCCTGTCCACTATGGGAGGTTAGGAACCCCACCCAGTAATTTGCATATTGATAATTTAATTCACAGCAGCAGAAAATGATTGAAACAATCATCGTTGCAAAGTAAAAATGATGGTCTTGTGTTTTTTTAAGGGTTTTACGGCGCTTGCAACACATTTAGGTAATATCAGCGCCAGTAAAAAGGAAGAAAATTGGATAGTGAAAAGATTCTAGATGTACAATTAAAAAGGACTTGAGGGAAAAAAGTACGACAAAGGGGAGTTGTTCAAATAAGGTACAGATGTAGATTCCAAGAGCACACCATCAATGTACTTAGTTTGAGATCACCTAAATGTCTCACCCATACACCAGCACAAGATCCCACTAAGAGGAATAGGTACATATCGAACGCCTTTTTTTTTTTGTTTACTTGGAATTTAGAAATGTAAATATTTATTGGCCTTTGCTGTTGGCTGAAGAAGGGTTTTGAGCCCGAAACGTTCCGAGTTTGGTATTTTGTTCTTTTTTGAAACTATATTCATTTTTGTTTATCACTTTTTACAGTCCACAACTTCCAGCAGCTTAGTATCAAACATCAGTTCAGAAATAAATATAAAGCACTATACGGAAATATTATTAATTATTAATCTTGTTTTGTTTATTTAAAGCATTCAACTGACTTAAATAGAAACCTATTTAGTTTTGGACACACTTGAAAGCCAACTAGTCAATGGCTTGATGACTGTTTTCTATACGTTCATCTCTCACGATTGAAGTCAAAATTTGATTTTTAAAATTTTAAAATGAATGTTTGGCGTTATGTTAGAAAATATATACTGTTTCTGTGTGGCTGTCTCAGGAAAATGGCGTCTTTTTATAATTTATAGTGCCATATAATATATATGTCAATGTTTGATTGTTTCATTAATTGTCTCAGAATTGATTGGCCAGGCGTGCTAGTTCTAGATTACTTTATGTATTTCACTGAAGGCTCCCAGTAGGGCCATTGAAATCCATCTCAATTACTCGTATTTTTGCACGTGGAATAAGTAATATAATGTAAGTTTAAGTTCTCCTTTTGTGCACAAGTGAATGTGTTAACATTTTATAGACTGAAGCGTCCAGATGTATATGGCAGTGATTTCCCATTAATAAAATGACCTTGCTGTGGTATGCCTGTGGTGTTATACTGATTTGATTCTGTTATTTAATTGTCTTATCTCTAACTTTGACTGGCTTTAGTTCAATGGTAAGACAATGACTAAATGTGTCTTTTTGGAGGAAAGGAAATGATTCTATGTAACCTGTATGTATGTATGGACAGTTGTGTGTGATTTGGTTTGGATGGAGTTGGTCAAGGAGAAAGAGATCGCTACTCGGAATAAATGCCCTCAAAATTTTGAATCCTCTTTTGTCCACATACTGTGTCTGTCTGTTTGAGCAAATCATTTAATTTAACAGTACTAGTGCTTAGTGTTAGTTGTAATTGATGATTGATGCTGCAATATTTGTAGAATGTCCAGTAAGCTTGTTGGGTGATTGATTTTGTTCTACTAACGATGTCATACTTTATAGATAGTATGCAGATGACGTCACTCAGGCCTTTGTTATTGTTTT
Source organism: Berghia stephanieae (assembly GCF_034508935.2). Taxonomy (NCBI): domain Eukaryota; kingdom Metazoa; phylum Mollusca; class Gastropoda; order Nudibranchia; family Aeolidiidae; genus Berghia; species Berghia stephanieae. The sequence goes on along the minus strand of NC_088371.1, from coordinate 43,395,706 downwards.
TGCCATCCGCGTTTGTGAGTTGTTCTCACTAAACTGTATTAACAAGACTATAAAAGTTCATGGTTACACAGAGTTTGTGTGTTGGTCCGTTATACTTCCGGATGGCAATGTTGTGAACTCCTTGGCCAAGCGCATTCTATCTATAGGCAGATTGATAGTAAATTGAGATATTGAAATCATACACAATATTAATTTTTAGTTTTTACTGGTCAATAAAAGCTTGTCCAAATGTTTATTGTCATCAGTGATTTTATCAAATAATGACATAAATCATATCAGTTTACTGTTATGACCAATGCAACTGTTTGAGAGATACCGAAAAAAAAAAAATTATATATGGAACTAACAAAACCAAGAATAAATAAAGAAAATAAACTGCCAATGTGATAAGGCTAGGGCTATTGGTCAGTACTGACGAATAGCCACTCCGATATATGACTTAATATAGTAATAACTTTTATATTCAAGTGCACCAAAATATACAAGCACTTAAAATTAGATCCACATTTTGTGATATTTAAGGAAAACTATTAATCACAAGACTGTCAAATTTGCACTGATGTTTAGAAAGACAACTGATTTTTCAAATAAAAATAAAAAGTGATAGAGGCTGTTATTGATTCCCCACTATTCCAACATGTTACAAGACCATAAATATTCATAATTTCCCCTACTGATAGGTTTTCACGGTGATTGCAACTTATGTAAGGTCATATCAGTGTCAGTAAAAAGGAAGAAAATGGGATCTAGTAAAAAGTTCTAGAATTACAATTAAAGTAGCCAAGAAAAAAGAAGAACACGCTATCAGTGTACTTATTTTGAGATTATCTAAATGTTTCATCCTGACACAAGCACAGGTCCCCCAGTGATGATAATGACAATTTGTCAGTCAAGCCCAAATCTAATGCAAATATAACATAGCTATTCATAGTTATTTAATATATTATTAGTCCTAAAGCACTTCTGATCATTAGACACATCCTGACCTTTTGCAAATATAATTTAATGAATTGTCATTTCCAATTAAACATTTTAGAGGCCTATAATGCTGTCTGAAGTATTGCAGTAAAAGTGAATTCTGAGTAAATGCCTTTCCACATGTCACAAATGTATGTGCTCTTTCTTTGTATGAGTTCTAATGTGTTGAAATAAATGTGAATTCTGAGTAAATGCCTTTCCACAAGTCACACATTTATATGGTTTTTCTCCCGTATGATTTCTGATGTGATATTGTAAATGTGAATTCTGAGCAAATTTCTTCCCACAAGTCACACATTTATATGGTTTGTCTCCTGTATGAGTTCTGATGTGTGCAACTAAATATGCTTTCGAAAAAAATGCTTTTCCACAAGTCAGACATATAAATGGTCTTTCTCCTGTATGAGAATTGATGTGACCACGTAACTGTGAATTCTGTTTAAATGCCTTTCCACAAGTCACACATTTATATGGCTTTTCTCCTTTATGAATGTTGATGTGTTGCTGTAATTTTGTATTACAGACAAACGCTTTTCCACAAGTCACACATTTATATGGCTTTTCTCCTTTATGAATGTTGATGTGTTGCTGTAATTTTGTATTACAGACAAACGCTTTTCCACAGGTCACACATTTATATGGCTTTTCTCCTTTATGAATGTTGATGTGTTGCTGTAATTTTGTATTACAGACAAACGCTTTTCCACAGGTCACACATTTATATGGCTTTTCTCCTTTATGAATGTTGATGTGTTGCTGTAATTTTGTATTACAGATAAACGCTTTTCCACAAGTCACACATTTATATGGCTTTTCTCCTTTATGAATGTTGATGTGTTGCTGTAATTTTGTATTACAGACAAACGCTTTTCCACAGGTCACACATTTATCTGGCAATTCTCCAGTTTGGATTCTTGAGTGATGTTGCAACTGTGAACTCGTAAAATTTTGAGATTTTGTATCAACTTGAGAATCGTCTATTTCACTAAAATCAAATCTTTGATCTGGTCTATTGTGATTTGTGGAAAGATGTTCCAAAGTTGTATCATGAATGTTCTGGAAATCAGTGCCAGGCTCGTGCCATTCCACACAACTGTCTGTAGTTTCATCAACGTCAATTTCAATTTGGATGTCTTCATTCAAAGACTGGTCACAGCTGTCAGAAAAGTGAGTGGAGCAGGTACTTATGTTGGTAACAACAAGATATGAAGTGAGTAGAAAAGTGCCAGAAGACAATAGAGAATAAAAAAAAATTTTTTCGCGGCGGTGGTGGGGTTTGAACCTGCGACCTTATTGGTACGACAACTCCGCCTGGCAGGTGAGAGCGTGGCTCTACCGTGTGAGCTATCCACGAACACAAAAATATTCGTTTCAAACTCAAAGTCATTTCTAGATCCCTCTCTCACCCACTTCTTGAGATCGCCGATTCGTTCACCACCATCGCGAAATAATTTTGACCAGCAGTTAAGCTTAATAGCCAATATTCTCATCACAAACATATAACATAGAAACGATTGAGACATTGAGTATGCTCCGGTGTATGGGGTGAATTTTTAATTCAGAAAAGTGAGTGGAGCAGGTACTTATGTTGGTAACAACAAGATATGAAGTGAGTAGAAAAGTGCCTGAAGACAATAGAGAATAAAAAAATTTTTTTTTTCGCGGCGGTGGTGGGGTTTGAACCTGCGACCTTATTGGTACGACAACTCCGCCTGGCAGGTGAGAGCGTGGCTCTACCGTGTGAGCTATCCACGAACACAAAAATATTCGTTTCAAACTCAAAGTCATTTCTAGATCCCTCTCTCACCCACTTCTTGAGATCGCCGATTCGTTCACCACCATCGCGAAATAATTTTGACCAGCAGTTAAGCTTAATAGCCAATATTCTCATCACAAACATATAACATAGAAACGATTAAGACATTGAGTATGCTCCGGTGTATGGGGTGAATTTTTAATTCAGAAAAGTGAGTGGAGCAGGTACTTATGTTGGTAACAACAAGATATGAAGTGAGTAGAAAAGTGCCAGAAGACAATAGAGAAAAAATTTTTTATTCTCTATTGTCTTCTGGCACTTTTCTACTCACTTCATATCTTGTTGTTACCAACATAAGTACCTGCTCCACTCACTTTTCTGAATTAAAAATTCACCCCATACACCGGAGCATACTCAATGTCTCAATCGTTTCTATGTTATATGTTTGTGATGAGAATATTGGCTATTAAGCTTAACTGCTGGTCAAAATTATTTCGCGATGGTGGTGAACGAATCGGCGATCTCAAGAAGTGGGTGAGAGAAGGATCTAGAAATGACTTTGAGTTTGAAACGAATATTTTTGTGTTCGTGGATAGCTCACACGGTAGAGCCACGCTCTCACCTGCCAGGCGGAGTTGTCGTACCAATAAGGTCGCAGGTTCAAACCCCACCACCGCCGCGAAAAAGGAAAAAAAATTTTTTTATTCTCTATTGTCTTCTGGCACTTTTCTACTCACTTCATATCTTGTTGTTCACAGCTGTCAACAACGTTGTTATCTGTAAAAATAGTGAAAGAGTATTCTTACCTCCACAAAACAATAACTTATAAAGCGATGAGTGAAAGAATAAATATTTGTCTATTGTCAATATAAATAACAAATATGTTGATACACAACGCCTCGGTCCGGAAGGTACTAAATATGGATGAATTCAATTCAATTCAATTCAAATATTTATTTACTGTCGGCATTTTTTTAAAAAAATGTTTCATAACTAATTTAGTCAGGCTAATAGAAGCCTTTGACCGACCCAGGATGAACTGATAAAACAGCCAATATATCTGAAAAATGAATTTTAAAAGTGAAAATACATTTAAACATTTTTTTGTGTGACTTATTTAATGATTTTTCTAGCAGAAAATCTTCCTTTTTTTCATTAAAACTGTTTTTCAAATATTTAAATTAATTTTCAAAGAGGGTATGCCCTGTTTTCACCCATAGAAAGAGGGATGATTTTGACATCTGTTGAAGACTTTAAATCTGGCAACAGGACACCAATCTGGTAAACTCTTACTTTTTCTTATAAGGGAAATCCAGTTCTACCTTTGCAATGTTTTTTTTTTTTAGATCCTGACCCAATTTTGTGGCCAAATTAAATCCTCAAAAAGATTTTGAGTTGTGTGGCTGGTACCATTTTCGACTTTAAAATCCTGTCAGAAAAATACTTAGGGGTCCAAAAAGACATATATGCCTGTTTTATCGACTACTCAAAGGCATTTGATTCTGTTAGTCATCAGAAACTTATCCAGGACCTTGTGGCAATAGGTGTGGGAAAAGAATGATGTGGCTCTAATCGCTAATCTGTACTGGCAGCAAAAGGCTCAGATAAAAGTGCAGGCAGATACAACAGATGCAATTGAAATCAAGAAAGGAGTGCGCCAGGGATGTGTTATGTCTCCTTGCTTGTTTAATTTATACACAGAGTCTATATTTCGGCAAGTAGAAACAGCACAAGGGTTGAAGGTTGGTGGCCACAACATCAACAATTTACGTTACGCTGACGATACTGTCCTGTTGGCGGAAAGTAAGGAAGACCTACAGAAGCTAATTTCAAAAGTGAACGAAGAGAGTAAAGAAAAGGGACTGTTCATGAATGCGAAGAAGACAAAAACAATGGTGATAACAAAAAAGAAAGAGCCCATAGACATAGATATAGAAATAGAAGAGTGTCCAGTGGAACAAGTAAAGGAGTTCACGTACTTGGGGCAGTTGGTAACATCCGATGCAAAGTCTGACAAAGAGATCAGGAGACGAATAATCCTGGCCAAAAATGCGTTCATGAAACTAAAGGCAATCCTCAACAACACAAATATCTCCATCAGAACACGAATGAGATGCACCAAATGCTATGTGTGGTCCATTTTCTTTTATGGTTGTGAAACGTGGACACTAACCGCACAGACAGAACAACGTATTGAAGCTTTTGAGATGTGGACGTACAGGAGAATACTGAAAATACCTTGGACAGCAAGAAAAACAAACATCGAAGTCCTCGACCTAATGGGCCAAAAACAAAAAGAACTTCTTTTGACTGTGAAGCACAAAAAGCTGTCATATTTTGGACATATGCGAAGACATGATAGTCTCGAAAAAAGGATAATGGAGGGAAGAATTGAAGGAAAGAGAGGCAGAGGAAGACAAAGGAAATCCTGGACAGATGGCATCAAGGAAGCTACAGGACGGCGCATGGCAGACTGTAACGAGGCTGCAATGGACCGTGAAGGATGGAAAGCCATGACATCCGACCTCTGGAAAGAGATGGAACCCGGGTAAGGTAAGGTAAGGCTGGTACCAAAAGCCAATAGTGTTCATACTAGGTTCAAACTCAGACCATTTCAGTTATCATTTGGAAACGAACCCACATAAAGCATAAAAACCCGACCATAAAAACCCATTTCTCTTTGGGTGTGAAGAATTATACCCCACCCCACCCTCTCTCTTCCACAAAAAAAAAGTAAAAATGTCCAAAATGTACCTTTGGGACCAAACTGTTGCATATTGTTACATATCAGTATCAGATTGATTTTATAGGAAGAAAGTTGGTGGATGGATTGTTGACCAAAACAGGTGATTACAGTAAGAGGATTTACGAGTCTGAATAATAACAAAACAGTAAATGACAATCTGGAACATTCTCTAGCCTTATGGATGAAATTCCAAATAAATTATAAGACATACCCTAGATAGAATGCTGGACAACGAGTTCCGTCAAGATGGGAAAATATTTCCTGAATGTCACGTCACCACTGGAGGGATACAGGAGATAAAGATAAAGGGAGGCAATCTGACTCATGAATGAACAAAGGACTGTTTATTGTCAACACTTCTATTTTTAATTCTAGGACCACAAAAAGTCATAACTGGCCAATTGAATTGACATTGCATTGGATGTGTTTTCACAACCACCAAAATTGTACACAATAAACTAATCATGGACGACTGTGATATCATTCAGTGTTCCCAGATTGTCATTGGCTAATTATAGATTGGAAGGTATGGGAGAGCTAATAAACTGGAACTATAGACATAAAAAACAAGATGTACATTGGGTATTTTTGTCACTATTGAACGCTGATTGCTGTAATAATACATTGTGTGTGTGTAAGAATATATGACTATTATTATATACAGTAAAGGAAAGAGGGAATGAATTGCATTGACACAACTTTGCCACTTTGATACCGCCCCCCCCCCCTTTCCAAAATTGGACAAATATTCAACCTCATCATTAAAATACCTTGTGCAGTCTTCCAGACCATAGCCGTGACCTCTGACCCCAAACCACTGGAAGAGACTGGCCCCTCACCAATTGTTTTATAACTCTGGTCTCCTTTGATGACATTGCAGGGTTCCTGAAAAAGGAAGTGAATACAGAATAAAATCAAAACAGTAAAACAGATACCACCAAGCTACAGGTTATTTAGACCTTTTCGGGTCAGTTATTTCTAGTGTCACCACAGTGTACAACAAAGAGGAACAGATATTCTTGGTGTATCGGGTTTTACCTCAAGATTGGTCTTGAATTGAGCATAACATTTCACTCTTTGTAAGGAATATAATATCAATTGAAACTCCCATCTGGTAACAAATTAAGGGTTTTATGGCACTGGGAAAAAAATTAGCTCATTTCAGCACCAGTAAAAAAGGAAGAAAATGGAATGTTAAAAAAAAATCTAGAATTGCAAGTTAAGGTAGCCAAGAAAAATAAAGACAAAGGGGAATTGGTTCAAATAGGGAACAGATGTAGATTCCAAGAGCACACCGTCAGTGTTTGAGATCATTTAAAATTCTCATCCAGACACCAGCTATGGATCCCAGTGAGGGGAATACACTCTGATGATGATAGAATTTATCCAAAACAGAAAACATAACATTTTTTTACTTTTTTAAAAAGTATCTGTCATGTAAAGAAATGGATCTTGGTGATTTTGCTGTGATCTATTCAGAAAATGTTGTCAGCTGAAATTGCGAGTGAAAAGGTATATATCAAAGTTGGAAAACCACTGACACAAACATGCTTGTAACAAACAAAACAAAAACAACTGGTCAGTGTTAGGTCAATTCAAATTTTCAAAACATGTGACCAGTTATAAAGCAACATAATAAAATTGGTCACAAAATGACGAGTAAAGAAAAAAAAATGACAAAGATTTCAATTCTTTTTATTAACACTGAAATTGATAGACTCCTATGATCAGTCTCTATTAATCTCTTAGTCTTAGTTGTAATCATCTACCTCATCATCATTATCATCTACCTCATCGTCATCATCATTATCATCTACCTCATCCTCATCATCATCATTATCATCTACCTCATCGTCATCATCATTATCATCTACCTCATCGTCATCATCGTTATCATCACTCTCAACGTCATTGTCATTATCATCTACCTCATCGTCATCATCATTATCATCTACCTCATCATCATCATCATTATCATCACTCTCATCGTCATCATCATTATCATCTACCTCATTGTCATCATCATTATCATCTACCTCATCGTCATCATCATTATCATCTACCTCATCGTCATCATTATTATCATCTACCTCATCGTCATCATTATCATCACTCTCACCGTCATCATCATTATCATCTACCTCATCGTCATCATCATTATCATCACTCTCATCGTCATCATCATTATCATCTACCTCATCGTCATCATCATTATCATCACTCTCATCGTCATCATCATTATCATCTACCTCATCGTCATCATCATTATCATCACTCTCAACGTCATTGTCATTATCATCTACCTCATCGTCATCATTATCATCTACCTCATCGTCATCATCATTATCATCACTCTCAACGTCATCATCATTATCATCTACCTCATCGTCATCATCATTATCATCTACCTCATCGTCATCATCATTATCATCTACCTCATCGTCATCATCATTATCATCTACCTCAACGTCATCATCATTATCATCTACCTCATCGTCATCATCATTATCATCTACCTCATCGTCATCATCATTATCATCACTCTCATCGTCATCATCATTATCATCTACCTCATCGTCATCATCATTATCATCACTCTCAACGTCATTGTCATTATCATCTACCTCATCGTCATCATTATCATCTACCTCATCGTCATCATCATTGTCATCACTCTCAACGTCATCATCATTATCATCTACCTCATCGTCATCATCATTATCATCTACCTCATCGTCATCATCATTATCATCTACCTCATCGTCATCATCATTATCATCTACCTCAACGTCATCATCATTATCATCTACCTCATCGTCATCATCATTATCATCTACCTCATCGTCATCATCATTATCATCACTCTCATCGTCATCATCATTATCATCTACCTCATCGTCATCATCATCATCATCTACCTCATCGTCATCATCATTATCATCACTCTCATCGTCATTGTCATCAATATCTTCTTCATCATGACAATAAATTAAAAGAAAGAATATTATCTCACCTGACATCGTGTCCCCAGTGATGACGTCACAGAAGAAAGATTGATTGTGTCTTCGAGTTTAATTTTATCACCGACGTCAATGCTCTCTGAGCCTTCATCTTCTAGTTCAACATGGACATCATTGGATTGTGTAAAAGTGTGGGAAGAATTCTCTGCCTTGATTTCTTTTTGAAGTAGAAACTTTACATCAGAAAACTGTGAATAATTGTGGGAAGACTTTTCCACCTCAATGTCTTCATCTTCAAGTTTAACACTGACATCACTGATTTGTAGATAATTGTGAGAAGAGTTCTCTGCCTTGCTGTCTTCACCTTCAAGTTTAACACTGACATCACTGATTTGTAGATAATTGTGAGAAGAGTTCTCTGCCTTGCTGTCTTCACCTTCAAGTTTAACACTGACATCACTGATTTGTAGATAATTTGTAGAGAAGAGTTCTCTGCCTTGCTGTCTTCACCTTCAAGTTTAACACTGACATCACTGATTTGTAGATAATTGTGAGAAGAGTTCTCTGCCTTGCTGTCTTCATCTTCAAGTCTAACACTGACATCACTGATTTGTAGATAATTGTGAGAAGAGTTCTCTGCCTTGCTGTCTTCATCTTCAAGTCTAACACTGACATCACTGATTTGTGAATGAGCGAGGGAAGAACTCTCTGGTTTGATGTCTTTACCTTCAATTTTAACATTGACATGCATGGACTGTGGGTCAGACTCTGGTATTTTTTCATCTTCTACCAATTCAAGTTTAATATCAATATCAGAAGACTGGCATAAGGTTTCTGATGATATTTTAGTCTCCATTAGATCTTCAAGGGCGTCAGTAAATGATGGAATGGAATCCTCTGTCGCTACAACATCTTCCAATCCGACAGTTGAATGTGATGTCTCAGAGCTTGTTAAATCTTCTAGTGAAAGCCTCTCAGGTTTGTCTGTTCAATTTTATAAGACCTTTCCTTCCATATTGACTTCTCTCGACAGAATATAAGGATAGACACTGGAAAAAATAAAAACACACAAGAAATATTTGAGAAAATGGAAAAGATGTCAAAGAGTGCTTGTTTTGTTGTTATGCTAGCCTGATAGTGTTTGTTATGCTAGTCTGATGGTGCTTGTTATGCTAGTCTGATGGTGCTTGTTATGCTAGTCTGATGGTGCTTGTTATGCTAGTCTGATGGCGCTTGTTATGCTTGTCTGATGGTGGTTGTTATGCTAGTCTGATGGTGCTTGTTATGCTAGTCTGATGGTGCTTTAGCAGAGACGCCAACTTTAAATTTGGCTCACAGCAATTTCAGACACTACTCAGAGGAATTTCAATGCCGAAAGAGGAATTTCCGTAAACAAGAAAGGAATTGGGATGGTATTTGGCATTGTGTTTACATATTGTATAGTTCTAAAAAGATATCATATATGATGGTGATGATGTGATGATGATGATGTCATAGTTGTTGTTGTTGTAGTAGTAGTGGTAGTGATGATGATGTGGTTGGAGGGGAGGGGGTACCCTTGGAACAACTTGACCTCACCGGAATTTGACGGAAGTTTCCTGGAGACCAGATTTTTTTTTGCACCATGCTGGATTATTTTCTGTGAAACCGGAGGTTTGGCATCACTGGCTTTAGGCACTGGCAGGTCGTGTGTCTTTGGTCATGTAAACATCGTGTGTCTTTGGTCATGTAAACATTGTGTGTCTTTCATCAGTCTTTGTTCAGGCACTGACAGGTCATGTAAACATCGTGTGTCTTTCATCAGTCTTTGTTCAGGCACTGACAGGTCATGTAAACATCGTGTGTCTTTCATCAGTCTTTGTTCAGGCACTGACAGGTCATGTAAACATCGTGTGTCTTTCATCAGTCTTTGTTCTTTTCATCTTGAAAAGGCTAGAGGCGTCTACTCATCCATTTCTAAAGGTTTGTCTGGGAATAATCAAATCTCTCATTGAAAACGATGTCTACATCAATAACAAGATGATGGCCCAAATTTCAATTCCCCAGAACCTTTTTTTTTCCAGGCTCACCAGATTAATTATACAAAACATACAAAACAGATAATAAAAAAAAAAAAAAAAAAATAGACCCACGTTTCGCAAGTTTTGAAAAAAACGTAAATGTCTGTTTTGTTTGTTTTTGGAGGTCTAACAGTACTTGGAACAGACTTGGGTCGTTTAAGTGCCAGAAAAAGTAAGATGACAAGCTTGGATAAAAGGAGGAACAGAAGTCGATGATGGAAGAAATGTACAAGTACATGCCTCTGTATCAGTCAGAGACATCAATAGTGGCCTCCCTTGGATCTTTGCAGGAAATGAAAAAATATATAGATGTACTTTTACAAGCAATATCTAATACAGTCCACTTCGGACAATCGCAACACCTTGGGATCAACAAAAATGTTGCGTTTAATCAAATTTGCAATTAACTGATGTTGAGTTTCCTGTCCACAATTGCAACATTTTCCCTCTGAGTTTACGTGGGCTTGACTGTCTATGGCTGCAAGACGCAAAATAATAATAATAATAATAATAATAATAATAATAATAATAATAATAATAATAATAATAATAATAATAATAATAATAATAATAATAATAATAATAATAATAATAATAATAATAATAATAATAATAATAACAATAATAATAATAATAATAATAATAATAATAATGAAGTTCATTTATCATGCGCTCCCCAATCCTCTATACAATAAAGTTCTAGGTGCAACATAACAAAACATTTATTGAAAGTGGACCTGAAATTGAGCTCTATAAAAATTTGACTGCAACTCTTCCACAAATGGAAAATTCAAATTTTAAAATAAATCAGGGCATCATTAGAGAAGAAGGTGATAAAATACAATACATTAAAATGGTGGGTCTTATTACTTACTGGAAGTATGAGTACCATTGATTTGATGTAGAAGGAATGCTAAATAAGCATGTCATTCATATAATAATATAAGAGGAAAAAAAGTAAATACGGATTCAACATGAACCATGAACAGCAAGCACGCTTGAGCAAAACAATGGCATAAAACTTATTTGCACAGGAATTAATTACTTACCACTATTGTTCCTTATAATTATTTACCCAATCAGTCACGAAACGATCAACCAGTTTGTTTACAACAAAAGGCAACCGAGATGTAGCCCGACTCAGTGGCAATCATTTACCTTTTGATTTAAAAGTGTTTACATAACATACTTCCAGCATTGCCGTTTTACTTTTTCATAAGGCGTCCGTTTTCATAATTTTACTTTCCACCATGTTAAATGTGTTCAATATTGGCTTAGACGAAACAGTGAAATTTATCGCTTGGCTACTCAATTAAAATTGGCTACCTTTGGAACCACGACAGGTTTGGAAAGCAAAAAAAAATAATTTCACGAAGGCCATGTAAAAATACACAGGGATGTGTTCAGACAAAGCAAATCTAAAAAGAGTTGCTTAACCTGAGCAATATTATATCGACCATGAGATTTTTTCTTTCTTTCTTTCCCTTCTTTTTCCTATTTAAATTTGACGAATTGGCTGATTTAAGTTAACTGACTGAGAAGTTACAGGTCTAGACAACTGCAAATACAGAATGAAGCCAAACAGAGCACTCCAGTACCTACTACTCAGCGGCATGGCATGCTTACAGTATAAAGTGGTGCCAGACGAAAATGACTTAAACATGCTACATGTGTAAATATAAAAGAAAGAAAAAAAAACTTACATACTTGTAAAGTAAATTTGCATGGTGATGTTTCTATTCCTGCAAATCTTTTCAATAGTTTGTTTATATAAATCACAAACGAATATATTGATTGGAGTTTGGACACTGAGGGAAATGGCTAAAGGGACACATGCAGACATTGAATGTCAATCGAACAAAGGGTCATTTCAAAACTTACAAAGCGTAAGAATGTAAACAGCCCATAGCCTATTAAAAGAGTACTGTAGTTACGTCATGAAACAGCCCCATTCCACTTCGGAAATCAAACATGACACCATACAAGATCTCTCTCTCTCTCTCTCTCTCTCTCTCTCTCTCTCTCTCTCTCTCTCTCTCTCTCTCTCTCTCTCTCTCTATCTATCTATCTATCTATCTATCTATCTATCTACCTATCTGTGTGTGTGTGTGTGTGTGTGTGTGTGTGTGTGTGTGTATGTGAGATGAACGCGCACGCACACACACACACACACACACAAAGTCAAACACGCATATTCACGTGAAGATCATGCATTTAGCATATAGCATCACTATCAAGAAATGTTTGACTTAACTCGTTCACATTCCTTCATATCAATTTTTGCAGCAATAATAATAATAATAATAATAATAATGATGATGATGATGATGATGATGATGATGATGATGATGATGATGATGATGATGATGATGATGATGATGATGATGATGATAATAATAATAATAATAATAATAAATTAATATATACAATAATCACGACACAGAGAGAGAAACAAATGAACTTGTTAATAATCGTGATTTCGATAATAATAAAGATGGTCGAAGTTACCATACTATGACTAGGACGTAAATGACCAACATTAGCTATTTTTCCCCAGTCCAACAGAGTTGGAGCAAAAATTTATCTGCACCTGAGGCGGGTTTTTTCTCGTATGTGAAGATGGTAAAAGTTCGAGCCAGGTATTCAATGTGGCAACATTATAGTACATTATAGTAATAGCCTTAAATGGTGCCAGCAAAAATCCGCTCCTTGAAATCGTTTGAGTGGGGAAATCCAGTCACTCGCTCAGCCATGGTACACAGTCGCTGACAGTCATCAACGGACTGTGTGAATCGGGAGAAAAGCGTGGATAGAAGGCGTTGTGACAGAAAGGGAGTCTGTTTCGCACTGTTGATAAAAGGCGATATATACCATTTCTCAGTTTTATATATTTTACATGGATGTGGTGCCAGGCACCATTTGAACCAATAGAGCCACGCCCCTGCTACTACTACTACTGCAAATAACAGAAATGAACGATATCTATTATTTGCAGTAGTTCTACTGCAAATGACGAAAAGAAACGCTATCTGAATATTTGCAGTACTAGAGTACTACCGCCAATCATGGAAATCACCATTTACAGTACTAGGTTGGCCACATGCATTGAACT
>NC_088371.1:43371971-43381994 GCF_034508935.2 Berghia stephanieae | reverse complement strand
AGGTCATCACAAACACCTTCACTAAATCTCTCTCTCCTCATTTCTTATCTCCTCTTTCTCTTCTCTCTCCTCTTCCTCTCTCACCACTTCTCTCCTCTCTCTCTCTCTCCCTCTCTCTCTCCCTCTCTCTCTCTCTCTCTCTCTCTCTCCTCTTTTCTCCTAACTGTCATACACACACACATGACACATATGCACATTCACATAGAACTCAATAAACACTCAGATCTTTAGCCTCAATAATTTTTCACTATCATCGTTCTGTACTCATCACTAGATTTACTTTGAGCTCTCTTCTCTCTCTCTCTCTCTCTCTCTCTCTCTCTCTCTCTCTCTCTCTCTCTCTCTCTCTCTCTCTCTCTCTCTCTCTCTCTCTCTCTCTCCTCACACACACACACATACACACACAAATCAGTAAAGAGCACCCAGTTCTTTAGCCTCAATATGTTTTCATTTTTCATCTTCCTATACTTAACAGTGATACACACCAACACACACACACATATGGTTCACTTAAATGTTAATTTCCTGGCAATTGCCAACATGAAACATTCGTTAACTTAATATTTACGATTAACAAATAAAACACAACACACATAACAATAACGTTCACTCAATACTTCAACCTAACCTTTCTGTAGCTATCACTATATTCAATTGGAGCAGTCTCTATTTCTCTCTCTCTCTCTCTCTCTCTCTCTCTCTCTCTCTCTCTCTCTCTCTCTCTCTTTCTCATATTTTTCTCTTTCTCTCCCCCTGTGTGTGTCTCTCTCTCACACACACACAAACACACTCTATCTGTCCTTCTGTCAGACAAACTTAAATCTATAAAGTGGATCATATCCTTTTCACATCAGCCATCAATCTCTCTTTTCATCTCCAAGTACACACCTTATCACCACCATCATCATCATCATCATCATTACCATCATCATCTTCGTCATCATCATCATCATCATCATCATCATCATCATCGTCATCATCATCATCACATCAATGCCACTACTACTACTACTACTACTACTACTACTATTACTACTACAACTACTACTACTACTACTACTACTACTATTACTACTACAACCACCACCATCGCCACACCATCATTTCATGAAGGACCACCACTACTACTACTACAACTACCTCCACCACATCATCATCATCACCATCATTACCACCACCACGACGACGACATCAAAACACTATCACCATTAAAACAACAATCACTACCACATCCTTACCACCACTACTACAACCTCCTCCAACACATAAATATCACCACCACCACTTCTGCAACCACCACAACTACATACATCATCATTATCATTACTGCCACCAGTACAACATCCACCATCATATCATTATTACCACCACCCCTACCATTAATTTTATATTTTATACGTCATAATGAAATTGGTTTTGGAACTTTACTTGATTTGAAACAAGGGGTATTGGGATGATTATAGATCTCATTAGATTATATTTAGTTTGCAGAAATTCCTGTTTAAGCATTGAAATTCTTCGGAATTTGTTTCTGAAATTTATGTGAGCGAAATTTTAAGTTGGCGTCTCTGGTCAACTTGAAACAATGGGAGGTGGGCATTAGTGAATCTGTGAATAAGGGAAATGTGGCGACTACCACTACTACTACAACCATCACCACATCATCCCTACCACAACTACTACAACCACCACCACATCATCATACCTACGACTACCATTACTACAACCACCATGTTATAATTACACTTTCAGTTTTTGAAATTCCTCCGAGTGGTGTCAGAAATTGCTGCGAGACACATTTTGGATTGCATCACAATATATTTTAATGAAATTTAAATTTATAGGTTATTTTTGCATGGATGCTTCTTGATCTTAGCGCTGAAAAATTTCCTCCTTTTTAGTGACCGGTCATTTCACCCCTGGGCTATGGCTAAAACAAAGGTGTCCACAACCCAACTTAAGCAATACATTCAATCAAGCCAAGGATAAAATGTATTGCCTAAAGATGTCGAAGATTTGCAGCGGAGATTGTTCAAGACTGATATTGACAGGACGGACGGTGAGACGGTACAGGAATTACTGAGAGAGATAGAGGAGGAAGGAGGTGTAACAAAGTTCAGTGTGAATGAGGATGGTGGTTTTGAGTATTTGTTTTAAGTAACGGGAAGAATGAGGCGTGATTTGAGTGTTTTTTGTGATGCGTTTGTTATGGATGCAACATACAAAGTAAATCGATATTTGTATCCACTTGTGAATGTTATGTGCATAGATGATGAGGGTCATGGTTATCCCAGGGTGGCCAACTTTTCAGAAACTGAATTAGGGAAAATTTTTGGTTACCGCACAATAATGTTAAGAGTGAAGTAATACACAGCCTAATACTAATTTAATACTTTACAAAGAATGAAAATGAAAACAGACATTAAGTTGAAATCAGAGCAATGCTGTGTCAAGATTACAGAGGAGCAAGAAGACAAGATTTGTTTGTGTGTCTTTATATGTTACGGAATAGGTACATTTTGGTTGTCAAAACTTTCATTTTTATTTGACATTTTCTTGATCTTTTAAAATAAAATTATAATTTAATTTAATCAACAGACTTGTTTAATAATTTAAAGATATACTTTTGTGGGGACCTTTTGTAAAATCATTAGTCCGATTGTAGTTGTAAATTTCTTTATATTCTAATGTCGTAAAATCAGTGACACCACTGAATCCCTACCAGCACTTTTACTCACTGAGTCCCTACCACCAGCGCTTTTACTGGGTTCCTACCACCAGCGCCATTACTCACCGAGTCCCTACCACCAGCACTTTTACTCACTGAGTCATAGAGCTTTTACTCACCGAGTCCCTACCACCAGCACTTTTACTCTTCGAGTCCCTACCACCAGTGCTATTACCGTCATAGAGCTTTTACTCAATGAGTCCCTACCACCAGCGCTTCTACTCACTGAGTCATAGACCTTTTACTCACTGACACTGAGTCCCTACCACCAGTGCTATTACTATTACCGAGTTATAGAGCTTTTACTCACTGAGTCCCTACCACCAGTGCTTTTACTCACTAAGTCATAGACCTTTTACTCACTGACACTGAGTCCCTACCACCAGTGCTATTACCGAGTTATAGAGCTTTTACTCACTGAGTCCCTACCACCAGTGCTTCTACTCACGAGTCCCTACCACCAGCGCTATTACTCACCGAGTCCCTACCACCAGCGCTTTTACTGAGTTCCTACCACCAGCGCTATTACTCACAGAGTCCCTACCACCAGCGCTTTTACTCACTGAGTCATAGAGCTTTTACTCACCGAGTCCCTACCACCAGCGCTTTTATTCTTCGAGTCCCTACCACCAGTGCTATTACCGTCATAGAGCTTTTACTCACTGAGTCCCTACCACCAGCGCTTCTACTCACTGAGTCATAGACCTTTTACTCACTGACACTGAGTCCCTACCACCAGTGCTATTACCGAGTTATAGAGCTTTTACTCACTGAGTCCCTACCACCAGTGCTTTTACTCACTGAGTCATAGACCTTTTACTCACTGACACTGAGTCCCTACCACCAGTGCTTCTACTCACGAGTCCCTACCACAAGCGCTTTTGCTCACTGAGTCCCTACCACCAGCACTTTTATTCACCGAGTCCCTACCACCAGCACTATCACTGAGTCATAGAGCTTCTACTCACTGAGTCCCTACCACCAGTGCTATTACTCACTGAGTCCCTACCACCAGCGCTTTTGCACACCGAGTCCCTACCACCAGCACTTTTATTCACCGAGTCCCTACCACCAGCGCTATCACTGAGTCATAGAGCTTCTACTCACCGAGTCCCTACCACCAGCGCTATTACTCACTGAGTCCCTACCACCAGCGCTTTTACTCACTGAGTCATAGAGCTTTTACTCACCGAGTCCCTACCACCAGTGCTATTACTCACTGAGTCCCTACCACCAGCGTTATTACTCACCGAGTCCCTACCACCAGCGCTTTTACTCACTGAGCACCTACGACCAGCGTTATTACTATTACTCACTGAGTCCCTACCACCAGTGCTATTACCGAGTCATAGAGCTTTTACACACTGAGCACGTATGACCAGTGTTATTACTCACCGAGTCCCTACCACCAGCGCTATTACTCAGCGAGTCACAGAGCTTTTACTCGAGTCCCTACGACCAGCGTTATTACTCACCGAGTCCCTACCACCAGCGCTATTATTCAGCGAGTCACAGAGCTTTTACTCATCGAGTCCCTACCACCAGCGCTATTACTCACTGAGTCCCTACCACCAGCGCTTTTACTCACTGAGTCCCTACCACCAGCGCTATTACCGAGTCATAGAGCTTTTACACACTGAGCACTGACCAGCGTTATAACTCACCGAGTCCCTACCACCAGCGCTATTACCGAGTCATAGAGTTTTTACACACTGAGCACGTATGACCAGTGTTATTACTCACCGAGTCCCTACCACCAGCGCTATTACTCAGCGAGTCACAGAGCTTTTACTCATCGAGTCCCTACGACCAGCGCTATTACTCACTGAGTCCCTACCACCAGCGCTTTTACTCGTTGAATCCCTACCACCAGCACTTTTACTCGCCGAGTCCCTACCACATGGCTATTACTGAGTCCCTAACACCAGGGCTAATACTATTAGCCACCAAATCCCTACCACCAGGGGGGACAATATAAGCTAAAATTAGACCCCAAAAATTCTTACAGTGATGCAGAAAAAAACAACAAACAGATCTCTTTCAAATTTACACAAAATGTTTCTTACAACAAGATGGATAGGTTTAGCAATAGTCTTGAAAATAAATTTTTCTGAATTTTTTTTCGATTTCTTAGTGAAAATTTGGTGTGACTGACATGACAGGAAAAAAAATTGATTTAAAAATTCATAAAACTGCTAAATTTTTGTTTAGCCCAAAACCCAACCATCATGATGCAAAACACATCATAAGAAAAATTCTGACCAAATTTGAAGACAATCTGATGGGAAACAATTCAGATGTGAATGTTAGAAAATCAGAGAATGACGCACAATGAAATTTTGAGAAAATGAAAAATTTGTCTTTAATTTGATAATAAAGCTAATAATGCAGACAAAGGCCAACATTCATCAAGTATAACCAATATGGAACAAGAAAACAGTAATATTTTATAAATAGATCAAATTCTGAAAAAAATTATAAACGATTCGCTAACCCATACCCCTTAGAAAAAAAAATGCTGTAAAATTGATTTTTTTACGCCCAGAGATAAAATAATTTTGTGGTCAAATATAATGTCATACCTTATGAATTCATCATTATAATCACAAAACCTAATTATTTACTGTATACAATAGGTTATACAGATGATTTCTAGATATATTAAATGATTTTTCAAAATATGATATGGCACGCTATCCTCATTTTTCATTTTTTTATTCTACTTGAGAGACAAGTCGTATAAAATTAGATATCTAGTCAAGTTGAACTGCAAAATCAATTCTATTTTAGACAATAAAACAGTTAAATAGTGCACTAGCTCTGAATAAAAAGCAATTTGCTTTCCCAAACCCTTGGAATAAAAATCTCTTTCGCCTCAATACAGAAAATGAAAAAGTCAACACTACTTGTTAGCCACCACTTTTTTTGTAGTTCCACAAAGAGGGTTGATCCTGCTCTGGATGGAAAAATTGAAATAAAAAAGAGACACATTTCATTAGCAATTTTTGGAAATGGCATTATTGTCATAAAATGCATTTGTCAAAGACATAGCAATTTTTTAAAAATGATCATTATTCACACCAACACACTTGAAATTTCATTGGTTTTACATCCACAGAACAAAACTCTTGGCAACAAACTATATTCTGTCGTTGTTAATAAATTCAGTAGTAATTCAATTCAAATGATGCTTTGCCATTTTCATTTAGAAAAATGAGCATTTATTTTATAGATCACCAATAAAAAATGTAAAGGCGCAATGGAGATTTGAAAACATTACTAACCATTGTCAAAAAGTGCATGCAGACACTCTGGTCTGCTGGCCCAGATGATGGTTTGCTGATTGATGAGTTTTGCCACAGGCAAAGGTTTGCCTCAACACACCTTGCCAGAATAGCCCTTGAGCCAGCATCTTTATGGATTGTCAGGACACCAGTAACGTCAACAGTGTTCTTTCATGTTAGCTGTCGATGAAAACAAAAAATTAAATTTAATTCACTACAGCAAAATAGGCACATACATGTCAATGCTAAAGTTTATAACATCAACACTTCGCATGTTGAACGGGACATAACGTCTGTTAGGCGATATTACAATTTCTTCGGACAGAGACAACGCAGTTAACGGCCAAGTACACATTTTACAACTGAGTCCGGTGAGAGAAAGTGAGCAAAGTGCCTTTTCCAAGGGCTCAACTATGCGCCGAGCGAGGCTCGAGCCCAGGACCTTCCAGTCCAAAAGCGAGTGTCATACCACTACGACATAGCCGTACGTAATTTTTAAAAATATAATAAAAATGATCACACTAATATAATTATCTCACGTTGTCATCATCATAGGCATTTAAAAACTACTAATAATACTACCACTACAGATATCTTATCATTATAAAATATTACTCTCTCTCTCTCTCTCTCTCTCTCTCTCTCTCTCTCTCTCTCTCTCTCTCTCTCTCTCTCTCTCTCTCTCTCTCTCTCTCTTCTCTCTCTCTCTCTCCATGAACATAACATACAAAACCCAATTTTCCGATAAAAAAAACCCGCCCCCCCCCTCCCCCCCAAAAAAGTTTTGAAAAAGTATGGACGATGCATGCTGTGTCGGCCATAATAAAGCTAATAACAATAACTGAATGAAAAGTATTTTTTTAAAGGACCCTGAGCCTGGAATGTCGTGAGTACTCGAAACCTCTTGATCTTGATAAAATTAGCAACCTTTTGACTGGGGATCGAACATTGAAACACCTGGTTTTAATCGCCTGACATGGAAGGCTGATTTAAATTATTTGGGGGGGGGGGGGGGGGGGGGGGAATTATTATTTTAATTTTTTTTAGCCCTGTTATTGTTATTTTTCACAAAATAAAGTAATAAAGTTAAGTAATTCGCGGTAGCGACAAATGTGTCGTCAGCTGATGCACAATCAACAAACACACAACCCCAAAGCATGTTTAGTTATAAAAATAAGAAATGAATTAAAATGTGCATTTCGTATGCTTACCTTGTAAACTGAGTATTCTGTGACTTGAAAAGAGTGAAGAATTACCAAAGTCCGTCAAAATCAACTTGCAACTGACTAGACAAGATGTCTTCGTTGTATCCGTTGGTTCCACAATGTTTGCATTCATTTGCCTGACAGTAATTCTTATGTTTGTAAATTTTGTGCATGTTCTTAAATAATCACCAGAAATGCATAAAGTTCTCATTTATGTAACACATTTCTTGGAGTATGTTATGCCCTACTTTCTTACATGACTCTACTCTATCCCTTGTAACTATTTTGCTTTATCGGAAATTCTTGTTGCAGCGCCGACTGCACACGCTTGTCTTTTTCAGAGTCACTGGAGAGTATGGCATAAGGTGCTGGGGGTTGTTTTTTTCTTTTGGGCTTTTTAGTTTTATATTTATTTGCTTACCAGTAGTCAGGTTTTTATTAAATTAATTAATCATGGTTTGATATTGAAGTTTATTCTTCCCTCATTTTCCAAGTCAAGGTGTACCTATGTGCTGAGGACTGCGTGGCTGCAGGGGTGTGCAGTTGCTAACGTGGAATGGGTGTGGGGGGGGGGGGGGGGAACTAAATCCCAAGTCAAGGTGTTTCGTCGTGCCTCTGATGTGTTTTTTTTTTCTCAATTATGTTACTGATGAACAGTACATTGCAATGGTGATATTCTTATGAAATATTTGGCATGGGCGTTTGGTTTATGCCTTCAGTTTCGATGTCAATGTTTGTTCTATATTGAATTTGAATCTTTTATTACAATAATAAATTGTATTCCTTGCTGGTTGTGGCTGATATTGCAATCCTACTACATGTCTTGATTTTTTTATTCGTTTTACTTGTACCTACTTCATTACTATTAGCCACCTGTTTGTGTAATAAACCACTGAGTCCCTGCCACCTGTGCTATTGTTCCATCTCTCTCTCTTTCTCTCTCTTGGTCCCTACCACCAGTGCTATTATTATCAACTGAGTCAGTCCCTACCACCAGCCCTATAACCCACTGACTCCCTTCCACCAGTGCTATTAGCCACGGAGCCCCTTCCACCAGATTATTAGCCACTGTCCCTTCATCAGTGCTATTACCCACTGAGTGCCTAGCATCGGTGCGATTAGCCACTGAGTCCCTACCATCAGTGCTATTAGCCACTGAGTCCCTACCATCAGTGCTATTACCCATTGAGTCCCTATCACCAGCCCTATTAGCCACCGAGTCCCTATCACCAGTGCTATTAGTCACTGAGTCCCTACCACCAGTGCTATTATCAACCGAGTCCCTACCATCAGTGCTATTAGCCATTGAGTCCCTACCACCAGTGCTATTACCCACTGAGTCCCTACCACCAGTGCTATTAGCCACTGAGTCCCTACCATCAGTGCTATTACCCATTGAGTCCCTATCACCAGCCCTATTAGCCACTGAGTCCCTACCATCAGTGCTATTACTATTACCCATTGAGTCCCTATCACCAGCCCTATTAGCCACTGAGTCCCTACCATCAGTGATATTACCCATTGAGTCCCTATCATCAGCCCTATTAGCCACTGAGTCCCTACCATCAGTGCTATTACTATTACCCATTGAGTCCCTATCACCAGCCCTATTAGCCACTGAGTCCCTACCATCAGTACTATTACCCATTGAGTCCCTATCACCAGCCCTATTAGCCACCGAGTCCCTATCACCAGTGCTATTAGTCACTGAGTCCCTACCACCAGTGCTATTATTAACCGAGTCCCTACCATCAGTGCTATTAGCCATTGAGTCCCTACCACCAGTGCTATTACCCACTGAGTCCCTACCACCAGCCCTATTAGTCACTGAGTCCCTACCACCAGCCCTATTAGCCACTGAGTCCCTATCATCAGTGCTATTAGTCACTGAGTCCCTATCATCAGTGCTGTTAGCCAATGAGTCCCTATCATCAGTGCTATTAGTCACTGAGTCCCTATCATCAGTGCTATTAGCCACTGAGTCCCTACCACCAGCCCTATTAGCCACTGAGTCCCTATCATCAGTGCTGTTAGCCAATGAGTCCCTATCATCAGTGCTATTAGTCACTGAGTCCCTATCATCAGTGCTGTTAGCCACTGTCCCTATCATCAGTGCTATTAGTCACTGAGTCCCTATCATCAGTGCTATTAGCCATTGAGTCCCTACCACCAGTGCTATTAGCCACTGAGTCCCTACCACCAGCCCTATTAGCCACTGAGTCCCTATCATCAGTGCTATTAGTCACTGAGTCCCTATCATCAGTGCTATTAGTCACTGAGTCCCTATCATCAGTGCTGTTAGCCATTGAGTCCCTATCATCAGTGCTGTTAGCCACTGAGTCCCTATCATCAGTGCTGTTAGCCATTGAGTCCCTATCATCAGTGCTGTTAGCCACTGAGTCTCTATTATCAGTGCTGTTAGCCACTGAGTCCCTATCATCAGTGCTGTTAGCCACTGAGTCCCTTCCACCAGCGCTATTAGCCATCGGTTCCCAGCAACCAGTGCTATTATCAACCGAGTCCCTACCAACAGTGCTATTATCCACTAAGTCTCTCCCACAAATGCTTTTGTTCTCTCTCTCTCTCTCTCTCTCTCTCTGTGTGTGTGTGTGTGTGTGTGTCATCAAAAGTGGCCATTCATTTCCTTCACGAAGTTCCGGACACCGCACAAACACCTCTTCCCCAGCCCATTCTAATCCACATAGTTATCACATTACTACTACTACTACTACTACTACTACTACCACTACTACCAATATCATTACTACTACTACTAGATACGATTAATATATTTCTAACAAGTATC
>NC_088371.1:43346971-43364471 GCF_034508935.2 Berghia stephanieae | reverse complement strand
TATCAGCCAGGAACTCATTTCACACCTGAGTACAGTGAGACAACACAGGGACAGAGTCTTGTCCACTGGACTCAAACCAGGGACCAGCAGGTAAGTAACCGCGTCGCCACCAAACCACAAAGCTTCACAGAGAAAACCCATTTCCGTGTTTGAGACAGTTTGTAAGAAAACCCATCATTTCCGTGTTTGAGACAGTTTGTAAGACACAGGGGTGATTGGCAGATCAGACGAATACATTTGACGAAAAAAAAGCAATTAAAGAAAGATGACAGAACTTTGACAACTTATCTATTGATCTAACAGACAATTAACTCAGAGGCCACAGGATGGCCTGTTTTAGGAGATTTACAGCATTTACGGCACATTTACGTCATTTCTGCACCAGTAAAAAGGAAGAAAGGTAAATTTCATCCCTGGCACCATCCAGTGGATAGAAGAAAAGACAAGAAAGCAAAAAAAAAAAACCCAAAAAACCATTTCCTCACTGATCAAATCATCATCATCATCATTGCCTCTTTCACCCTGAGTCAGGGTATAGGCCAAAAAGTTTCCATCCTTCTCTATCCTGAGCTAACTTTTTTTTATCACTTCACTGTATATCAGCTTCTTTAATTCTTCTCCATGTTCCTCGTGGCCTTCCCCTTGATCTTCTGCCCTGAGGGTTCTAGTCCAATACTTTCTTTGTTTTTTAGCCTGTGATTTTGCTGCCAAAAGCCTATCGATAATATATACTCCAGAGACTCTCCGATCCCTCCAACCCGTGTCACCCCCACCACCCACTATTGACACATCGTTTATTAAAGTAAGAAAGAGGGGAGAAAAGGAGGAATAAAAACAAAATTCAACAGACGGCCTTTTCGTCCATTTTTACCCTGTGTAGTGACAGGTAATGTAAGATCATTAAAGAATAAAATTGATGAACTGTTTTCACTGTGTCGTTACAATAATGACTATCGTCAAGCCTCCATAATAGCTTTAACAGAGACTTGGCTCTCTCCTCACATACCATCATCATGTTTTGATATTGAACAATACTCACTATTTCGAGGAGATCGGACTAATGTAAATAAACGAACTGGGGGTGGGGTGTGCACATATATTAACAACAAATGGTGCCACCCCAATAATTGTCAAATAAAGAAAATGTATTGTGACGATTATATTGAATTTATTACTGTTTCGTCACGACCTTATTATCTACCCCGGGAATTTACTCATGTCATCATCATCAACGTCTACATTCTACCATCATCAGACAACAACACAGCGAAAAATATTTTGAAGAAAGAAATACAGGACATTCAAATGAAGTCGCCAGATGCCGTATTGATGGTCACTGGTGATTTTAACCAATGTAAAGATTTCACTCTCCCGGGACTTCATCAATACGTGGACTGCGAGACAAGGGACAAAAAAAACATTAGATTTATTCCTGTGTAATATTAAAAATAGTTACAAATGTTTACCCCGTGCCCCATTGGGTTTATCTGACCACTGCATGCTCTTGCTACTCCCCACCTACCGCCCTGTTTTTAAACGTGTAAAACCAGTAAAGAAAAGTGTACAGATCTGGAACGGAAGTGTGTGTGAAGATTTGCGTGGTTGTTTTGAATGCACTGACTGGAATGTTTTTATCGAATCATGTGATAGTGTGGATGAGCTGAATGACTGTGTGGGTGAGTATTTAAAATTCTGTGAACAGCTCGTGTCTTGTAAAAAAGAAATAAAATATTATCCTAACAACAAGCCTTGGATAACAAAAGATCTAAAACTTTTATTGAACCAAAAGAAAACTCTCTTTACTAGCAGAAATAAAAAAGATCTGAAAACAAAACAAAAAGAGATAAAGAGAGTAATATCCAGTTGTAGAGACAAGTACAAAAATAAAATTGAAAAATGCTTTTCTTCTGGGGATATACGGGACACGTGGCGGGGGCTTAAAACTGCTGTTAACTATAATCCAAAGCCCACGATTATATCTGAAGATATCGAAATTGAAACTCTAAATAAATTTTATTCACGTTTTGACACAGCAAACAAATTTGATATTGAAAATGAAAAACATAAATTAGACAGGGCTTTGGAAGATGAAATGACTATTGAGGTCAGTGAAGAAGAAACGAGATTCGTATTTTCGAAACTAAACGAGAGGAAGGCTGCTGGGCCGGATGGATTGAAAGGAAAATTATTAAAAGAATGTGCCCATCAACTGTCCCCCATTTATACACATATTTTTAACTGGTCCCTCCAATGCGTTTCGATCCCTGAAATTTGGAAAACTTCAAAAATTATTCCTGTTCCAAAAAAAGAAAAACTTGAATCTATGAACGATCTCAGACCTGTTGCACTGACTTCAATAGTCATGAAATCTTTAGAAAAACTTGTTCTTGTTAAAATTAGGAACCAGTTTATGCCATTGAGTGATAGTCATCAATTTGCTTACAAACCAGGACGTGGCGTAGAGGATGCCATTTTGCTGTTTACAAACAACATCTACAGGCATCTAGATCACGCTAAGAGCTATTGCAGATTGCTTTTCGCAGATTTTTCTTCAGCGTTCAATACAATGCAACCTCAGTTGGTTGTTCAAAAATTGACTAGTCTGAATCTAAACAAGTATATAATTGCTTGGGTGCTCGAATTTCTTACGGAGAGAGCACAATATGTTCAATTAGGACAAAATATATCTTCCTGTATAACTACAAATACTGGTGCTCCTCAAGGTTGTGTATTGTCCCCTGTATTATTCACAATATACACGAATGACTGTAGAAGTCAAAACCTGAGTGTACCTTTGATAAAGTTTGCAGATGACACCGCTCTTCAAGGCCTCATAACAAATGGCAACGAAGTGGCTTATAGGCAAGAAATTGATAGATTTGTGTCTTGGTGTGATGCCCACCACCTAGAGCTTAACATAAGCAAGACAAAGGAGCTAGTGATTGACTTTAGGAGAGTGAAGGAACCGATAGAACCGTTAAAATTAAAGGACCAATTCGTCCAGCGAGTTCCTCACTACAAATACCTTGGTGTAACAATTGATGACAGGCTCAAGTGGGATGAACACTTGAAAATAATTAGGCATAAGATGTGCAGACGTACATATTTTTTATCAAAACTCTCTCAGTTTAGAATAGATAAAACCCTCTGCACATTATTTTATAGAGCAGTAATCGAAAGTGTTTTGTCATTTTGTATAACAGCTTGGGAGGCAATTGCTTAGCAGTGGAAAGGAACAAAATAAATTCAAATATTAAAAAATCTATTAAACGCTATATAAATGATGTTGACGATGTAGATCTTTTATACGAGAAATTTTGTATAAATAAAATAACTAAAATATTAAATGACCAGTATCATCCACTAAGACCATCAGTTATTATGTCAGAAAGAAGTGGTCGCCCTTTCTCTATTTCAACGAAAACAGAGAGACACCGAAAATCATTTCTGCCGTCCAGTATTAGGCTTTATAACAACAAGCAATAATCATTTTATACAATTATTTCGCATTTTTAGTTTCAAAAAATGTAAATATTAAATTATTAATTTATTTGTTTTGCAATCTTTTCAATTTTTAATTTATTGTGACAGTTTTGACTATTTTACAGTGTTGAAATTATTCATATTATAAAGCGCAGCTCTGGTAATGGAGCTACTCCTTTTTCATATATTATACATCCTATTTCCATTGTATTTTTATCTTATTATGTAAATTATAACACGTCTGTACAAAAAATTTCCTTTTTGGGATGCAATAAAGTATTATTATTATTATTATTATTATTATTATGTTATGTTATAGTGGAGTCATTCTTTCTAAGGGTGTGTCCAATCCACCTCCATCGTCTTCTTCCTATTCCCTCTCCCACTGGGTTCTGAGGTGTTTTTTTTCATACTTCATATTTTATTCTATCCATCCATTTTATTCTGTAGCTTACGCATGCACCCGTTTACGAAAATCTGTACCCTCCTTATACATGCCTGTGATGCGTTCCAAGTTTCACATCCCTACTGCAGGACAGACTTTATATATGTTTGAGTTGAAAAGTCTTAGCTTCAGTCGAAGGGAGATATCTCTAGTTCTCCAAACTCTGTCCAAAGATGTGAATGCAGCCTGTGCCTTTCCTATCCGTGCGTTCACCTCTGCTTCCGTGCCTCCATCCTTGTCAATTATACTCCCGAGATAGCAGAAAGTGTCTATATATATCTTCAAGTTCCTGATCTAATACTATGATTATCTCCCTTTGACGCGTACCTATCCTTATGACCTTTGACTTTGCAGGGTGAATTCTTAGACCAATTGATTCCGAGAGGCTGTTTAATGAGGTCCCCTTTCTTTGGAAGCTTGATAAGATGTCCTTCCTTCCAATCCGTTGGGAATATCCCGTCATTCCAGATTCTCTCAAATAGTGGGTGTAGGGCCTCAGCATTTCTTTCAGCATCAACTTTTAGAGCCTCTGGTGGAATCTGGTCTGGTCCAGCAGCTTTCCCCCTTTTCATCTTGTTAATGGCACCCACAATCTCTGCTATCGATGGTGGATCACAGCTAATTGGTAGCTCATTCCTTGCAGGCAAAATTTCCGGTGGGTTGTCTGGTGGACTATTCTTGACCCTCTCAGACGAGTCCGAATAGCCGCAGCCTAAATCTCTAGCTATCTCGGGCGTGGTTTCCAACACGCGAAATACCTTAAAGCACACAAACGTATGTATATCTAGAAAATATTAATCCATAGCAGGGGAAACTATAGTCAGTCACAATTCAAAGGAGCACAGAGAGAGACTAGATGCATGCATGGGCTTTTATAGCCAGTTACGTCACACACACACACACACACACACACACAAAGAAGAAACAACACACAAGACTCACGAACCCACAGTTCTTCACGGACATAAAACAGTTCACAACAACACAGCTGGGGACTAATGCAATTCAGAATACACAACAAAAATGCGTTCCCTACATTAAGAAAAAAGATGAGGGTTCATGCCCTGAGGTAAGAGAAAGACGAGAGTGATGAGGAGAGTGATGAGGACAAAAGAGGGGAGTTGAGTAAGAGGAGAGAATACATGTTGGCCGTAAATCATTATCTTCATCTCCCCCAAATTGTTTCATTAACTCAAGAAAACATCGATAGAAAACACAGACTTGACTGTCAATAAAATGTTTAGCAAAGCTAATTTGACAATGGAATATTGTCTGCTTTATAGAAATCCTTGGCCCAGATTGCCTAAGGTTAATCCATAACATTTTTTTTTCTCCAGCAGACAGAAAAAAAAACTCCGCCACGTTCGCTCTTTGCAAGAAAACCAGAGCATGAGATTATGTTTTTGTAATGACAGGTTCTTCGTATTGATTAATCAAGCAGTTAATGCATAAATCGTGAAAATGCGCAAGAAACGAGTGAATTATAGTAAATGAATACAATACGTTACCACAAGCCGGTGTCCGATGTCTATCAAGCAAGCAGACTTGTCAACAGGGTTGCCAGATTATTTTTCAACAAAATGCCAGGGGAAGACTCAAAAAATGCCAAAACACTCAAAAAGATGCCAAAGTCTGTTGACTCCCACCCCCACTAAGAAAACTACTCACTTTTGATAGACAATTTACTATCATATCCTGGTGGCTTGCGTGTTTTCTTTTCTTTTCTTTTATTTTTTTTTTTATTTATTTTTTTTTTTTTTTGAATTATACTAAATTTCCTGTTGGGGTAATTATTTACCTACTGACTACTAAGTGGAGTGCTAAACCACTACACCACGGTTGGATTTTAAGAATGAAAAAGAAATGTGAAGATGTTTGTTTTTACGCGTTTAGAAATAATTAAGAAAAGGTGTCATTTGAAGTATAATATACAAGAAAAGAAAATGCCAAATGAAAATGCCAAATGCCAAATGATTTTTCTAATGCCAAACGGTTTTCAAAAATGCCAGATTTTTGGAATCTGGCATTTAAAATGCCAAACTGGCAACCCTGCTTGTCAAAGTGATGCAGGGTTGGGGCAAAGCGGAAATGTCAAGGTCACGTGTGTCATAAAAGTTCAAAGTTCAATATGATCATACAATAAGCTCACAGCAGGAATACCAATTTGGCGCTGCTAGCACAAACTTCCATTTAAATTTAATCTTTTTTTTTTTTTTTTCTAAAAAGCCAATTTGTATGGGGAAAATTGTATTGTCATTTTGGAAGTTTTTTCGCATATTCAAACCACAAAACGTTACTCATTTGATAACAAACGAACACTTAATATACAAAATATACGTTTTCGCACTCACTATACAATGTGAATATAATATCTGCTTGAGACATATGGCAGCGGGGAAATAAAGGTGTGATTTATTTATCAAGTGCGTTTTAGGGGAAAATCGATGTTAGAAAAATAAAAGTTCAATTTATTTTTATTTTATGACTAGTTTCACATATTTTGTGAAATCAATCTGGCAATCATAGGGTACCTAAGGACGACGGCCAATGGTTTGATGGGCTTTGGCGTGTCTCCGCACAGCTGTTGTTTATTAACAATGTAAAGAACATGCACAGTTACCATGATAGAGTCACAGTGAACACTGTATGTTAAACTAGTTTTTAATGATAAAAACACAACCAAGTCAGCACCCATTCATTTCTAAACGTTAAGGGCTTAAACTGATTGTTTGTAAATGAAGAGCAACTCTCTTACCGTATGTAGGCTACTCAGGTGTAAAATGAGTACCCTAGTCTACGTCATCTCTACGTCGAAAAAAAAAATCTTAATACTGCATTGCAATCGTCATGTCTCGTTCTTCATGTCGAGTGCATCAATTGGCATGGGACCTCCTTGCAGCTAGAGGCACCTTAATGAACCAGTTTAGATAGAGAGATAAATAATGTGAACAACATAAGTGTGACTTATATGACTGGAGACAATAACATAAGACAAACAACGTGTCGACTCTAAACCTTCGTCTGGAGATCAACAAGACACAATAAAATGGTCTTTAATTGCATTTTGTTGAATAATAAATTTGGCTACGAAGATATGTATTGGGGGGTGGGGGGGGGGGGGTAGACATGAAGGGAAGAAATAAATAGGGTGAATTAGAGCACTTGTAAAGAGGTTTGAGCACATTTAATGGATGCTCTAACATAAAAGGGAAAATAAAAGATCAATATTGTAACACACCGAAAGATACAGACAGCAACGATCTGATCGTGGCCTTCATTAACATAGCCTGACCGCGGCCTTCGTCAACTCAAACCGTAGCCATCGTTAATTTATAGATAGTTCGAAGATGACGTCACTCAGGTCTTTGTCATTGTTTTTTGCCATCCGCGTTTATGAGTAATGCTCACTGAACTGTATTAACCGAACAGCAATTAATCGAACTATCTATAGATAGTATGCAGATGACGTCACTCAGGTCTTTGTTATTGTTTTTGTCATCCGCGTTTGTGAGTTGTTCTCACTCAACTGTATTAACCAGACTATAAAAGTTCATGGTTACACAGAGTTTGTGTGTTGGTCCGTTATACTTCCGGATGGCAATGTTGTGAACTCCTTGGCCAAGCGCATTCTATCTTTTGCCTGACACTGACCAAACAGACAAGTCTTTGGCCACAAAAGAAAACAAATCGTGAGTTGTATTCAATAGGTCAACCACACTCGTTTCCTTGAGCTCTACTAACGACAACTCACTTGACGGTGTAAAAACCTTTTAAAAATGACATCAAACTATAGATTTAGTATGCAGATGACGTCACTCAGGCTTTTGTTATTGTTTTTGCCATCCGCGTTTGTGAGTTGTTCTCACTAAACTGTATTAACCAGACTATAAAAGTTCAAGGTTACACAGAGTTTGTGTGTTGGTCCGTTATACTTCCGGATGGCAATGTTGTGAACTCCTTGGCCAAGAGCATTCTATCTATAGAAGTTGACGTCAATCGACTCTTGTTATTGCTTTTTTGCCATCCACATTTATGAGTAATTCTCACTAAATTGTATTCACCAGATTATAAACGTTTACGGTTACACATAGTTTTATGTGTTGGTCCGTAATACTTCCGGATGGCAATGTTGTGAGTTTCTCAGCCAAGCCCATACTATCTAAAACGGATAAACACACAAAACCATGTGTAATCTTGAACGTTTACAGTCAGGTTAATACAGTTTAGTGAGAATTACTCATAAGCGTGGATGGCAAAAAAAGAATAACAAAGACTTGAGTTATAACGTCAAATTCATTCTATCAATAAATTCAATTTCCATCCAGCATCTGGATCATCCAACCCGACATAATAACGTTTGGAGGTGAAGGGTCACGAGTCACATCGTTCTTGCTACACACGTGTTCTTATTTTCGTCTGTGTGTCACGCTTGCCGCCTGCAACGGGAGATAATAATAATATAAATAATGATGCGTTACTCACACATTGCGAGAGAAGCAAGGGCTTTGTTTATTTATCCAACACGACACACCACTGAGTTTTGCACGCCTGTCATTTAAAATAAAATTTTTTTTATATATTTTAGTTCAACGATGTTCACAGCACAATGCACGGAGCATAAGTGTGAGTCTGGTTGGGGTTAAAGGTCACTGTCCTCACATCATGTGGTGACCTTGACATGTAATATTATTATCGGAGTCTCTTCATATTTTTTTATTTTAAAAAAAAAAAAAAATGAATTCTGCCTTAGTGCTCATCGCTCATAATGTTTGAATAAGCGTGAATTGATATTATGCGTTTAGGTAAAATACTCACAACATCCGCCAGCCAGATTAAATATACCAACAAATAAAACGGTGTGTGAGCTTGACCATTAGTCTGATTAATATAACTTCGTGAGAACTAATCACCAAAATAGCTACCTGGAAATAAACAAAGCCGAAAGACGTTAATTTCGTTCCTTCAAAAGTCTGAATGATATAATTTAGTGATAACTAAGCACGAACAGGTCGTCTACAAAACAACAACAAGTGAAGAGGGAATCGAAAACGATGATGTTCTTGACTTCGCATCGTCACAATTATTAGAATTTAGCCATAAAAACGCACCCACCTATAGATAGAATGAAGTTGACGTCACTCGGGTCTTTGTTATTGTTTTTTGCCATCCACGTTTATGAGTATTTCTCACTTAACTGTATTATCCAGACTATAAAAGGTCATAGTTACACACAGTTTTGTGTGTTGGATTGTGAGCTTCTAAGCCAAATGTACACTATCTATAGAAGATACGAAATAGACGTCATCCACCTCTTTGTTATTGTTTTTAGCCCGCCATTTCTATGACGTGTGGTCACTAAATTTCATCAATCAGACTATAGATAGAACGAAGATGACGTCACTCATGTCTTTGTTATTGTTTTTTGCCATCCGCGTTTATGATAAATGCTCACTGAACTGTATTAACCTGACTATAAACGTTCATGGATACACACAGTTTTGTGTGTTGGTCCGTTATACTTCCGGATGGCAATGTTATGAGCTTCTTCGCCAAGCGCATACTATCTATAGATAGAACGAAATTGACGCCACTCAGGTCTATGTTATTGTTCTTTGCCATCCATCCATGTTTATCAGTCATTCTCACTAAACTATAAACCAGACTATAAACGTTCATGGGTACACTTAGTTTTATGTGTCGGTCCGTTATAATCTGGATGGCAATGTTGTGAGCTTCTTTGCCAAGCGCACATCATCTATAAACGTTTAATGTCACACGTGCTTTTGGGTGTTGGGCATGGCCTATTAAGCACTGTAGTTACGTCATGATGTTGGTGGATGTTGTGAATTTATTCACTTAACTCATAGCATCAATTGAGTAAATGCACTTGTCACCCCATATGTCAATCCGGTATCAAGCCGGAATGATTTCAAACTATAAAACCGGGATCGATCTCGGTCCCTTTGTGGGTGAAGCGGGTGCGCTACCAACTGAGCTATCTGGACCCCCTGACTGAAGACACGGTATGGCGATCTTTAACTTTAATACATTTAAATCCTCATCTATGTTCATCGCAAACTCAATTAAATCGCCCATTTTGGTGCTTGACTCAAGGAACCGTGTTATAAATCACGTGACGCCAACACGTATCCTGGTTTTGACAAAACATTTATTTTAAACATATTTTAGTTTCAGCAACGATCGTTGAAAAATACCCGCAGCCTTTCAATATGTTTAAAACTGGCTGGAGTCTTCAATAAAATATGTCGTACTTCTGGAGAAAAACGAACCGTATTTAAAATTTGGCCAGAAAACTCGTCCTTCAAAGATCGATCGATTTAAATGACCCTCATCTTAGCAAAAACTCTCAAACCTGGGACTTCGCGAAGATCGATTTAACGAGGGTCATTTAAATCTATTGATAGTTGAAGGACGATTTTTCTGGCCAAATTTTTAAATACCGGTTTTTCCAGAGTAGGGCAGAAATGTCAGTAGTCCTTCAGAGCCATTATCTCATGGAGCCGGAGTTAATCACGGGCTCTATAGATAGTTCGAAGATGACGTCACTCAGGTCTTTGTTATTGTTTTTTGCCATCCGCGTTTATGAGTAATGCTCACTGAACTGTATTAACCTGACTATAAATGTTCATGGATACACACAGCTTTGTGTGTTGGTCCGTTATACTTCCGGATGGCAATGTTATGAGCTTCTCAGCCAAGCGCATACTATCTATTGAGTGAAACGGACAATAGTGATTGCTAGCTACCCTTGGACATGAGGCTAGTCTATCACAATATATTGTGTGTGTATGGGGGGGGGGGGGTAGGGAAAAAATCTCGACTCTTACCGAGAACGACCTCGGTCCCTTTGCTGCTCTTGCACCTAAGCTATCAACGCGTTTATGATAAATGCTCACTGAACTGTATTAACCTGACTATAAACGTTCATGGATACACACAGTTTTGTGTGTTGCTCCGTTATACTTCCGGATGGCAATGTTATGAGCTTCTTCGCCAAGCGCATACTATCTATAGATAGAACGAAATTGACGCCACTCAGGTCTATGTTATTGTTCTTTGCCATCCATCCATGTTTATCAGTCATTCTCACTAAACTATAAACCAGACTATAAACGTTCATGGGTACACTTAGTTTTATGTGTCGGTCCGTTATAATCTGGATGGCAATGTTGTGAGCTTCTTTGCCAAGCGCACATCATCTATAAACGTTTAATGTCACACGTGCTTTTGGGTGTTGGGCATGGCCTATTAAGCACTGTAGTTACGTCATGATGTTGGTGGATGTTGTGAATTTATTCACTTAACTCATAGCATCAATTGAGTAAATGCACTTGTCACCCCATATGTCAATCCGGTATCAAGCCGGAATGATTTCAAACTATAAAACCCGGGATCGATCTCGGTCCCTTTGTGGGTGAAGCGGGTGCGCTACCAACTGAGCTATCTGGACCCCCTGACTGAAGACACGGTATGGCGATCTTTAACTTTAATACATTTAAATCCTCATCTATGTTCATCGCAAACTCAATTAAATCGCCCATTTTGGTGCTTGACTCAAGGAACCGTGTTATAAATCACGTGACGCCAACACGTATCCTGGTTTTGACAAAACATTTATTTTAAACATATTTTAGTTTCAGCAACGATCGTTGAAAAATACCCGCAGCCTTTCAATATGTTTAAAACTGGCTGGAGTCTTCAATAAATATGTCGTACTTCTGGAGAAAAACGAACCGTATTTAAAATTTGGCCAGAAAACTCGTCCTTCAAAGATCGATCGATTTAAATGACCCTCATCTTAGCAAAAACTCTCAAACCTGGGACTTCGCGAAGATCGATTTAACGAGGGTCATTTAAATCTATTGATAGTTGAAGGACGATTTTTCTGGCCAAATTTTTAAATACCGGTTTTTCCAGAGTAGGGCAGAAATGTCAGTAGTCCTTCAGAGCCATTATCTCATGGAGCCGGAGTTAATCACGGGCTCTATAGATAGTTCGAAGATGACGTCACTCAGGTCTTTGTTATTGTTTTTTGCCATCCGCGTTTATGAGTAATGCTCACTGAACTGTATTAACCTGACTATAAATGTTCATGGATACACACAGCTTTGTGTGTTGGTCCGTTATACTTCCGGATGGCAATGTTATGAGCTTCTCAGCCAAGCGCATACTATCTATTGAGTGAAACGGACAATAGTGATTGCTAGCTACCCTTGGACATGAGGCTAGTCTATCACAATATATTGTGTGTGTATGGGGGGGGGGGGGGGGGGGGGGGGGGGGGTAGGGAAAAAATCTCGACTCTTACCGAGAACGACCTCGGTCCCTTTGCTGCTCTTGCACCTAAGCTATCAACTCCCCCCCCCCCCCCCCCCCCCCCCCCCCCCCCCCCCCCCCCCCCCCCCCCCCCCCAATGAATATCAGTAGCTTGTCCCATAGGCGAGCTATAGCTCGCCAGTGAGACAATTTGTCCCGATCCACCAGATGGCGCCACCAGTCTTTGGCAATGGCTCGCCTGTGGGACGGAGTGCTCGCCAAATCCGTGGCTAAAATGGCGACGTGGTCACGTGTTGCTTTTTATCGATACCAAAATAGTATTGACATTGGGTTAAACTAGATAAAATGGCTTTTTAAGAATATTTGACATCTATATTTGGAGTTAAAATGGAAGAAATAAAGGATTTAATAAATTTAGAGTATGGCAGTACCTATGTGTCCTCCATGGGTGAACCATCGCTGTAAATAAATTAAATTATATTGACTACTGTCTCGAAAGTATATTATTGGGTAATTCGATATAAAATTTTCCGCGCCAAAACTAAAACAAGAAAAGGAGTGGAGTTGCCTCGATAATAGGTAGCTACTGCTAGAGTAGGTAAAGCAAAACTGAAACGAAAAAGGAACATGGTCAATGGCATCAACATGAAGAGTAAGTTTAAGCTGACGTAAAATAATAAGTCGAGGGCTTTTCATCCTCTCTTAGTCTTAGCGTATTCAAATCTGTCACTCCACCCCTAGGAAACGATGCTTTTTTCCTTTTTTCTATATTGGAGTTTGAGGATGTAGCGTAAAAAACAAACAAAAAGAAAACCGCGTCGATCTTCTTATTCTTAGCACATCATCACTCTGATCTCTTCTCCACTTGTACTGCAACTAAATCTACACATGAAAAGGGAGATCTTATTAGCGTTATGGCTATAGACTTTCATATGTCCACCAATAAATATTAACTAAAGTTTCATAGAGAGAGAGGCTTGGAGTTGAGTAGAGAGAGACAAGGAGGCGGAGGGAGATCAAAATCTTGGTCCCTGGCCAATTTTGGCTTCCTAACCTAATGACAATGTAAAACCGTATTTTCGTTTATGGAACTGTTTCTCTTTATGTTGAAGAGGCGAGTTTGATTTTTTTAAATTCTATTATTACTTGTTTGGTTTGCTGCGATTCAAGTTCAAATTCATATCTTCTTTTTTTTTAAAAAACTGGCTAGCAATGGCAATAATAATACTACCCTGCCCCTCCCCCTCCTCCAGAAAGGTGAATGAAAATGTAAGCGAATTTTTGAAATTAAGAGAAAATTGAAGAACAAAAGAATGAAAACTAAAAAGGTGAGTCCTTCAGAAAGCTCCTAGTGCCAA
Source organism: Berghia stephanieae (assembly GCF_034508935.2). Taxonomy (NCBI): domain Eukaryota; kingdom Metazoa; phylum Mollusca; class Gastropoda; order Nudibranchia; family Aeolidiidae; genus Berghia; species Berghia stephanieae. The sequence goes on along the minus strand of NC_088371.1, from coordinate 43,350,887 downwards.
GGGAAACAACTCAAATATTCCCTCGATTAAGCCTAAGAATAAATATAACTATAACCTAGTACCTTTAACTAACCCTAATACTAGGAAAAACAAACACCCAAGCACCTTTACTAAAACTAATCCTAATAGAAAAAAAATCTGATCTCGACCTAAACCTAATTTATTATTAGTTTTGCATGTTTTTTCTGCTAATTTGCAAATGACATTTACAATAACAACAAAATACAAGTGACATTCAGTTCTTTTCGTGGATTCTGTTTTTTCTATTTCTTCTTAATAACATAATTTGTATTGGATATCTCCACAGGTCAGATGGATCTGTAGTGTAGTGAGTAGTGGTGAAGTTGTTTGACCCTGAACTGGAAGGTCCCGGGTTCAAATCACTTGATTCAACGGGTGATTGAATTACCCTTAATTTAAGGAAGGTTTGCAAGTTACTATTATTATATTTATATGAATCTGTAAAAATAGTTTTATAATTTTTAGATTGGCCAGTAATTCTGTGCTCGTTGACAAAAATATGGGCTGTACAGAAAAAAATTTGAACCCTGCTTTTATATGTGTGACTTACACATTGGGCAGGCATGACAATTTGAATGATGGGTTTTGACTGGAATGCGTTTTTTATTTAGTGATTTTGTATTCTGGCACTGTGCTATTATCTTTGTTTTGGTGGTCTAACTGGATTTTACGTCATGTATTCATGTTTTAACTGTCTGTTATTGGCTAAAGTTGGTTGATCATATGACCAAGAACAAACTATTCAGCAAAGATCAACATGGTTTCATGGCGGGAAGGTCTACAGTAACAAACCTACTTGAAACAATGGATGACTGGACGAGAGACCTGGAATTAGGCAACAATTTAGATGTCATATACCTCAACTTCAGAAAGGCATTTGTCAAAGTTCCACACTGGCGCCTAATCAGGAAATTGGAACAGTATCAAATTAATGATCAGACAGTCAAATGGGTCAGAGATTCCTCAAAGATAGAAGACAAAAAGTGATAGTGAATGGAACAGCATCAACGGAGAGACTGGTAACAAGTGGAGTTTCACAAGGAAGTGTACTGGGACCAGTTCTCTTCCTGATTTATATCAATGACTTGCAGACAATCTATCATCTAAATGTAAAATCTTTGCCGATGATACTAAGCTCTATGGAGTAGCTAATACAGAAGAAGAAAGAAACACCTTACAACAAGATTTGAAAAAGCTTCAAGAATGGTCCGAAATATGGCAGATGGAGTTCAATGTAGATAAATGTGCAGTTCTTCACCTAGGAAAAAACAACAGAGAAGCAAACTATATAATGAAAGAAAAACCCCTGCAGAAATCCAATGGGGAAGAAAGACCTAGGAGTATTTATTGATAGGAAGCTAAACTTCAAGAAGCAAATTCAAGATGTTCAATCTAAGGCTAGTAAAACACTCGGAATAGTGAAAAGAAATTTCAAGAATCTGAAAACAAAACACATGACTACCATCTACAAGACTATGGTTAGATCAAAGCTGCATATGGTATCCGAAGTTTGAGGGAGACAAAGCTGTTTGGAAAGAGTGCAAAGGAGAGCAACAAAACTTATCACACACCCGAAAGAAAAAACCTACTGTGAGAGATTGAAAGAATTAAATCTCCCGACCTTAGATTACAGGAGAAGAAGGGGAGATATGATCCAAACATATAAAATAGTAAAGGGAATAGACAGGGTAGAGGCAGGATTCCTTAAACCAAACAAGAACATTCAGACACGAGGAAACAGCAAGAAACTGAAAAAAGAACGTTTTAAAACAAATGAAAGAAGGAACTTTTTTTCATCTAGAATTGTAAATAACTGGAATAAACTGCAAGAAACCACAGTATCAGCAAAAAATTTGAATAAATTCAAAGCAGAGTTGGAGATAAGCAGCACCCTAGGAAACAAGTTCAATTATAAAAATTGGTCCAATCATTAATAGATGAGGAGGAGCGAAGGAGACTACACCAAGTCTAAAAGCTCTATACAGAGGTATCCAGGTAAAGGAGGGTTTTGAACTCGAATGTCCCTTGTTTAGTGTTTTGCTCTTTTTACATTTTATGTAGGCATCCTGCATATATATTGTAGATGTTATAACATTCAGTTTTGTACATTACTATTAATGTTGATTAATCTAAATTTCAGATGGCATTCCAGTATCTGTAGTGGTGTTCGTGTTCAGCCTGGCAGCACCAAAGATGGGCAACTCAAAGGTGAAAGGGTCAGGGCCATGATTCAGCTTTAACTATAAAATCATTTCCTGGACATGATATTTGAGTGAGTAGAAATCCCATTAACATAACCTGACCCCAAAAAATGTGACCAATCTCAATGAAGCAGTATTATTTCGGGGTGACGCTTCGGAAGTTAATATTATAAGATCATTGAAATCTTGCATTTATTATTAAATTTTTTAAATTTTCTATTGCTGTTGCACGAGCTTGAGGTGCATGCACTGGGACTGAGTTCGAAGTTGCAGGTATTAAAGAATATTACTATTACACTCCTCTCAATGGTTTCATCTGTTAGTATTTTTATTTATTTATTATAATTTTTTTTTACAATAATTGGTTCTCAAAGTTGACAAATCCTCATTTTTATTTTTATATTATTGTTACTCTCAGGCAAATGAGCAATGAATAAATGGTCACAACACTAAACTTGGGAAAGTCGATGCAGTCAGGACGAATAATTTCTGAGCGCTGCCTAGCAGGTAACTATATATCGCTCTAATCGAGCGACATCTAATGCCTGCTAAAATAAAATAGTGTATGGATGTATGTTTCATTCCAATGGCATATGGCAGAGATATTGTTTAATTAATTGTTTGTTGATGTACTTAGATAATAAAGCACAAAGGTGATTTTCTGCACTTCTGACTGTGCATCTTCACAGATCATATCTGGACTTGCGTTGTGCTAGCTCACTTTTCTGAATTAAAAATTCACCCCATACACCGGAGCATACTCAATGTCTCAATCGTTTCTATGTTATATGTTTGTGATGAGAATATTGGCTATTAAGCTTAACTGCTGGTCAAAAATTACTTCGCGATGGTGGCGAACGAATCGGCGATCTCAAGAAGTGGGTGAGAGAGGGATCTAGAAATGACTTTGGGTTTGAAACGAATATTTTTGTGTTCGTGGATAGCTCACACGGTAGAGCCACGCTCTCACCTGCCAGGCGGAGTTGTCGTACCAATAAGGTCGCAGGTTCAAACCCCACCACCGCCGCGAAAAAAAAAAAAAAATTATTCTCTATTGTCTTCTGGCACTTTTCTACTCACTTCATATCTTGTTGCTAGTGCAGTCCATAGTTTTCGTTGTTATTGGGGAGTGCTTTAGTCATCTTGGAAATAATGTCCCAAAAGTTGTGTCATCTGCATGTGTATGACGATTTTCTATTTATAAACAAGAGTGCCGACGGTTTTCCTCGGATCTGCGGAAATCCGCGGTTTTGTAGTTTAGAGGAGGAATTTCCTCCTTTTTAAAATTACAATTTCTCGAAACAATGTGAGAGTTGATGTGTGGTGGAACACACAGGTGCAGTTTTCCACTCTCCAGAAGTTAGCTAGAATATCAATGATAGTCTATCATCTCAATTGCTCTAAAAGTGGGGTTTAGTGCAGTAGAAATGGGGCAATCGTTCAACATTTTCCTACTTTTTCACTTTTTGTCACCACCAGCACCGAAACAAACAAAAATTCTGGGCTTTATTACACATGGCGCTTGAGTTTTTCATCAAATTTCTTTGACGCATTGATCAATGATTCAGTGTTCGATTTGGATTGATAGCCTATCAGAAGATTTTCAAAGTAATCTTGTGTTCCTCTGCTTGGGTTTCAACAAGGGTATCTCAGCTGTAAAGCCTTTTTTATTCCACTTTGGCAAGAATGATTGA
>NC_088371.1:43339724-43346871 GCF_034508935.2 Berghia stephanieae | reverse complement strand
AGTAAAGCTCTGTGACTCGCTGAGTAATAGCGCTGGTGGTAGGGACTCGGTGAGTAATAACACTGGTCATACGTGCTCAGTGTGTAAAAACTCTATGACTCGGTAATAGCGCTGGTGGTAGGGACTCGGTGAGTTATAACGCTGGTCAGTGCTCAGTGTGTAAAAGCTCTATGACTCGGTAATAGCGCTGGTGGTAGGGACTCAGTGAGTAAAAGCGCTGGTGGTAGGGACTCAGTGAGTAATAGCGCTGGTGGTAGGGACTCGATGAGTAAAAGCTCTGTGACTCGCTGAATAATAGCGCTGGTGGTAGGGACTCGGTGAGTAATAACGCTGGTCGTAGGGACTCGAGTAAAAGCTCTGTGACTCGCTGAGTAATAGCGCTGGTGGTAGGGACTCGGTGAGTAATAACACTGGTCATACGTGCTCAGTGTGTAAAAGCTCTATGACTCGGTAATAGCACTGGTGGTAGGGACTCAGTGAGTAATAGTAATAACGCTGGTCGTAGGTGCTCGTGAGTAAAAGCGCTGGTGGTAGGGACTCGGTGAGTAATAACGCTGGTGGTAGGGACTCAGTGAGTAATAGCACTGGTGGTAGGGACTCGGTGAGTAAAAGCTCTATGACTCAGTGAGTAAAAGCGCTGGTGGTAGGGACTCAGTGAGTAATAGCGCTGGTGGTAGGGACTCGGTGAGTAGAAGCTCTATGACTCAGTGATAGCGCTGGTGGTAGGGACTCGGTGAATAAAAGTGCTGGTGGTAGGGACTCGGTGTGCAAAAGCGCTGGTGGTAGGGACTCAGTGAGTAATAGCACTGGTGGTAGGGACTCAGTGAGTAGAAGCTCTATGACTCAGTGATAGTGCTGGTGGTAGGGACTCGGTGAATAAAAGTGCTGGTGGTAGGGACTCAGTGAGCAAAAGCGCTTGTGGTAGGGACTCGTGAGTAGAAGCACTGGTGGTAGGGACTCAGTGTCAGTGAGTAAAAGGTCTATGACTCAGTGAGTAAAAGCACTGGTGGTAGGGACTCAGTGAGTAAAAGCTCTATAACTCGGTAATAGCACTGGTGGTAGGGACTCAGTGTCAGTGAGTAAAAGGTCTATGACTCAGTGAGTAGAAGCGCTGGTGGTAGGGACTCAGTGAGTAAAAGCTCTATGACGGTAATAGCACTGGTGGTAGGGACTCGAAGAATAAAAGCGCTGGTGGTAGGGACTCGGTGAGTAAAAGCTCTATGACTCAGTGGAGTAAAAGCGCTGGTGGTAGGGACTCTGTGAGTAATAGCGCTGGTGGTAGGAACTCAGTAAAAGCGCTGGTGGTAGGGACTCGGTGAGTAATAGCGCTGGTGGTAGGGACTCGTGAGTAGAAGCACTGGTGGTAGGGACTCAGTGAGTAAAAGCTCTATAACTCGGTAATAGCACTGGTGGTAGGGACTCAGTGTCAGTGAGTAAAAGGTCTATGACTTAGTGAGTAAAAGCACTGGTGGTAGGGACTCAGTGAGTAAAAGCTCTATAACTCGGTAATAGTAATAGCACTGGTGGTAGGGACTCAGTGTCAGTGAGTAAAAGGTCTATGACTCAGTGAGTAGAAGCGCTGGTGGTAGGGACTCATTGAGTAAAAGCTCTATGACGGTAATAGCACTGGTGGTAGGGACTCGAAGAGTAAAAGTGCTGGTGGTAGGGACTCGGTGAGTAAAAGCTCTATGACTCAGTGAGTAAAAGTGCTGGTGGTAGGGACTCGGTGAGTAATGGCGCTGGTGGTAGGAACCCAGTAAAAGCGCTGGTGGTAGGGACTCAGTGAGTAAAAGTGCTGGTAGGGATTCAGTGGTGTCACTGATTTTACGACATTAGAATATAAAGAAATTTACAACTACAATCGGACTAATGATTTTACAAAAGGTCCCCACAAAAGTATATCTTTAAATTATTAAACAAGTCTGTTGATTAAATTAAATTATAATTTTATTTTAAAAGATCAAGAAAATGTCAAAATAAAAATGAAAGTTTTGACAACCAAAATGTACCTATTCCGTAACATATAAAGACACACAAACAAATCTTGTCTTCTTGCTCCTCTGTAATCTTGACACAGCATTGCTCTGATTTCAACTTAATGTCTGTTTTCATTTTCATTCTTTGTAAAGTATTAAATTAGTATTAGGCTGTGTATTACTTCACTCTTAACATTATTGTGCGGTAACCAAAAATTTTCCCTAATTCAGTTTCTGAAAAGTTGGCCACCCTGGGATAACCATGACCCTCATCATCTATGCACATAACATTCACAAGTGGATACAAATATCGATTTACTTTGTATGTTGCATCCATAACAAACGCATCACAAAAAACACTCAAATCACGCCTCATTCTTCCCGTTACTTAAAACAAATACTCAAAACCACCATCCTCATTCACACTGAACTTTGTTACACCTCCTTCCTCCTCTATCTCTCTCAGTAATTCCTGTACCGTCTCACGTCCGTCCTGTCAATATCAGTCTTGAACAATCTCCGCTGCAAATCTTCGACATCTTTAGGCAATACATTTTATCCTTGGCTTGATTGAATGTATTGCTTAAGTTGGGTTGTGGACACCTTTTTTTTAGCCATAGCCCAGGGGTGAAATGACGGTCACTAAAAAGGAGGAAATTTTTCAGCGCTAAGATCAAGAAGCATCCATGCAAAAATAACCTATAAATTTAAATTTCATTAAAATATATTGTGATGCAATCCAAAATGTGTCTCGCAGCAATTTCTGACACCACTCGGAGGAATTTCAAAAACTGAAAGTGTAATTATAACATGGTGGTTGTAGTAATGGTAGTCGTAGGTATGATGATGTGGTGGTGGTTGTAGTAGTTGTGGTAGGGATGATGTGGTGATGGTTGTAGTAGTAGTGGTAGTCGCCACATTTCCCTTATTCACAGATTCACTAATGCCCACCTCCCATTGTTTCAAGTTGACCAGAGACGCCAACTTAAAATTTCGCTCACATAAATTTCAGAAACAAATTCCGAAGAATTTCAATGCTTAAACAGGAATTTCTGCAAACTAAATATAATCTAATGAGATCTATAATCATCCCAATACCCCTTGTTTCAAATCAAGTAAAGTTCCAAAACCAATTTCATTATGACGTATAAAATATAAAAATTAATGGTAGGGGTGGTGGTAATAATGATATGATGGTGGATGTTGTACTGGTGGCAGTAATGATAATGATGATGTATGTAGTTGTGGTGGTTGCAGAAGTGGTGGTGGTGATATTTATGTGTTGGAGGAGGTTGTAGTAGTGGTGGTAAGGATGTGGTAGTGATTGTTGTTTTAATGGTGATAGTGTTTTGATGTCGTCGTCGTGGTGGTGGTAATGATGGTGATGATGATGATGTGGTGGAGGTAGTTGTAGTAGTAGTAGTGGTGGTCCTTCATGAAATGATGGTGTGGCGATGGTGGTGGTTGTAGTAGTAATAGTAGTAGTAGTAGTAGTAGTAGTAGTTGTAGTAGTAATAGTAGTAGTAGTAGTAGTAGTAGTAGTAGTGGCATTGATGTGATGATGATGATGACGATGATGATGATGATGATGATGATGATGATGATGACGAAGATGATGATGGTAATGATGATGATGATGATGATGGTGGTGATAAGGTGTGTACTTGGAGATGAAAAGAGAGATTGATGGCTGATGTGAAAAGGATATGATCCACTTTATAGATTTAAGTTTGTCTGACAGAAGGACAGATAGAGTGTGTTTGTGTGTGTGTGAGAGAGAGACACACAGAGGGGGAGAGAAAGAGAAAAATATGAGAAAGAGAGAGAGAGAGAGAGAGAGAGAGAGAGAGAGAGAGAGAGAGAGAGAGGAAATAGAGACTGCTCCAATTGAATATAGAGAGAGCTACAGAAAGGTTAGGTTGAAGTATTGAGTGAACGTTATTGTTATGTGTGTTGTGTTTTATTTGTTAATCGTAAATATTAAGTTAACGAATGTTTCATGTTGGCAATTGCCAGGAAATTAACATTTAAGTGAACCATATGTGTGTGTGTGTGTGTGTGTATCACTGTTAAGTATAGGAAGATGAAAAATGAAAACATATTGAGGCTAAAGAACTGGGTGCTCTTTACTGATTTGTGTGTGTATGTGTGTGTGTGTGAGGGAGAGAGAGAGAGAGAGAGGAGAGAGAGAGAGAGAGAGAGAGAGAGAGAGAGAGAGAGAGAGAGAGAGAGAGAGAGAGAAAGAGAGCTCAAAGTAAATCTAGTGATGAGTACAGAACGATGATAGTGAAAAATTATTGAGGCTAAAGATCTGAGTGTTTATTGAGTTCTATGTGAATGTGCATATGTGTCATGTGTGTGTATGACAGTTAGAGAGAGAGAGAGAGAGAGAGAGAGAGAGAGAGAGAGAGAGAGAGAGAGAGAGGAGAGAGAGAGAGAGAGAGAGAAGAGAGAGAGAGAGAGAGAGAGATTGAAGTGAAGGTGTTTGTGATGACCTGTTATTGGTAAGTAGTGGAGGATGAACATGAAAACTAATCGGGACTAAACAAATGAGTGTGCTTTATTGATTTGTGTGTCTATGAGTGTTTGTGTAAAGAAAGATAGATGGATAGAGAGTGAGAGAGTTTTGAGCTATTAGTTCGAAGGGTTTTACGGCGCTTGCTTCACTTTTACTTGTAGGTCATTTCAGCACCACTTAAAAGGTAAAAATGGGGCTGTAAAAAAATATAGATCAAAAGTAACGGAGAAAAGGTGAGACTGGTTTAAATAGGCAACTTCAAGCTAACTACATTGATAGTTTGATCTTGGAGTCCGTTTGTGAGAAACGGACACCAAGATCAAACTATCAATGTAGTTAGTTTAAAGTCACCTAAAAGTTTCACCAAGACACAAGCACAGAATCCTTGTGAGAGAAATACAAAATTTAGAACAACAAATCTAACGTCACACAAAAGAGAGATGATTTACGAGGACAAACACGTCATCTCCCAAAAACCATGACTATACATTTAATTGCTTCCCTCCCTGCCAATGAATCTGGCCGGCCAGGAAAACGATCAAGCCAAGACAAAAGACAGAAAGCAATTCTGACTTATGCAAGTAAAGATCCCACCAGGAAGATGATGTGATAGTGGTGCTTGCACTAGAGGTGGTACTGATTATAATGATGACAGTGATGATGTGGTTGTGGAGATGGTGTTACTGATGATAATGTGATAGTTGCTTTTGTAGTGGGGATGGTCATAATGTCATGATGGTTCAGGAGTGAGAATGACGGGTCACGAAAATGGAGGAAATTTTTCAGCGAATAGTTCAAGTCCCATCTATGCGACGATAACGTAAAAATTTGAATTTCATTAAAGTCTACTGAGATGCAATCCAAAATGCGTCTCGCAATAATTTCTAACACCACTTGGAGGAATTTCAAAAGTTGAAAGTGTAATTACACTTTAGGCGGAAGATTCTCAGCCCTGGACCATGGGGAGGGAGTGGCAATGATAATGGACAAATGCCTTTGCCTATACTTTACAATGATTGCTTAGCTATGGGCTCAATACCCATTTTCTCTAGTGTGCTAGTGCTATAACAAAAGTAAAAACTAACGTGCTCACGTGCGTGTGTGAGTGTTTGCGTCATATTATGGTGACATACTCGTAAGGTTCAGTGAATCTTTCACCCACTACACACTCGACTAATATGACAGCCGATGTTGTTTCGTGATTGCGCAATGAGGACACTAAATGATGGAGATTGGGGAGAGGGGTGGAGGGGGTTGAGAGACTCCCTGTCTATCTTCGCCTTTGTCGTAGAGATCCAGATTGATCAGTTTATCTTATCTGGACAAGCTCAGGGACGGAGTTTATCTTAAACGTTTTGAATTACGAATGATATGGAGCAGAAAAATCGGGAATAGCCTCAGAGCATATTTTAAGCGAGAGTTTATTTACAGGGACTGCAGTGTAATTATTTGAGAGTTGCTTTCGACAGCTGTGCCGTTTCAAGTTTGTGTATCTGAGTTTAGAAGGGTTTGTTTTATGGTTACAAGGAGAGAGGGAGAGAGAGAGAGAGAGAGAGAGAGAGAGAGAGAGAGGAGAGAGAGAGGGGGGGGGGGGGAGGGAAAGAAGGAGAGAGAGAGAGAGGAAGGGAAAGGGAGAGAAATAATGAGGGAGAGAGAGAGAATGAGAGAGGGGAGAGAGAGAGAGAGAGGGAGAAACAGAGAGAAACAAGAGGGGGAGACAGAGAAAAAAAGAAAGAGTGAGAGGGGGAAGGAGAGAGGGAGAGGAGGAGACGGAGAGAGTGGGAAGGTGGGAGAAATAGAGAGAGAGAAGGAGAGAGAGAGGGGGGGAGGGAGGTAGAGGGATGGAAGGACAGAGAGAAAGAGAGAGAGAGAGAGAGAGGAATAGAATGACAAAAAAACGTTGTTGCATCTGATAGGGCGTTTAAATCTCCTGACATATTTTAAATTGGGCTCTCTTCTTTGTGTCCTTAAGTAAGACAGATAACTCTATTCAACTCCAACTCCAGTAAAAAATTTTAAACGTAATTTTTCACACAGCGCAATATGTACATACTGTGCATAAATCGCATTACAAGGGGAAGAACAAGCCGTAGCTTCAACGATACTTGGCGTATAGAGCAAATTATAACTTCTGCTTGGTGTCATGCTATTGAATTTATTCGACAACGACAAGGGTGTTACTGATATGAAACTCGTGTATGGTGAGAAAGTGTTAGTTAAGACTTTTCCATAGATCAACGTGACGTAGTTGATAAAACCCCGGCCATTTATTTGCCACTTTCTCAAACTGCTCATACTCAAATTAATAGGGTTTTAGTTTAGATACACATGACCTACCTACCGACTTCGTGGATGAGACCATGGGGAGGGAGTGGCAGGGATGATGGACAAATGCCTTTGCCTATACTCTACAATGATTGCTTAGCTATGGCCTCAATACCCATTTTCTTTAGTGTGCTAGTGCTATAACAAAAGTAAAAACTAACGTGCTCACGTGCGCGTGTGAGTGTTTGCGTCATATTATGGTGACATACTCGTAAGGTTCAGTGAATCTTTCACCCACTACACACTACACACTCGACTAACATGACAGCCGGTGTTGTTTCGTGATTGCGCAATGAGGACACAAAATGATGGAGATTGGGGGGAGGGG
>NC_088371.1:43329724-43332224 GCF_034508935.2 Berghia stephanieae | reverse complement strand
AAACGTTTTGAATTACCAATTATATGGAGCAGAAAAATCGGGAATAGCCTCAGAACTTATTTTAAGCAAGAGTTGATTTACAGGGACTGCAGTGTAATTATTTGAGAGTTGCTTTCGACAGCTGTGCCGTTTCAAGTTTGTGTATCTGAGTTTAGAAGGGTTTGTTTTATGGTTACCAGGAGAGAGAGAGAGAGAGAGAGAGAGAGAGAGAGAGAGGAGAGAGAGAGAAAAAGGAGAGAGAGAGGAGGGAAAGGAGAGAGAATAATGAGGGAGAGAGAGAGAGAGAGAGAGGGGAGAGAGAGAGAGGAGAAACAGAGAGAAAAAGAGAGAGACAAGAGGGGGAGACAGAGAAAAAAAGAAAGAGTGAGAGGGGGAAGGAGAGAGGGAGAGGAGGAGACAGAGGGAGTGGGAAGGTGGGAGAAATGGGGAGAGAGAGGGGGGGGAGGGAGGTTAGAGAGATGGAAGGACAGAGAGAAAGAGAGAAGAGAGGAGGAATAGAATGACAAAAAATGTTGTTGCATGTGATAGGGCGTTTGAATCTCCTGACTTTTTAAATTGGGCTCACTTCTTTGTGTCCTTAAGTAAGACAGATAACTCTATTCAATCCAACTCCAGTAAATAATTTTAAACGTAATTTTTCATACAGCGCAATATTTACATACTGTGCATAAATCGCATTAAAAGGGGGAGAACAAGCCGTAGCTTCAACGACACTTGGCGTATAGAGCAAATTATAACTTCTGCTTCGTGTCATGCTATTGAATTTATTCGACAACGACAAGGGTGTTACTGATAAGAAACTCGTGTATGGTGAGAAAGTGTTAGTTAAGACTTTTCCATAGATCAACGTGACGTAGTTGATAAAACCCCGGCCATTTATTTGCCACTTTCTCAAACTGCTCATACTCAAATTAATAGGGTTTTAGTTTTGATACACATGACCTACCTACCGACTTCGTGGATGAGACCATGGGGAGGGAGTGGCAGGGATGATGGACAAATGCCTTTGCCTATACTCTACAATGACTGCTTAGCTATGGCCTCAATACCATTTTCTCTAGTGTGCTAGTGCTATAACAAAAGTAAAAACTAACGTGCTCACGTGCGCGTGTGAGTGTTTACGTCATATTATGTTGACATACTCGTAAGGTTCAGTGAATCTTTCACCCACTACACACTCGACTAATATGACAGCCGGTGTTGTTTCGTGATTGCACAATGAGGACACTAAATGATGGAGATTGGGGGGAGGGGGTGGAGGGGGTTGAGAGACTCCCTGTCTATCTTAGCCTTTGTCGTAGAGATCCAGATTGATCAGTTTATCTTATCTGGACAAGCTCAGGGACGGAGTTTATCTTAAACGTTTTGAATTACCAATGATATGGAGCAGAAAAATCGGGATAGCCTCAGAACTTATTTTAAGCGAGAGTTTATTTACAGGGACTGCAGTGTAATTATTTGAGAGTTGCTTTCGACAGCTGTGCCGTTTCAAGTTTGTGTATCTGAGTTTAGAAGGGTTTGTTTTATGGTTACAAGGAGAGAGAGAGAGAGAGAGAGAGAGAGAGAGAGAGAGAGAGAGAGAGAGAGAGAGAGAGGGAGGGAAAGGGAGAGAAATAATGAGGGAGAGAGAGAGAAAGAGAGAGGGAAGAGAGAGAGAGGGAGAAACAGAGAGAAAAAGAGAGAGACAAGAGGGGGAGACAGAGAAAAAAAGAAAGAGTGAGAGGGGGAAGGAGAGAGGGAGAGGAGGAGACAGAGGGAGTGGGAAGGTGGGAGAAATAGAGAGAGAGGGGGGGAGGGAGGTAGAGAGATGGAAGGACAGAGAGAAAGAGAGAAAGAGAGAGAGGAATAGAATGACAAAAAAATGTTGTTGCATCTGATAGGGCGTTTGAATCTCCTGACATATTTTAAATTGGGCTCACTTCTTTGTGTCCTTAAGTAAGACAGATAACTCTATTCAAGTCCAACTCCAGTAAATAATTTTAAACGTAATTTTTCACACAGCGCAATATTTACATACTGTGCATAAATCGCATTACAAGGGAGAGAACAAGCCGTAGCTTCAACGACACTTGGCGTATAGAGCAAATTATAACTTCTGCTTGGTGTCATGCTATTGAATTTATTCGACAACTACAACGGTGTTACTGATATGAAACTCGTGTATGGTGAGAAAGTGTTAGTTAAGACTTTTCCATAGATCAACGTGACGTAGTTGATAAAACCCCGGCCATTTATTTACCACTTTCTCAAACTGCTCATACTCAAATTAATAGGGTTTTAGTTTAGATACACATGACCTACCTACCGACTTCGTGGATGAGACCATGGGGAGGGAGTGGCAGGGATGATGGACAAATGCCTTTGCCTATACTCTACAATGATTGCTTAGCTATGGCCTCAATACCCATTTTCTCTAGTGTGCTAGTGCGAAAACAAAAGTAAAAACTAACGTGCTTACGTGCGCGTGTGAGTGTTTGCGTCATATTATGGTGACATACTC
>NC_088371.1:43304724-43314724 GCF_034508935.2 Berghia stephanieae | reverse complement strand
CCCATAGTCCCAGGTTTATTTCCCTCTGATATCCTCTTCCCATAAAAACAGGTTCACTCCCCACTGGTGTATACTTCCCTGAGTCCATGGTTCACTCCCAACTGCTGCCCACTTCCCAAAACTTTGGTCTGTTTCGTCGGGTTTTGGCGGGTTTTTTAAAAAGCCCGTTTTGTGTGTTGGTGCGTGATATTCGGCTGGCGGATGTGTGAGCATTTTACCTCAGCGCATAGCATCAATACACAATCTTTTTTTCGGTAGTTTCTGGTCTTTTCCCCTAGTTCCCACTGGTATCCAACTTTCATATTCCCAGGTTTGAAAACTGTTTCTGATTTGTTACTTTTCACTTAGGAGTATAGTTGGGCCTTTGATTAATGGTCACAATATGTAGTGCGGCCTGATTGAAGCCATGAACTCATGTCAGCTTATATTATAGTTGCTGAATTTGGAACCTTGAAAAAATCATGGGCAACCGAATGGTAGCTTTTTCCAATGCAATACCGCTGGGTGCATCCAGAGAAGGCAACAAACCGTTCTTTATCCAGTCTTCAAAAACATTAGTAGTAGTAGTAGTAGTAGTAGTAGTAGTAGTAGTAGTAGTAGTAGTAGTAGTAGTAGTAGTAGTAGTAGTAGTAGTAGTAGTAGTAGTAAAGTAGTAGTAGTAGTAGTAGTAATAATAGTCGTAGTAGTTGTTGTAGTAGTAGTAGTAGTAGTAGTAGTAGTAGTAGTAGTAGTAGTAGTAGTAGTAGTAGTAGTAGTATGTAGTATAGTAGTAGTAGTAGTAGTAGTAGTAGTAGTAGTAGTGTAAGAGAGTAAGCCTATGCAAAAGGTTATCTAAGAAATTTGGTGCAAAACTGTCGATTATATATATCAGCAAATGGGTTTAGTGAGTACATAGTGCAGGCATATCAGTTAAGCTTGGTCAGTGCATGACACATGTGGGCAGTTTTATGTCCAAGCTATTTGAGACGCATTATACCTGTGCGCAGTTTTATGTCCAAGCTATTTGAGACGCATGACACGTGTGCGCAGTTGTATGTCCAGGTTATTTGAGACCGTTTTGTGTCCAAGTTAATGGATAGGTTATCGTGTTGAAACATGTGAAACGGGCATTTATCAAAATAATGTTACATGAAAAAGGCGGGGTTTACATCAATATGTGGGAATTGACGTTTCAGGTTTGAATATGATTGGGTCTTACTATTAGGGGTTGGATTATAGACTGACAGGGAACTGTCGAAACTGCAAGGGGGCGTGGAAACAATGGAACTGTGGGTAAAATTTTGATAGGGATAAAAGAGGATGTTTCGAGGAAAACGGGAGAATTCTGGATTCTGCATTCAACTTGACCATGAGCTGCACACTTTAAACCTATTGGGCTCACCATAATTTATGTGCTTTTACGGACTTAGACATATTTCACGTATATTGAAAATGGTTACTTAGGCAAAATGACTTAACATCTGGACTGATTTTACGGATTTGGAATTTATGAAACTGATTGAATTATGACCATGCTATTTGATTTGGATTTGGAATTTATCATGATTTGGATTTTGAATTTATCACAAACAACTAAAACTGTAAGAAATGAAACTTGGAATCTGGACTTTTATTTGAATGTCTTGATGTTGTACATTCAATTATCATCATCGGCCCTTGAACTCTTTCTTCATTATTAACATCTACAAAACAACGCAAAGGATAATACTACCATCTATTAAAAAACCACTATACGATCACAAGCCATTACATATGTGTGCAACTACGCCACAGTAGTAGTAGTAGTAGTAAAGTAGTAGTAGTAGTAGTAGTAGTAGTAGTAGTAGTAGTAGTAGTAGTAGTAGTAGTAGTAGTAGTAGTAGTGGTAGTAGTAGTAGTAGTAGTAGTAGTAGTAGTAGTAGTAGTAGTAGTAGTAGTAGTAGTAGTAGTAGTAGTAGTGACATCTCCAAATATATAGAGCAGCAGAAAAAAAGGTTGGGTTGGGGTTGCCCATGTTGATGTTTGCGATGGCCAAATCTTGTGATCAGTTCAAGAGAGGGAGGGGAGGCCGGATAATTCTAGATAATTTATCACACGGCTGAATTATATACTAAAGGTATGTGTCTGTAAAAAAAAATATTGAGAAAAAGAATACAACTCTCCCTTTAGATTTGAAAGCTCATCATTTGGAACAGTTTCAATCACAGCCAACCTATATTTTGATTCGACTGATGTAGTGAATAACTTGTACATCAACTGTCTATGTGTTATATGTTATATTTACAATTCATATAAGTGTTTAATTCTTTCAGTGGTGATAATTGATCACTTCAATGGATGTTTTAATTTATTTTATTTTGTGGGGTTAAGATATAGCATCATCTTATCTTTCTTGAATCGTATACACCCGGTCTTCCACTCGGATCCCAAAATGAAAGACCAATTAATGGTCCTATCTTTGTGGGCTTCTTGAATGGTATACACCTGGTATTCCACTCGGATCCCAAAGTGAAAGACTGATTAATGGTCCTATCTTTGTGGGCTTCTTGAATCGTATACACCTGGTATTCCACTCGGATCCCAAAATGAAAGACCGATTAATGGTCCCATTATTAAACTATCTCTTGCTGAGAAATCTTTCTCTGTCAGGGTCCCAAAACATTGGAGCAAATTAGATAGAGAAATCAAATACGCCCCCAGGCTCAGTAATTTTAGGCAACTTTTGAAAACATTTTTATTCAGACAGGTTTTTAAATAGTAATAGTATTTACATTTTGTGTTAGCTGTTATCTTTTGTATGTGTAGTGCCTTAGTGTGTGGATTCTGTGTGCTGTATCAATTCATTATTACATTATATTATCCATTTAACAGACGACAACAACGTTAACGGTTGTGACCGGTCTTTGAATTATGGACTCCATGAAGACTTTCTTGTTGAACTTGACGTGGATGAAACTACAGACAGTTGTGTGGAATGGCACGAGCCTGACACTGATTTCCAAAACAAATATGTTACAACTTTGGAACATTTTTCTTCAAATCACAATAGACCAGATCATAGATTTGATTTTAGTGTCCCAGTCGAACCACGAGTTCTTATGGATTCTCAAAATTCTACAGGTTTACAGTTGCAAAATTACTCAAGAATCCATTCTGCAAATTGGCCGTATAAATGTGTGACTTGTGAAAAAGCATTTTTCTGGAAAAGAGATTTACATAAACATTTTAAAACTCATGCAGCAGAAAAAATATATAAATGTGAGACTTGTGGAAAGGCATTTAGCTATAACTCATGTTTACAACAACACATCAAAACTCATACAGGAGAAAAGCCATATAAATGTGTAACCTGTGGAAAGGCATTTACTCACAATACAATTTTACAACAACACATCAGAACTCATACAAGGGAAAAACCATTTAAATGTGAGACTTGTGGAAAGGCATTTGCTCGGAATAATCGTTTAAAAGATCATATCAAAATTCATACAGGCGAAAAGCCATATAAATGTGGGACTTGTGGAAAGGCATTTACTCTGAATAAACATGTACAAAATCACATCAGAATTCACACAGGAGAAAAGCCATATATATGTGAGACCTGTGGAAAGACATTTCCTCGGAATACTGATTTACATAAACACATCAGAACTCATACAGGAGAAAAGCCATATAAATGTGAGACTTGTGGAAAGGCATTTACTCAGAATACAAGTTTAAAAGAACATGTCAAAATTCATACGGGAGAAAAGCCATATATATGTGAGACTTGTGGAAAGGCATTTACTCAGAATACAAGTTTAAAAGAACATGTCAAAATTCATACGGGAGAAAAGCCATATAAATGTGAGACTTGTGGAAAGGGATTTACTCGGAATACAAGTTTAAAAGAACATGTCAAAATTCATACGGGAGAAAAGCCATATAAATGTGAGACTTGTGGAAAGGGATTTACTCGGAATAAACATTTACAATATCACATCAGAATTCACACAGGAGAAAAACCGTATAAATGTGAGACTTGTGGAAAAGCATTTCCTCAGAATGGACAGCTGCAGCAACACATCAAAACTCATACAGGCAAAAAAACCATATAAATGTAATACCTGTGGAAAGGCATTTACTCGGAACACTGATTTACAGGATCATATCAGAACTCATACAGGAGAAAAACCATATAGATGTGAGATTTGTGGAAAGGCGTTTCCTCGGAACGCACAACTACAGCAACACATCAAAATGAATACAGGGGAAACCCATATAAATGTGTGACCTGTGGAAAGGCACGTATTCAAAAATCACATTTACAATATCACATCAGGACTCATACGGAAGAAAATCATTTTAAATGCTGACTTATGGGATGGTGTTTACTCAGAATGTATATTTACAACGACATTTTAAAACCTATATAGAAGAAAACCATTTATACGTCTGATCCGCAGTAAAACTTTTACTTGGAATGAAGGTATATTTACGACACATTCATACAAAAGAAAAACAATATAAATGTCTGACCTGTGGAAAAGCTTTTATCTGAAATTCAGATTTTAAACAAAACATCCGATCTCATACTCTAGAAAAGCGATATATGTGTGATCTCTGTCAAAAGGCATTTACTATTAAGACACGTTTACAAGTACACTTCAAATCTCAAATTGGAGAAAATCCATATATATATGTGTGACCTCTGGAAAGGCATTTACTTTGAATGCATATTTCCAGCTACACCTCATATTCATATGGGAGAAAAACCTTATAATGTATGACCTGTGGAAAGGTCTGCTAAGAATACACATTTACAAGAATACATCAGAACTCATGTGGCAGTAAAAACCATTTAAATGTCTGACCTTTGGAAAGGTGCTTACTTTCAAGGCAAGTTTGAATGGAGACATTAGAATTCATACAGGAGAAAAACCCTGTTTTTCTTCTTCTTTGTGTTTGCTAGAAAAGTATTTAAATCCAGTTCAAATTTACGACACATCAAAATTATTCAGATGAAAAACCATTTGAATGTATAACCTGTGGGACGGCATTTACTGTGAAAGAAAGAAAATTTACCAAGAAGACCCATACGTCAGCACAAATCTTACTGTTCATTTAGATGAACTATTTGTATTATAACCTATGGAAAGGCATTTCATGATGATTATAATGACAATGATAATATTAATAATAATAATAATAATAATAATAATAATAATAATAATAATAATAATAATAATAATAATAATAATAATAATAATAATAATAATAATAATAATAATGATAATAATAATAATAATAATGAATAATAATAATAATAATAATAATAATAATAATAATAATAATAATAATAATAATATAATAATAATAATAATAATAATAATAATAATAATAATAATAATAATAATAATAATAATAATAATAATAATAATAATAATAATAATAATAATAATAATAATAATAATAATAATATATAATAATAATAATAATAATAATAATAATAATAATAATAATAATAATAATATAATATAATAATAAAATAATAATAATAATATTGATAAAACAATCGAGTCCTACCTGTAAGGTGATGATTGTTTTGGATTTCATGGAGTTTGTCGACAGAGCAGAGTTGTCACATGAGAACCACGTGATGCCAATCCTACAAGTCACTCTTTAGGGAATAGTCAACGTCATAGTTTGATTAAAATACAATTATAGACCACAGCTCAGAAGCGAATGTCCCATAAGGGTGGGCTTATTTAGATAATTCGTCTCATTATCCCAAATTATAGGGAGGGCATGTTACAACTCTGCTCTGTCGACAAACTCGGTGAAATCCGAAATAATCATCACCTTACCGGTAAGCCTCGATTGTTTTATCAATTTCACCTCGTTTCCCGACATTCGCTTCGTTGTAACATGAGACTTTAGAGTAAACTATGACTTGAGCACAGACAATTGTAATATTTCAATAGTAGGCAAACATTTATTGAATATATATTGGTACATTTTATATGAATTTTAGTGATAATACAACATGAAATAATTATTAAATCAAGTTTTTTACGATTCCTGGAATAAATTTTATGACATTCATGTTATAGTACATTAACATTTTTAACATGACTCATTTCTAATTATGTTTGTTCCTACATCTAACATAAGCATCTATTAAGCTTTGACCATAATTTGACTGCATATTCATTTCCTTCTTATAGAATCTGTCAAAAGCTAATGGCGTTTGACCATCCTGCTGCTGCAAGGATGGTAGAAAGTGTCACTCCAGCTTTAGCTGCTGCAGAAGTACTTGCTGAACGAGTACTGTGGGCAGTAAATATGTTTCAATCGATACCTGCCAGTTTTAAAACTTGTTTTACCCAACGCCTATCTTTTGTAATGGCTTTGTTTGGTTTTTGGAAACTAATTAGTGGTTTTGTTTCCTTATTTTGCTCTCTAATTGCCTTCCTTTTTTCTATGTAATCTGTGGTAACATTAATAATGAACAATGCAGGATTTCCATCAAATGCCATAAAGTGTACGGGTTTTTGATGCCTACCTTTTCTAGAGTGTCTCAACAATGATAGGATCACAAAAGAACAGGTTGATTTTGATAACTTTAGTTTACGTCTAGAGCATGAATAGTTTGTGATCTTTGTCCTATCAAAAGTGCTAACGACATATTTAATTTCAAAGTTAATTCCTTAAGTCAGAGATGTTGTTGAAGGTACCAACCTTTTAAAAAAAACTTTAATACTGATTCGATATTCCAAGTTGTAATTTTGTCTATTGTCGGAGTTGAAGGCCTTCTTTCAAATACTCCTTTCATGAATCTTTTTACACAACTCATTTCGCCAAATGTTTTACGAGAGTTATCAAATTTAAGATAGCATGGCAGAGCTGACCTAGCAATACAAATTGAAGAAAAAGACTGATTGTCATTCTACATTTCTGCTAAAAATATTCACAGCTTTCTGTCTTTGTCTTGGAATGAGATTACTTGGTTTTGTCCAGGCCCTGGCCGGAGTCCTGGATGGGAGGGAAACAGTCAAATGCATAGTTATTGTTTTGGGAGATGATAATTTTTTCCTTGTAAATCATCTCTCTGTTATGTATTGTTATAATTGTTATTTTGAATGTATAATGTAAGTATTTAAGTGTATTCCTCTTTGGATCTCGTACTTGTGTCAGGATGAGTACATTGATGGTGTGCTCTTGGAATCTACATCCGATCCCTTTTTCTTCCCAGTTCCCCTTTGTCTTACTTTCTCTTGGGTGCTTTTATTGTCATTTTAGAAAACAAAAAACACCAACAAAAGCACTTATTACACAGCATTCTTTTATATTTTAAATTCAACGCCAGTGTAAGTAACAGCTCGACCCGTATAGGCATCCAAAAGTAAGAAGGCTAAAAATAGAAAGAACAGCAAAATGAATTAAACACCGATTCAAACAGGGGCCAAAAGTATTGACTAGGCAAGAGCAAAGAGGGGGGAGGTGGGTGGGGGAGGGGGGGGGGCATATGCAGGTGGCTGAAAATGTACATTAATATCAATTAAATAGATAAATGCCTAAACAATAAAGAAAAAAGCACACACGCCCACCCCCTATCCAAAAAATAAATCATTCTGGCTGTCGCCCTCTTAACAAAAGACTCCAGAAAGGACCGATTAAAAACCGTGAAGTCTCATAACAAAACAAAGACATAGAGCCACATGAAAAACAAATTGATATAAAAATAAGAGAATGAAGAGAGAGCAAAATATGGACGACTGGTTTAGAAATAACTGGCCTGGGCAGCCAAGGAAATGCCACCCATACATCGATAGAATAAAGACGCGAGGATATTCAGTTTTCCACAACCGTTTCTCAGAGAAAATGTTAATGGCTACTGTCTTAAATTTCTTTTCTCATTCAAAACAACAAACAACCAAACACGTGTTATTTTGTCCGTGTAAATGGGCAAATAAATTTGATTTCCACATAGATTGATGTGAAGGAAAGTATTAGCAGTTGTTGTAGATAAAAGGCATCATCTATAGGTAAATACACACTACTCCTTCTGGTAGAGAGAGAGAGAGAGGGGGGGGAGAAAGAAAGAGGAGAGAGAGAAAGAGAGAGAGAGAAAGAAAGAGAGAGAGAGAGATAGGGAGAGAAAAAGAGAGAGAAAGAAAGAAAGAGAGAGAGAGAGAGAGATAGGGAGAGAAAAAGAGAGAGAAAGAAAGAAAGAGAGAGAGAGAGAGAGAGAGGGAGAGAGAGAGAGAGAGAGAGAATAGGGGGGGGGTCGGAGCATCGGTTATCAATGATGCTTCGCCATTTGACTTGTGTGTCCACCCCTTAGCCCCAGTCGGAGCATCGGCCATCAATCTTTCAATTTCGCTATAATAATTGAATACGTCATATCCGGTTGTTATCAAGGCCTGAATGGCGGCATCGTCGGCATACTTGAAAATATTTACGACTCACATCCATGGACAGTTGTTTAGGGATTTAGTAGGTGAGGCTGGATGGTGTTGAATGCACTTGAAAAATCTACGATTTGTAATCAATAAATTGGTTTTTGTCTAGATGTTGTTGTGTAATTTGTTGTAGAAATATTTGCTGGATAATCTTTTTTAGACATTTCATCGGGATGGATGTCAGTGCCACAGAACGAAAATCATTCATTTCTTTGGATTTTTGATGTTTTGGGACGGGAATTATTTTTGAAGTTTTCCAAATTCTTGGAATTATGCCTGTTTCTTAGAGACTGATTAAAATGTGTGTACAAATATAGGAGAGTTCCTTGCACACGATCACCATCACCATCATCATCATCATCATCATCATCATCATCATCATCATCATCATCATCACCATCACCATCATCATCATCATCATCATCATCATCATCATCATCACCAACATTCACAGTATGATTTTATTAATTTTGTTAATAGTTTTACTGTATTTATTTGTATCCTGAATTGGCAAACTGCCCATAATAAATGTTGAATTGAATTTAATCGAATTGTTTCATCATATTACACCAGATAATTCAGTGACAAATGACACATCTGTCGCTACTTGTTTTGTTTTCAAAATGTTTACGTGTGGCTTAGACGACAGAATGAGGATAAGGTTAATTTAAACGGCAATGTAAGCTGGTGTAGGTGGGTGGGTGGGCGAGGATTAGGGGGAATGAATGAGATACTTGATACATACTATGATAATAATACTGTCATTCATCTTGGATGGGTACAGGGTGGGTAGGTGGGCAAATATGTGTGTGTATGTGTGTGTGAGTATGTGTGTGTGTGTGTGTGTGTGTGTGCGTATGTGTGTGTCGGTATGTGTGAAGGATGGGGGTTGAAAGTGAGGACAATGACTACAGTGTTGAATTGGAGGGATGGGGCGGGATGGGAGAAAGGAAGGGTGTTAGATAATAGGTGAGAATTGCATTAGGTATCATTTGTAATATAGCAGCAGCAGCAGCAGCATCAACTTTTTCTATACATTGTTTAATTTCTTCTTCAATCTTTATTACTTTATAATTGCCCCACCGCCAACCCCTGTCTCCGACCTATATTGTCTGCTGCGCAAAAAATCTATTGATATTTATAATTTTCCGTTATTTTTATTAAATCTAAATGTTCATATATTACACCTGACGTAATTGCTTTAATTGTATTCATACCATAAGGAGATCTTGTTGTATATGTGATGGAGATCGTATTGTATATTGTTATGTTGTTTATACAAGTAGTATTATGTGTTGTTTATATAATCAACTCCTTGTTTGTTTTTTTTTAATATGACTATGATTACTATGTTAAATGTCTCTATATGATGTTTGTGAGATTATGTGATATGAGTGTATGTATCGTTTTTCATTATTTTGTGAAATATCGTTATAAAATGATACCACTCCTTACGGTTTCTGCCCAAACTTACAACTATTGTTCACGTTTTTTAATATCATTATATTTATAATGGTTGAAAGATGCGAGAATGGGAGTTTAACAATTTAATGACTCGCATATCCAAACAATTGTAC
>NC_088371.1:43289724-43299724 GCF_034508935.2 Berghia stephanieae | reverse complement strand
ATACTAACACATTTGCAAGAATAGTATCTAGTCATTGCTATTGCTAGATAGCTAGACTAGAATAGTTAGTGGGTCTGATATTACCATATATGATGGAACTTGGACTCTGAATATATAGGTATGCCCATAACATGGATCTGGTGTTGCTGATATGACTGTCAATCATATGGGACTAGTACTCTGAATTTGATCAAAATGATCTGAGATGTTACTGTTACAACAGTTACACTACACTCACCCAACTGCAACTCAATCACTCTAATTATCTCTGTGACTATGGGAGGGAATTATGGATCCATTGACTGAAAGGATTGTACTAGTAGTCTGAATATATAGTTTTGTCTCAATGATCTGAGAAGTAACTCTATTAATTAACTCTTGACTATGGAAGGGAACTATGGATCTGATTCTGATGCTACTCATTGACTGTAAAGAATGAACTATAGTATAATGTACTAATAGTAGTCATATTTTTTATGAATGGCGCATGTTTTTCTAGTTTTTCTCAGATGTCCCTCTATCAAAAGTTGTAAAACTTTGTGTCAACCTCCGAATCAATTTCTCTTAACTGAATAAAGATTTTGGCCCATATTGTGATGCCATATCACAAAAAAGATTTCTTCTTCACGACCTATAAAAATCTACTTTAAAACCCTGTCATAAAATTAGAGATTTTACTCTGCTAAAAATGTAAACATTTTCGCACCACAAAGTAAGATGAATTCATCGTTTTTCAAAATAATCTTGTGACACGGTAGTTCCGGCTAGTGGTTATGAGTTCACATCATACTATTTTCCAAATAAAAGCAACACACATTAACTGTTATAAAGTAACAACTAATGTAGTTTGCATCCCATTTTGACTTTGTAATTTATTGCTTTTTATTTACAACACGTCGCAATTACCGAAGACTGATATTAAATTTCTAGCTTTAACTCATTTGAACTAGATAGTGATTGAATACTCAAAATTGTCAAATTAACAATGAATGTTTACATTTAACTTTGAAAAATTGTATCTATGCATGAACGTTTCACACAGCATTTTAAGTTTTCTTTTAAATCTATAAGCTCTTAAACAATACGATATGATACAGAATCCCTATCTGTTCCTCTCTCGTAAAGCTGCGAAAAGAAGTCCACTTTTATCTATCGATAAGTCGTTAATTAAAGAGGACAGCTATGGAATTGAAATTTCACAATCAACCCTCAGTTTTGCATGTTATTGTTGTTGAACACGAGCACATATTTGTGGAAACACTGTATCATAAATTGATGAATCTCTACTTTTTACTGGTCTACATTAAATTTATGTTATCCTCTTTGGCATAAATAACAAGCTATTTCTCAAAACTTTGAACTCAAAATAATGTTGGAAGTGCGTAATGTTCACTTTTATTTGTATTCATCAAACACGTATATTGATTGTTATAAAATGTAAACTTGTCTGTCGTTCCTTCATATTCAGATTCTGTACGAATATCGTATAAGTTTCAATTAACTGAACATTCCATTTTAGCAAATTCTTTCAAAATGGATAAGCGGAAAATCATATTTTTGACACTATAATCATATTTGGGTTCCGATCCTTACTAGTTGTCGATTTTAATATAGCTGTAATAAGCGAAATACTTTCCTATTGTTTCAAAATTCGTGAAAAGATATATTTTATTTGAACAAAATGATCCAGAGGTTCATACAAATTTTTGCAGCTGTACATTGTGAACAGCTGAGAAAAAGAAGAAAAAGGCACGCCCCTTTTAAAAATCCGACTATTGTACTCTGAATATATAGTTCTGTCTCATTGATCTGAATATGTTACTTTATTAACTCTGTGACTATGGAATGGAATGGAACTATGAACCTTATGCTACTCCATTGACTATATGGAATGAACCAGTACTGCGAATGTTTTGCCTCACATGAACTTTTGCCTCTTGTGGGTCTGACGTTCATGGACGTGATTTGTTAGCAAATTCAAGATGGGGAAAATTGTGGTGTTGCGAATTGTAATGGTAACTACAAGAGGAACCAGAACGGGAAACATAGTACTCCCTCCTCATGATGATATTGAACCACAACCGACAGAATTTGTTATTTGTGAAAGACGTTGGTATGCTGGTGTTCCAATGAAAATTCTACCTGGCAGACCGATCGTCCCTTATAGGGATGAAATAGTGTTCAAAAATTTTAAAAATTAATAAATTCGAGAGATCCTAATTACAATTACGATATGTGTAGCGCATCCCTTAGTAGATATTTTGGTATTCATCTTTTTCTTGGGATCATCCTCCGCAGATTACCTCCCTTTATTGATATTTTACATCTCCTTTCCCCTTCATCTAATTGTTCACCCTCATCTTCATCATCAATTTACATGTACATTCATTAATCAAGCTTCTAAAGAAATCATCCTGAATCAATCACTATAAGGTCAGTTTTTAGAATATCTAACTACTCATTCTTTCCGTTTCATGGCTACTCTTATTCACTGCTGATAATAGTAATCATTAAATTTAAATATTTTTTGGACCCAGAATTCACAATCATTTTCTAAAATGGTAGATCTTGCCGTATAATGCCCCTGCTGTTATTTTGGTTTGAATTTTCTAGATTTTTAGTTGGCCCCCACTAGCGGGAGCTGACAATTCCATATGTCAGTCCTTTCAGTATAGTTGGTTAGAGCATATACAAATATATCACAACAACATTGTAAGAAGAAGGACAGAATACTATAACTGAAATATGGAAAGTAAGGAACAAAGTTTTCTTACAAAGAGTTCATCCATGCCACTCTGATATTTGTAGTCACAATTACACTTTTAAACAATGGACTTAATGAATAATAACTAATCAAGCTGTAACTAAAGTCAATTAGCTTATAACAATGGGGAGCAACTCTTTCCTGGCGTAACTCGCTGTATCGGTCCATAACAATAGTATTATCTATTATGGCCAATTCTATTCGCAGTAGTACAGCGAATAGTAGATTGGGTTCATATTCATTATTCGCGGAAGTACAGAAAATAGTAGATATTCAATTCAGGTATTTGCAGTAGTACCGCAAATGCGGTTTCATTCTGTATTTACAGTAGTAGTCTACGAGCCTGGAGATTTATTGTACAGAGGATTGGGCGAAAAAATATAAATAAACTACATTATTTTCATTGTTTATATATTTATTTGAACTATTATTATTATTATTATTATTATTATTATTATTATTATTATTATTATTATTATTATTATTATTATTATTATTATCATTATTATTATTATTATTATTATTATTATTATTATTATTATTATTATTATTATGCATTTCACTGACGATGACGATGTGTCTGTTGTTGTGTAGTGATGGTGGTGCTGATGTGGTTGTTGTGATTGTGGTGGTGGTGGTGGTGATGATGAAGTAATAGTTGTAGTGATGATGACTATAAGGATAAAGATAATATGTAATGGTGGTGGCGGTTTCTGTAGATTTGATAATGATTTGGTAGTTGTGGTATTGGTAGTAGTAATGATGATGATGTGATGGTGGTAACGATGATGACGACGAGGAGGAGGAGATGATGTAAAGGTGGTGGTGGTTGCTATAGCTTTGATAACGATGTGGAGGTTGCTGTGGTAGTAGTAGTAATGATGATGTGGTGATGGCTTTAGTAGTACAGGTAGTTTATTGATGGTAACTTCTATTATTTGCCGGAGCACTGAAAAATGAGTCATAAGGAACGGCGGGTGTGTGTGGGTGTGAGAGAGACAGATAGATAGATAGATAGATAGATAGAGAGAGAGGGAGAGAGAGAGTGAGAGAGAGAGAGAGAGAGAGAGAGAGAGAGAGAGAGAGAGAGAGAGAGAGAGAGAGAGAGAGAGAGAGGGGTATTCCTGGAACTTTATAAAATATATTTAACTAACAGTAAATAATACAATAAACGTTGACGGAACTATTCTGATTAAAGTAATCTGACAGATAAGCTGATAGATTTCAAGATGTGTGCGAGTGATCAAGTCGGAGAGGTGGGGACGGAGAAATTGTCATGGATTGAATTGGAGTAAAAATAAAACAAAATACGATCTTGTAAAAGTTTCAGACATGAAGGAAAAGTTGAAACGTTCAAAATCAAAATTCTCAGTCACACAAAATGTTTCAATCATCCTTCCTCTTCTTTCTTTCTTAAACTGACACACTCTCATTCATCTTCAAGCCATTTGACAACACGCCATTTTCAACAGAAAACACAGTGTGTTTAGTAAGGGGACAAAGACGAATTTTTGGAGACGGGAGAGCGCTTCTACTACTACAAATAGTTAAATCACTATTACTCTAATACTACAGCGAATAAGTACTTCGTATTATTATTATTTGCCAATCTTATGGCAGGCAGGACGACAATGTAATCAAAACGTTTAAAAACAACCATCTTCAATTTTTGATGAGTTATTTATCAATCCACACATTTGCATAATGTCTACACCTAGGTGAACAGTATGTAAGAGCTCCATGGTCTACACTAAACAAACATAAAATATTGATCTGAAAAATAAGCCGTAACAAATAGATCTCTTAATCCAACTGTTTGTAATTCCTCACGTTAAAGGATGTGTCGTTGTTTTGTCGTCGTTGTCGTCGTCGTCATCATCATCATCAATATCATCATCATCATCATCATCATCAACATAATCTTCATCAACGCCACCATCTATTATTATTACTACTACTACTACTACTACTACTACTACTACTACTACTACTACTACTACTACTAATACTACTACTACTACTACTACTACTACTACTACTACTACTACTACTACTACTACTATCTTCTTCTTCTTCTTCTTCTACTAGTACTACTACTATACTACTACTACTACTACTACTATACTACTACTACTACTACTACTACTACTACTACTACTACTACTAGTAGTAGTAGTTAGTAGTAGTAGTAGTAGTAGTAGTAGTAGTAGTAGTAGTAGTAGTAGTAGTAGTAGTAGTAGTAGTAGTAGTAGTAGTAGTAGTAGTAGTAGTAGCAGTAGCAGTAGTAGTAGTAGTAGTAGTAGTAGTAGTAGTAGTAGTAGTAGTAGTAGTAGTAGTAGTAGTAGTAGTAGTAGTAGTAGTAGTAGTAGTAGTAGTAGTAGTAGTAGTAGTAGTAGCAGTAATAGTAGCAATAGTAGTAGTAGCAATAGTAGTAGTAGTAGTAGTAGTAGTAGGAGGAGGAGGAGGAGGAGGAGGAGGAGTAGGAGTAGTAGTAGTAGTAGTAGTAGTAGTAGTAGTAGTAGTAGCAGCAGCAGCAGCAGCAGTAGTAGTAGTAGTAGTAGTAGTAGTAGTAGTAGTAGTAGTAGTAGTAGTAGTAGTAGTAGTACCAACGATATACATTCACAAACACTTTGACCTCAAACTTTCCCTTTCTCTCTCTATTACCCTCTCACACACACACTCTCTCTCTCTCTCTCTCTCTCTCTCTCTCTCTCTCTCTCTCTTTCTTTCTTTCATTTTTTTTTCTTTCCCTCTTTCTCTCCGTGTTTTAAAAACTGTTTACATAACAGAATCGCAGCCACACGTCTTAATTAGTGTTGTCTCGAGCTACACCCTAACCCTATTTACTTTGCGTAGGTGTTAAATGTAAAGTGGGGTTCTGTTAGGTAGTGATTTTAGGTCAAATGTATTTACTTTACCCTTAATGTTTATCACGGACTGAGGCTCTGTTTAGGATCACTTAGCAATAATTTAATATGTGACCCTCCGCCTCGAAACGGTATTAAGTCGGATTCTTCAATTTTGGGTTTTTAGTACTCAATCATTGCTTATTTTATGCTTTAAAATTTGATATCGAATTGATAAAATTCGGATTATTCATTGCCGAGATATGATCGTTTCAAGTTGGGAATGTGTAAAAACCAAGTTCTGAGAAAATCGACTTTGAAGTGAGGCACCGTTTTCATTCACAGTCAAATCAATGGGCAAAGATAACTCCTTAGATACGGGCATTGAAAATTTGACGAGAATAGTAAAATTTGCAGAGACGCCAATTTTCAATTTGACTCACAGGAATTTCAGACACCACTCGGAGGATTTCAATGCCGAAAGAGGAATTTCCGCACAAAAAAGGGAATTGGGATGGTATTTGGTATTGTGTTTAAATATTGTATAGATAACTGATTAGAACTATATTATGATATATAAACATATTGCCGAATACAACCCTAAAGTTTCCTTATTTCCAATGATGTAAAATTCCAAAACCTAATGGTAGTGATTGTAGTAATGGTGGTAGTGAGGATGATGTGGTGTTGGTGGTAGTAGTAGTAGTAGTAGTAGTAGTAGTAGTAGTAGTAGTAGTAGTAGTAGTAGTAGTAGTAGTAGTAGTAGTAGTAGTAGTAGTAGTAGTAGTAGTAGTAGTAGTAGTAGTAGTAGTAGTAGTAGTAGTAGTAGTAGTAGTAGTAGTACTAGTAGTAGTAGTAGTAGTACTAGTAGTAGTAGTAGTTGTTGTAGTAGTAGTAGTTGTAGTAGTAGTAGTAGTAGTTGTAGTAGTAGTAGTAGTAGTTGTAGTAGTAGTAGTAGTAGTAGTAGTAGTAGTAGTAGTCGTAGTCGTAGTAGTAGTAGTCGTAGTCGTAGTCGTAGTAGTAGTAGTAGTAGTAGTCGTAGTCGTAGTAGTAGTCGTAGTCGTAGTAGTAGTAGTAGTAGTAGTAGTAGTAGTAGTAGTAGTAGTAGTAGTAGTAGTAGTAGTAGTAGTAGTAGTAGTAGTAGTAGTAGTAGTAGTAGTAGTAGTAGTAGTAGTAGTAGTGTAGTAGTAGTAGTAGTAGTAGTAGTAGTAGTAGTAGTAGTATGTAGTAGTAGTAGTAGTAGTAGTTAGTAGTAGTAGTAGTAGTAGTAGTAGTAGTAGTAGTAGTAGTAGTAGTAGTAGTAGTAGTAGTATAGTAGTAGTAGTAGTAGTAGTAGTAGTAGTAGTAGTAGTAGTAGTAGTAGTAGTAGTAGTAGTAGTAGTAGTAGTAGTGGTAGTAGTGGTAGTAGTAGTAGTAGTTAGTAGTAGTAGTAGTAGTTAGTAGTAGTAGTAGTAGTAGTAGTAGTAGTAGTAGTAGTAGTAGTAGTAGTAGTAGTAGCAGTAGCAGCAGTAGTAGTAGTAGTAGTAGTAGTAGTAGTAGTAGTAGTAGTAGTAGTAGTAGTAGTAGTAGTAGTGTAGTAGAGTAGCAGCAGTAGCAGTAGGAGTAGTATAGTAGTAGTAGTAGTAGTAGTAGTAGTAGTAGTAGTAGTAGTAGTAGTAGCAGTAGCAGTAGCAGTAGGTGTAGAGTAGTAGTAGTAGTAGTAGTAGTAGTTAGTATGTAGTAGTAGTAGTAGTAATAGTAGTGGTGGTAGTGATGATGATGTGGTGGTGGTAGTGGTTCTAGTTGTAGTTGTAGGCAGTAGTTGTAGTAATAATTATGATGTGGTGGTGGTTGTAGTAGTTGTGGTAGTGATGATGATGTGGTGGTTGTAGTAGTAGTGGTAATGATGTGATGGTGGTGGTTGAAGTTGTAGTGGTAGTGCAGATGTGGTGGTGGTGGTGGTTGATTGTTTTTTGTTTTTAGGTGTTTAACGGCGCTTTCGACACTATTTAGGTCATTTAAGCGCCCGTTTCTGTCTTTCATCAATCTTTTATCGGCCCGAGGGGCCACAGCTGATCAAAACGTGTACTGTTGTAATAAAATCTTTATAAAATCATAATAGTTACATGTTTGTTAAGTAAAAATATCTATTTACAATTTCTGCATGAGTTCACATTCCTGCAGATACTTTAAAATTGTAAGCGGATCGACCGACTGGAACAGAGACTTCAAGTCTCTGTTATCATAATGTTGTGACCTTATCTGTTCTAATTCTGTACATTCAATTAAAATGTGTTGAACTGTCAGGTCACAGTTACATGTTCTGCAGAGGGGTTTTTCATCCCTCTCCAGAAGGAAACGGTGAGTGAGGGCAGTATGTCCGATCCGGAGTCGAGTTATTTTTACCTCGTCTCTTCTTTTTCGCCCCGAGTTGGGTCTGGGGCCGAGGTCACTTTTAATTTGTTTTAATTTGTTATGTACATCTCGACTCCAGGATCGTTCCCATTCCTTTCGGACATGTTTTTTTATATTGATCTTTAAATCCGCGTGTGGGATTTTACTGCCCTCTTGTAATTCTTGGCTCACAGCCTCTTTTGCCAGTCGATCCGCTTCTTCGTTCCCCTGGATACCCACATGACTAGGTACCCAGAGAAAACAAACTTTCTTTTTCTTAATAAATAATTTATTTGCACCTTCCAAGATACTTATGAGTCTTGGATCGGTGCAATAAAAATTTGAGATCCCCTTAAGTACGGACAGCGAGTCAGACAAGATCAAGAATTTATTTTTATTCGATCTCTCAGCCAAACGGAGAGCATTTAGGATTGCTCTCGATTCAGCTGTAAAGATCGAAACATTTCTATCCAGGCGAAGTGATCCTGTGCCTTCCGATGAGTGATAGGCACATCCTACTGCATCTGCGCTCTTTGAACCATCCGTAAATAAGTGAGTATGGTTTTTGTATGTTTGTAATATTGCTTTTAGTGTCTGTTTGTAAATATGTGGGTCTGTTTGTGATTTTTCCAGTTTTGTTAGGTCCAAATTTATGTTTGGTCTATGTATGGACCATGGTGGTGTCTTTGCCTGGACGTGTGGATGTATCCTATCTAGACTGATGTTCATGTCTGCGATGTCTTTTTTTATTCTGCAACCTAATGGTGGTGTCATTTTTGGGTGCTTGCGAAATTTTTCTTCTAGTGTCCTATCCGTGTAGTGTACATGTTTGTGTGCTGGGTTGTCGTGCAGCGATGTGACCTTAGTAACATACTGGAGAGCCAGTTTTTTCCTCCTGAGATGGAGAGGTGGCTCATCTGCCTCACATAAAGGCTTGCCACTGGAGAAGTGCGGAAAGCCCCGAGTGCCAAGCGCAGTCCCTGATGATGAATTGGGTCCAGCATGCCTAAGTAGGATGGTTTTGCAGAGCCGTATACAAAAGATGCGTAGTCCAGTTTTGATCGAATAAGGGTTCGGTATATCTTTAGAAGAGTGTTTGTGTCCGAACCCCATTCCATGCTCGACAGAACTCTCATTATTCTCATTGCTTTCATGCATCGCAGTCTGAGATCTTTGATATGGGCAAGGGTGGTGGTTGAAGTTGTAGTGGTAGTGCAGATGTGGTGGTGGTGGTGGTTGTAGTAGTTGTGGTAGTGAAGATGTAGTGGTGGTGGTGGTGGTGGTGGTAGTAGAAGTGGTCGTGATGAAAATGTGGTGATGTGGTAGTTGTTGTAATAGTGGTGGTAGGGATGGTGATGTGGTGGTTGTAGCAGTAGTGGTGGGAACGGTGATGTGGTAACAAATGTGACGATATTACTCTAGATGGTAAGGAGAGGGTTAAGATCAATTGGGAGAGGGTTAATATTATTTGGTCCACTTTGCAGTTTATATCAATTGGTCCACTTAGTGGATGTAACACGCTTTATTTTACTACTTAAACGACTGCTTGAGTTAGTTTTGAGTTATTCTACTCTGCAGATATCAAGACTACTTGAGTTAGTTTGAGTTATTCTACTCTACAGAAATCAAGATGAAAGTTTTTAGCATTCTGGTGAGTATACTAATACATATACTAATACTAATGATGATAATGTTGTTGATGATGAAGATGATGACGATGATGATAGAAGATTTTATCAAAGTCATTATGTTGTTTATGTTCCGAGTTACTTGCTTGTTCGGGACAGAAATTCTATCAACTGGGATCCAACAACGGTACAGGAATATTACTACATTACCGTATATTACCAAATGTTATGCTGTTTGTGATCATTTTCCTGGTGCGTGGACTAACATTAACGTATCTAGATATAACAAATGTGCTATTTTTTCTCGCAAAAAATATACTTGTTGTGTGTAATCACATAACGCTATTTATTTTTTTGTTGTTTTTTTTTTTTTTTAAAGAAATTGTTTT
>NC_088371.1:43257224-43282224 GCF_034508935.2 Berghia stephanieae | reverse complement strand
GTCTAACATATAGGTGCGAATTGAGGTCTAAATGCAGGTGAGAAACCAGATGGCTCCCATTTCATTGTCCCAGAGCAAGAACGATAACACATTATTACGCTTGATTGCCGTTGGTGGTAGTTTTGTATTGAGTTGTGTGTAGTGGTGTATTTACAATCGTGGGAAGTTGAGGCGATTGAAATATGTCATTACAATAATAATGATAATGATAATAATAATAATAATAATAATAATAATAATAATAATAATAATAATAATAATAATAATAATAATAATAATAATAATAATAATGATAATAATAATAATAATAATAATAATAATAATGATAATAATAATAATAATAATAATAATAATAATAATAATAATAATAATAATAATAATAATAATAATAATAATAATAATAAGCCATGACTTTCGCTTGATCTAGATAATCATTATTTGTTTCTGTTTTCTCAGCTGACGTTACGATTGTCGTAGCGCAACAGATGAAAAAAAATGAGAGATGCCAAAACTAACGTGGATCCGTTTAAATAGATTTGTAACAGGTAAGACCCTAGAAGGAGAAGAGAAATTGAGAGAGGGAAAGAAAGAAAGAGAAAGACAGGGTTAGAGACAGAAATAGAGAGAGAGAGAGAGAGAGAGAGAGAGAGAGAGAGAGAGAGAGAGAGAGAGAGAGAGAGAGGGGGGGGATATGGGAGAGTTATAGAGTGAGGCAGAGTATTTAAGGAATGGAGAGATAAGGGAGGCAGATAGGGTGATACTTTTTTAAATATGAAGGCTTATGTTATAATACTCTTTGGCTTCAAAGTGCCTTGTCGGATAATAGGTTTCCTCTCAGTGGGGATTCTACTCTGAGTG
Organism: Berghia stephanieae; assembly: GCF_034508935.2. Lineage (NCBI taxonomy): Eukaryota > Metazoa > Mollusca > Gastropoda > Nudibranchia > Aeolidiidae > Berghia > Berghia stephanieae. The sequence goes on along the minus strand of NC_088371.1, from coordinate 43,281,366 downwards.
TCAGAACAGTGTCTCAGTACGAAAACTGACATGTCTGACTGTTGGTGTCCAGGAGATGTGAAATGGTCAGAAACAGGTACATGTTTCTGCTGAGATGTATCTCTCAGGTGCTCACTAAATGGTCAATTCACATAAGGGGAAATGGATACTCGTTGTTCTATTAACAAACGGGCAAGTAAGACAGTTTCTACTATAGGGAGGCATGCCAATGGCGAGGGGTAAAGAGGGCTGGCGTAAACGGCTATGTACCCTTAAAGTCCCCCTGTCTTAGGCTTGATTTATATAGTTTTGATCACATTTTACGCTTTATCTCATTACTGCATCTCCTTCTCTCTCTCTCTCTCTCTCTCTCTCTCTCTCTCTCTCTCTCTCTCTCTCTCTCTCTCTCTCTCTCTCTCTCTCTCTCTCTCTCTCTATTTCTTTCTTTCTCTCCCTTTCTCCTTCCCTTGCACACACACACATACACACACACACACACACACACACAAACATACAAATTTTTATCTCTAATGCCAATGTAATATAACATATAATTTCCTTTTCATGTTTACCTGAAAAAGCTAAAGGCCGAAAGGTCGTTTACATTGTGTTGCATATTTGATGAGGCATTTTTACTCCCTTTATTTCACTATACAGGATGCCAGTGACTGGTTGAGCCGGATACAGATCTTAGCTTTATTGTTTGTCAAATTGTCATTAAAGTAAATGTGTTCCCACAAACAACTGGCATTTATTCCACTCCTTGCCTTGGAAAACCGTATTATTTCTTTGTAAAACGTAATCGTTGAATAATGTTTCTAACCCTTGGCATAACATATTTATTCAACGATTACATAATATTTTCGCTTAATTTATTAGCTGAATAAAATTTGATAAGACAGCTGATTGGTCATTTACAATAACCTTTTAGAACGTATGAACATAATTCTAACGTTCTTCTCATTTTCTTTGGGACAAAGTCAAACTCAGAAAAACACAAATGGCGAATCGACAACTCTACTGCCAAAATAATCCAAAAAAATCCCATTAAAATTCATCACCAATTATTCATTCTATCTGAATCATCTTGTGCTGGCGAAGTCAGGCCCCCGGCGCCATATACATACAGAATAATAAAATTATGGACAAAAGATAAACATCAACCTTCAACGTTATGATCGTCAAATTGATTTGAAGGAGCACAGCTTTCCATTCTATGAGAGAGTAAAAAAGAAACAAAACAAAACAATCGGGAGGCCTTCCGAAATCTCCTACATCCCCAGTATTCTTTCAATTTGTGTTTTCACCGTTGATCTTATGTCATGTGATTATTTATTCAATGTGTCATCATATAGAAGCATTTTAAAGTCTATAGACAAACCTTTATAGATAAGTCAAAGTTTAAAATTTCCGAACACGACCATTGTTTTATCATCCTTGGCCGCCATTGCGGTCTGTCTTTTTTTTTTTTTATGAAACCCGCCGATAACCATAGGTTCAGGTTCACTCCCGACTGGTGTACACTTCCCCGAGTCTCAGGTTCACTCCCCACTGTTACCTACTTCCCATAACTTTGCCGGATATTGTCGGGTTTGGCCGGGTTTCGTAAAAAGCACTAATTGCTTAATTACTAAATCCATACAGACCAGGCCACTGAAGCAAATTTTACACCTCGTTCCGCAAGGTGAAGGTATTCACTAACTCAAGGCCAAATAGGGAATGAAATAATCATTCACTCAGAATACAGAACTATACAGCAGTCCTTTCTTAAGAACTGATAAAACTATACAATAAAAACAGTATGTTTAACAAGCACAACGAAGTAAAAATGTCCAGGTATCAATATGTAGAAATCACAAAAAAAATTAAACTACACGAGAGCACAGAACAGTACATCTTGCCTATTAGGCGTGTTGACAAACTCTAGATTAGGTCTATTCAATGGATCTCGAAACAAAATCAAAGTCTACACTCTGTTCACTTGTATCTTTTTGTGATGATAAAAAAGAATATTACAAATCATTTTCATAAACTTCGGGCTTTGTGATAAAAAATCTTGGTATATTTCTGAATGAAGTTTCGCAGCAGTCGGATGTTTCAACTCTTCCAACGGCCTCTTGCCGTCTTAGCTTTTGATTCATAATTTGCAGTAAAAACAAATCAAAACAATAGTTTTACATACTGCATCGTGCTGTATCATTCTATTATTTTCATTTTACCCACAGACGTTTGGTTCCTTTAAAATCAAATTTTGTAAAATATCATTATATTAAAAGACTACTATTACTGAGGTCGCCGTCATCGTAACGATCTAGTAGTGTTGGTTACATCGTAATGATCTAGTAGTGTTGGTTACATCGTAACGATCTAGTAGTGTTGGTTACATCGTAACAATCTAGTAGTGTTGGTTACATCGTAACAATCTAGTAGTGTTGGTTACATCGTAATGATCTAGTAGTGTTGGTTACATCGTAACAATCTAGTAGTGTTGGTTACATCGTAACGATCTAGTAGTGTCGGTTACATCGTAACAATCTAGTAGTGTTGGTTACATCGTAATGATCTAGTAGTGTTGGTTACATCGTAACAATCTAGTAGTGTTGGTTACATCGTAACGATCTAGTAGTGTTGGTTACATCGTAATAATCTAGTAGTGTTGGTTACATCGTAACGATCTAGTAGTGTTGGTTACATCGTAACAATCTAGTAGTGTCGGTTACATCGTAACGATCTAGTAGTGTTGGTTACATCGTAACGATCTAGTAGTGTTGGTTACATCGTAACGATCTAGTAGTGTTGGTTACATCGTAAGCATCTAGTAGTGTTGGTTACATCGTAACAATCTAGTAGTGTTGGTTACATCGTAACAATCTAGTAGTGTTGGTTACATCGTAACGGTCTCGTAGTGTTGGTTACATCGTAACAATCTAGTAGTGTTGGTTACATCGTAACAATCTAGTAGTGTTGGTTACATCGTAACAATCTAGTAGTGTTGGTTACATCGTAACGATCTAGTGGTGTTGGTTACATCGTAATAATCTAGTAGTGTTGGTTACATCGTAATGATCTAGTAGTGTTGGTTACATCGTAACAATTTAGTAGTGTTGGTTACATCAATCTAGTAGTGTTGGTTACATCGTAATAATCTAGTAGTGTTGGTTACATCGTAACGATCTAGTAGTGTTGGTTACATCGTAATGATCTAGTAGTGTTGGTTACATCGTAATGATCTAGTAGTGTTGGTTACATCGTAACAATCTAGTAGTGTTGGTTACATCGTAACGATCTAGTAGTGTTGGTTACATCGTAATGATCTAGTAGTGTTGGTTACATCGTAACAATCTAGTAGTGTTGGTTACATCGTAACAATCTAGTAGTGTTGGTTACATCGTAACGGTCTCGTAGTGTTGGTTACATCGTAACAATGTAGTAGTGTTGGTTACATCGTAACGGTCTCGTAGTGTTGGTTACATCGTAACAATCTAGTAGTGTTGGTTACATCGTAACGGTCTCGTAGTGTTGGTTACATCGTAACAATCTAGTAGTGTTGGTTACATCGTAACGGTCTCGTAGTGTTGGTTACATCGTAACAATCTAGTAGTGTTGGTTACATCGTAACGGTCTCGTAGTGTTGGTTACATCGTAACAATCTAGTAGTGTTGGTTACATCGTAACGGTCTCGTAGTGTTGGTTACATCGTAATAATCTAGTAGTGTTGGTTACATCGTAACGGTCTCGTAGTGTTGGTTACATCGTAACGAGTGTGACGATTTTCCTGGTAAGGAGAGGGGAGAGGGTTAATAAATTTACCGCTTCTCAAAGCGCCTTACAAGGGGTCCCTGGCCAACAGCAACATTTAACATGTAGGACGGGACATGACGCCTGTTAGGCGATATTATTACAATTTTTCGGACAAAGATAACGCTCTTAACGACAGGTACTCATTTTACACCTGAGAACGGTGGGAGAATGTGAGTAAAGAGCCTTTTCCAAGGACTCAACCATGCGCCGAGCGGGAGGCTCGAACCCAGGACCTTCCGATCCGAAAGCGAGTGTCATATCACTAGACCACATTTAATGAAATGATCAGCTGGGATGGCAATCATAAATAAATCTATAATAATATAGCATCAAGAAAGAAGCAGCCTCAAAATCGATATTCCAGTTGAAAGATAAGGGGGAGATTGTTTTATAAACAATAACGTGAATGAAATCGACCTCTCTCTGATAATTGTTATTGTTTTTATACCGCCAAATGGGTGACTCCTTATCACGCCGTTTTCTCGTGATTATATTATAAATGTTTAACTTTACACATAGTTTTCTGTGTTTGTTATTTTGACCACGCGGTAGAACAGTGGGTATTTTAATTAGACACATACCATTGATTGCAAAACGTGTGTAGTTTCATATGCTAACCAATCTGCCATTGGTTACATTATGACGACTGTCCGAGAGGCGTGGTTATCTATGTGATTATATTGCACTGCATTCCCGCGGAGAAAATGTCATAATATAGATAGAACGAAGTTGACGTCACTCGGGTCTTTGTTATTGTTTTTTGCCATCCGCGTTAAAGGGTAATTCTCACTAAACTGTATTAACAAGACTGTAAATGTTTAAAGTTACACCGAGTTTTGTGTGTTGGTCCGGTATACTTCCGGATTGCAATGTTGCGAGCTTCTTCTATCTATAGATATGCGCTTGGTCATCCGGAAGTATAATGGACCAACACACACAACTAAGTTGAACGTTTATAGTCTGGATAATACAGTTTAGTGAGAATTATTCATAAACGTGGATGGCAAAAAACAATAAAGGCCTGAATGACGTCATCTTCGTTCTATCTATAGATATCACTTAATACAATTTTGAATTATTCAATTATATATATATATATATTATAGATGTATAAATATATAATGATACTTGTCTTTAGATCGGAATGTTCTGGGTTTGAATCCCACGCTGAGCGGCTCATACGGGAGTAGTAGTAAAAGGCGATTTACTCACTTTCTCTCACTATCCCCAGGTGAAAAATGGGTACCTGACTATTCAGAACGTTGTCTATATTTCCGAAATATTGTAATACCCCCTAATTGTCATCGTGTCTACATGCTATGTGTTGCTGTTGGCTTGAGACCCCTTGTAAAGCGTTTTGAGAATATTTTGTGGTAATGCGCTTCATCAATGATCAGGTTAAGTTCAAGTTCTTGTAGAAGATAAATGTGATTGATGTTTTGTAGTGTGTAGTTCCTTCGAGAAATCGGGACTAGAATGTGTTCTGTTCTAAACCAGATGCTACTCAAGTGAAGAAAGAGACCATCGGTGTGTGATCTTATCGGCTAGAAATAAAGACAAACAAAACAAAAAAAAAAGAAAAAAAACAACTTGAGATTTTATATAGCACATTATCCGCTAAACGTGCTCAAAGCGCTTTACAAATTGTCCCTGATGAACAGAAACACATGGCATATAGAACGAGACACGATGCCTGTTAATACACTTTTTAATTGGGCAGAGACAACGCTTTTAATGACCGGGTACTCATTTTACACCTCAGTACGGTAGGAGAATGTGAGTAAAGAGCCTTTTCCAAGGACTCAACTATGCGCCGAGCGAATCTGGAATCCAGGACCTTCCGATCCAAAAGCGAGAGTCATGCCACACACAAGACCACATAGTCGTACAAGAGAGGGATTACAAACAGGTATGAACTATTTGATTCTAGTTTTGTCACATCCTGCTTTGTATTCCAGCACTGACTTAATTACGCATAAAATCTGATAGAAATTTGTAAATATTTATTAAGCGCTTTATCTTCCTCAATATGCTTCACTATCTTCATTAACCCTATCCTTACCAACTATAGGAAAATCGTCCCATTCGTTACGATACAACCAACATTTTTCATATTCAAATTTCTTTTGTACATCATAAAATGAACAGTGTGTTTTGTAGAGCATGTTTTAGCCAAAGACATTATGTATGGCAAGAATTTTACTGCCATTAGGTATGAGTGATAAAAAATATATTTTTGTGTTAGTTGGGTGTGACGTTTTGGGGAAAATCCTGAAAATGTCTGGTGAGGAGAAAGTTAATTCCGCAGAATACATCCTGGATACGAATACAAGTGGAATCTAAGCGTGTTTTGTATTCACATGTTTGCAATGGTCTTCATAGTATATAGTACCTAAAACAGGGGTGACTGTATTCACATGTTTGCAATGGCCTTCATAGTATATAGTACCTAAAACAGGGGTGAGTGTATTCACATGTTTGCAATGGCCTTCATCGTATATAGTACCTAAAACAGGGGTGACTGTATTCACATGCCTGCAATGGCCTTCATAGTATATAGTACCTAAAACAGGGGTGACTGTATTCACATGTTTGCAATGGCCTTCATAGTATATAGTACCTAAAACAGGGGTGACTGTATTCACATGTTTGCAATGGCCTTCATAGTATATAGTACCTAAAAAGGGGTGACTGTATTCACATGCCTGCAATGGCCTTCATAGTATATAGTACCTAAAACAGGGGTGGCTGTATTCACATGCCTGCAATGGCCTTCATAGTATATAGTACCTAAAACAGGGGTGACTGTATTCACATGCTTGCAATGGCCTTCATAGTATATAGTACCTAAAAGGGGTGACTGTATTCAGATGTTTCCAATGGCCTTCATAGTATATAGTACCTAAAACAGGGGTGACTGTATTCACATGTTTGCAATGGCCTTCATAGTATATAGTACCTAAAACAGGGGTGACTGTATTCACATGTTTGCAATGGCCTTCATAGTATCTAGTACCTAAAACAGGGGTGACTGTATTCACATGTTTGCAATGGCCTTCATAGTATATAGTACCTAAAAAGGGGTGACTGTATTCACATGCCTGCAATGGCCTTCATAGTATATAGTACCTAAAACAGGGGTGACTGTATTCACATGCCTGCAATGGCCTTCATAGTATATAGTACCTAAAAAGGGGTGACTGTATTCACATGTTTGCAATGGCCTTCATAGTATATAGTACCTAAAAAGGGGTGACTGTATTCACATGTTTGCAATGGCCTTCATAGTATATAGTACCTAAAAAGGGGTGACTGTATTCAGATGTTTGCAATGGCCTTCATAGTATATAGTACCTAAAACAGGGGTGACTGTATTCACATGCCTGCAATGGCCTTCATAGTATATAGTACCTAAAACAGGGGTGAGTGTATTCACATGTTTGCAATGGCCTTCATAGTATATAGTACCTAAAACAGGGGTGACTGTATTCACATGCCTGCAATGGCCTTCATAGTATATAGTACCTAAAACAGGGGTGACTGTATTCACATGTTTGCAATGGCCTTCATAGTATATAGTACCTAAAAAGGGGTGACTGTATTCAGATGTTTCCAATGGCCTTCATGGTATATAGTACCTAAAACAGGGGTGACTGTATTCACATGTTTGCAATGGCCTTCATAGTATATAGTACCTAAAAAGGGGTGACTGTATTCAGATGTTTCCAATGGCCTTCATAGTATATAGTACCTAAAACAGGGGTGGCTGTATTCACATGTTTCCAATGGCCTTCATGGTATATAGTACCTAAAACAGGGGTGACTGTATTCACATGTTTGCAATGGCCTTCATAGTATCTAGTACCTAAAACAGGGGTGACTGTATTCACATGTTTGCAATGGCCTTCATAGTATATAGTACCTAAAACAGGGGTAACTGTATTCACATGCCTGCAATGGCCTTCATAGTATATAGTACCTAAAACAGGGGTGACTGTATTCACATGTTTGCAATGGCCTTCATAGTATATAGTACCTAAAACAGGGGTGACTGTATTCACATGTTTGCAATGGCCTTCATAGTATATAGTACCTAAAACAGGGGTGACTGTATTCACATGTTTGTAATGGCCTTCATAGTATATAGTACCTAAAACAGGGGTGACTGTATTCACATGCCTGCAATGGCCTTCATAGTATATAGTACCTAAAACAGGGGTGACTGTATTCACATGCCTGCAATGGCCTTCATAGTATATAGTACCTAAAACAGGGGTGAGTGTATTCACATGTTTGCAATGGCCTTCATAGTATATAGTACCTAAAACAGGGGTGACTGTATTCACATGCCTGCAATGGCCTTCATAGTATATAGTACCTAAAACAGGGGTGACTGTATTCACATGTTTGCAATGGCCTTCATAGTATATAGTACCTAAAACAGGGGTGACTGTATTCACATGTTTGCCAATGGCCTTCATGTATATAGTACCTAAAACAGGGGTGACTGTATTCACATGTTTGCAATGGCCTTCATAGTATATAGTACCTAAAACAGGGGTGACTGTATTCAATGTTTGCAATGGCCTTCATAGTATATAGTACCTAAAACAGGGGTGCTGTATTCACATGTTTCCAATGGCCTTCATGGTATATAAGTACCTAAAACAGGGGTGTACTGTATTCACATGTTTGCAATGGCCTTCATAGTATCTAGTACCTAAAACAGGGGTGACTGTATTCACATGTTTGCAATGGCCTTCATAGTATATAGTACCTAAAACAGGGGTAACTGTAGTCACATGTTTGCAATGGCCTTCATAGTATATAGTACCTAAAACAGGGGTGACTGTATTCAGATGTTTCCAATGGCCTTCATAGTATATAGTACCTAAAACAGGGGTGACTGTATTCACATGTTTCCAATGTCCTTCATAGTATATAGTACCTAAAACAGGGGTGACTGTAGTCACATGTTTGCAATGGCCTTCATAGTATATAGTACCTAAAACAGGGGTGACTGTATTCACATGTTGGCAATGGCCTTCATAGTATATAGTACCTAAAACAGGGATGACTGTATTCACATATTTGCAATGGCCTTCATAGTATATAGTACCTAAAACAGTGGTGACTGTATTCACATGTTATCAATGGCCTTCATAGTATATAGTACCTAAAAAGGGGTGACTGTATTCACATGCCTGCAATGGCCTTCATAGTATATAGTACCTAAAACAGGAGTGACTGTATTCACATGTTTGCAATGGCCTTCATAGTATATAGTACCTAAAACAGGGTAGACTGTATTCACATGTTTGCAATGGCCTTCATAGTATATAGTACCTAAAACAGGGGTGACTGTATTCACATGTTTGCAATGGCCTTCATAGTATATAGTACCTAAAACAGGGGTGACTGTATTCACATGCTTGCAGTGGCCTTCATAGTATACAGTACCTAAAAAGGGGTGACTGTATTCACATGTTTGCAATGGCCTTCATAGTATATAGTACCTAAAACAGGGGTGACTGTATTCACATGCCTGCAATGGCCTTCATAGTATATAGTACCTAAAACAGGGGTGGCTGTATTCACATGCCTGCAATGGCCTTCATAGTATATAGTACCTAAAACAGGGGTGACTGTATTCACATGTTTGCAATGGCCTTCATAGTATATAGTACCTAAAACAGGGGTGACTGTATTCACATGTTTGCAATGGCCTTCATAGTATATAGTACCTAAAACAGGGGTGACTGTATTCACATGTTTGCAATGGCCTTCATAGTATATAGTACCTAAAACAGTGGTGACTGTATTCACATGTTTGCAATGGCCTTCATAGTATATAGTACCTAAAACAGGGGTGACTGTATTCACATGTTTGCAATGGCCTTCATAGTATATAGTACCTAAAACAGGGGTGACTGTATTCACATGCCTGCAATGGCCTTCATAGTATATAGTACCTAATACAGGGGTGACTGTATTCACATGCCTGCAATGGCCTTCATAGTATATAGTACCTAAAACAGGGGTGACTGTATTCACATGCCTGCAATGGCCTTCATAGTATATAGTACCTAAAAAGGGGTGACTGTATTCACATGCCTGCAATGGCCTTCATAGTATATAGTACCTAAAAAGGGGTGACTGTATTCACATGTTTGCAATGGCCTTCATATTATATATTACCGATAAAGGGGTGACTGTATTCAGATGTTTGCAATGGCCATCATAGTATATAGTACCTAAAACAGGGGTGACTGTATTCACATGTTTGCAATGGCCTTCATAGTATATAGTACCTAAAACAGGGGTGACTGTATTCACATGCCTGCAATGGCCTTCATAGTCTATAGTACCTAAAACAGGGGTGACTGTATTCACATGTTTGCAATGGCCTTCATAGTATACAGTACCTAAAACAGGGGTGGCTGTATTCACATGTTTGCAATGGCCTTCATAGTATATAGTACCTAAAAAGGGGTGACTGTATTCACATGCCTGCAATGGCCTTCATAGTATATAGTACCTAATACAGGGGTGACTGTATTCACATGCCTGCAATGGCCTTCATAGTATATAGTACCTAAAACAGGGGTGACTGTATTCACATGCCTGCAATGGCCTTCATAGTATATAGTACCTAATACAGGGGTGGCTGTATTCACATGTTTGCAATGGCCTTCATAGTCTATAGTACCTAAAACAGGGGTGACTGTATTCACATGCCTGCAATGGCCTTCATAGTATAAAGTACCTAAAAAGGGGTGACTGTATTCACATGTTTGCAATAGCCTTCATAGTATATAGTACCTAAAACAGGGGTGACTGTATTCACATGTTTGCAATGGCCTTCATAGTATATAGTACCTAAAAAAGGGGTGACTGTATTCACATGCCTGCAATGGCCTTCATAGTATATAGTACCTAAAACAGGGGTGACTGTATTCACATGCCTGCAATGGCCTTCATAGTATATAGTACCTAAAACAGGAGTGACTGTATTCACATGCCTGCAATGGCCTTCATAGTATATAGTACCTAAAAAAGGGGTGGCTTTGCCTAAAGCGATTTGATCATTTTGAGTATTCTTAGGCTTTTTGCTGTTATTTTCCTAATTAGAGAACGTGATTTTTGATCAAAAGAAACGACGGTTACAAAACTAAGTCTTGATAGAATGAAGTTGGCGTCACTCTGGTCTTTGTTATTGTATTTTGCAATCCACGTTTATGAGTAATTCTCACTAGACTATATTATTAACTAGACTATAAACGTTTAAAGTTACACATAGTCTTGTGTGTTGGTCCGTAATACTTCCGGATGGCAATGTTGTGAGCCTCTTGGCCAAGCGCATACTATCTATAATCTAGTTCGTCCAATTCTATAGATAGTATGCGCTTGGCTAAGAAGTTCACAACATTGCCATCCGGAAGTATAACGGAGCAACACACAAAACTATGTGTAATCATGAGCTTTTATAGTCTGGATAATACCGTTTAGTGAGTATTACTCATAAACGTGGATGGCAAAAAAAACAAACAACGTCAATAATCTATAGAGGCATAGCGAAGGCAAAATGACCCCAGTTGTCGGCAATTCATTCAATTCCCGAAGTCAAGTGTGATGATGAAACTTGAGCATTGATATCGCGCAATCTCCACTAAACGGGTTCAAATCTCATTTTTAAAAAGGGGACAAGCCAAGCCAACAGCAACATGTAGGACGAGACGTTTTTAACGGAGAGGTACTCATTTTATAACTGAGTATAGTGAGAGAATAATAATATGAGTAAAAAGTCTTTTCCAAGAACTCAACTACGCGCTACACGATCACATAGCCGCATGTGTGTGTGCAAAGTGTCTTACCCATGGATGCAACTACAAAACTGAATTCAGAGTTCTACAATCGTTGATTTACTAATAACGCTTCGCTGCTAAATCTAGATTAAGGCTATGGATAACATAATTAATTATGAATATTATAGTCTAATAAGATGAATGGCCATTAAGGTAAGAAATCCTCATCTTACCTTGTATCCAGAGAGTGTTTCCTCTAAGAGACCGACGCTGATACTTGTACATGTAACCAGGACGCTGTTACCAAAATAGGAAGACACATGAACAAACTGAGGGTAGTGAAGAGGGTCTGGAAAGGACGGGGGGGGGGGGGGGGGGGGGGGGAAGAGGGGGGGGGGGGGGGGGGGGGGAGACAAAACAAACGATTGATTCCTCTTCAGGAAATTTTATCTTTGAGAAAAAAAACCCTCTCTGGTTAAGGGTGTTTCTTTTTTAGGAAACCCGACAATATCCGACAATGTTATGGGAAGTAGGCAACAGTGGGGAGTGAACCTGAGACTCGTGGATGTGTACACCAGTGGGCAATGTGAACCTGAGACTATGGTTTTCGCCGGGTTTCGGCGGGTTTCGTAGAAAAGCAATTACTTTATTTAGAAACCCGTCGAAACCCAGTCCCAGGTTCACTCACCAATGGTGCACACTCCCCACTGCTACCTACTTCCCATAACTTTGTCGGGTTTTGTCGAGTTTCGGCGGGTTTCGTAAAAAAGAAAGACCGTCTGGATTATTGTAAAACAGACGTGGAGAAGTAAGACTCAGTCACGTGTGTCTACCAGATCGCCAATGAATGGCAAACGTAAAATCCACACGTATCCAAAGCATTTTAAAAAATTGAGCTTTTAAATAGAGGAATAACCACTAAATGTGCTCAAAGCGCTTTAAAAGGGTCCCTGACCAACAGCAACATTTAACATTTAGGACGGGACATAACGACTGTTAGGCGAAATTGCATTTTTCTTTTTCGAACAGAGACAACGCTGTGTTAACGGCCAGGTACTCATTTTACACGGTAAGAGAATGTGAGTAAAGAGCCTTTCCCTATGCGCCTAGCGAGGCTCGAACCCAGGACCTTCCGATCCGAAAGCGAGTGTCATACCACAAGACCACATAGCCGCATAGACCCTACAGTAGTCATACCTTGTCCATTTACCATGATTTTCCATAGCTGATCATTTACACTTTTGTGTGTGTGTGTGTGTGTGTGTGTGATAAATAACAATAATATGAAATTTAATGTAAGTTTCAATCTAATATACGAAAACAGATCAAATGGACGTGTCGGTTTTCCCCTTTATCAACAAAACAGAATGAATGATACACTACAGACAAATGAGCGAATGAGGTAGTGGCGTAGTTAACATGAACTCTTAACAACATGTTTTTGTGGCCCAACGTCTCAAATCGGTGTGTACTCGAGGTGGAAGTGTGATTTGAATTATATATTAAAGCCTCCAAGATTGTTATCACAGAAAATGCCCATCCTAATAGGAACGTGAATGTGAGAACGCTCTGTGAGTCTGGTAGATGTGCTCAGGCAGTGGCAGAGATGAACAGATACAGTCTCACCCTTATGGGCATGTGTGAAGTCTGTTTGAACGGCAACGGAGAGACAAAATTACAAAAGGAGAAACATTGATATATTCTGGAAAAGACATTAGTGATCACCATGAAGCAGGAGTGGGCCTCCTTTTATCCAAAGCAGCTGCTAAAAGCCTCTTGGAATGGGAACCTGTGTCTGATCGTATCATTACTGCACGCTTCTCTTCTCGTTTCCAGAAGGTGTCCCTAGTCATGGGCTTTGCCCCCACAAACACAGCAGAGGAAGAAATCAAAGACAACTTCTATGAGAGATATGCTTATACTCATGGGGGATATGAATGCAAAGGTTGGAGTACAAATGTAGATTGAGAAAATGAAATGGGAAAGCATGGCATCGCCAGATGAATGAAAATGGAGAACTTTAGGCCGACTTCTGTACGACAAACAACCTTTTAATTGGCGTCACACTGTCCCCACACAAGCGTTGTCATAAAGCTACATGGGTGTCTCCAGATCATCAGACAGAAAGCCAAATAGATCATGTCATGGTGAGACAACGGCACAGAAGCTCATTACTAGATGTACGAGCTAGACGAGGTGCAGACATTGGTTCAGACCATCATCTTGTTGTTGCAAAGATCATGATGCGACTATCAGCAAGAAATAAATTTCAAAATCCTAGAGTAAAATATGATATCAACAAGCTGAAACAATCAGACATAAAAAAAACATTTAAGATTTCACTCCAAAACCGCTTTGAAGTGCTTCAAACACACGAGCCTGAGGAAACAGATACAGCATGGAGAACTCAGAAAGAGGTTATCACAGGAATATGTGAAGAAGTGCTTGGAAGACCACAACCCAAAAAGAAACCATGGATCAGAGAGGAGATGTGGCAGAAATTAGAAGAAAGGAGAAGGGAGAAACATGCCATGAACAATGCAAAAACTAGATTCCAAAAACAAATGGCAGCGACCAGATACACTACAGTGGCTAACGAAGTGAAGAAACAGATGCGGGCAGACAAACAGTCCTACATAAAAGAAACTGCTGATACAGCAGAGGAAGCTGCAGGGAAAGGAGATCTTAAGACCCTCTACGCCACCACCAGGTTGTTGAGCAGTCGGAAAAACAACCCAAATAGACCTGTCAGGGACAAAGAGGGGAAACTAATCACATCAATAGAAGAGCACTCAAACGATGGAAAGAACACTTCCATGAAGTGCTCAACAGACCACCCCCAGTACTAAGATCACACCTGAACCCTGGAGAACCCCTCAATATCAATACAGGTGAAATCACAAAAACAGAGATCCGAAGGGCACTTGGCAGTCTGAAAAATGGAAAAGCTGCTGGCACAGATAACATCCCTGCTGAAGCCTTGAAAGAGGGTGGAAACATAATAGTGGATCAACTCTACCACCTGTTCAACTTGATCTGATTGGAAGAATGGCCTGCTAGTAAAAATGCCCAAACACGGCGATCTGTCCCAGTGTGACAAGTGGAGAGGAATCACCTTGTTGTCCATACCAAGCAAAGTTCTCACAAGAATCATGCTTGACAGGATGAAAGTTACTTTGGACAAAGCACTACGAGAAGAGCAGGCATGCTTCAGAAAAGAATGGTCATGCACAGACCAAATTGCAACTCTAAGAATCATTGTTGAGCAGTTGATCGAGTGGCAATCATCCTTATATGTCTGCTTTATAGGCTTTGAGAAAGCATTTGACAGCGTAGACAGGGAACGCATCTGGAACATCCTTCTCCACTACGTGGTGCCTGAAAAATTAATAAACATCATCAAACGACTTTCTGATGGCTTTTCCTGCCAAGTCCTCCATAATGGTCAACTCTCAGAAGATTTCGATATTACAATAGGAGATGGGCAAGGCTGTTTGCTGTCCCCACTTCTATTTCTTGTGGTATTGGACTGGGTGACAAAGACAGCATATGGAAATTCCAACAATGGCATCCAATGAACATTTTCAAAAAGACTTGAAGACCTTGAATTTGCAGATGACCTAGCCCTCCTCTCACACCGTCTACAAGACATGCAAAACAAAGTCACGGCCCTGGAAGAAACAGCTCAGCGAGTTGGTCTCAAGATTAGTGAAGAGAAGACAAAACTACTACGCTTAACTGCCAAACAAGAAGCACAAATCACCATCTCTGGCACAGCAATAGAAGATGTCAGGGAATTTACATACCTTGGCAGGAAAATCAGTCAGTCGGATGGAACTGATGAAGACATCATCGCTAGAATCAAGAAAGCGCGCCAGGCCTTTGCAATATTGAGACCAATATCGAAAGTGTCCAGCACATCCACAAACACCAAGCTTAAAATATTTAACACTTAAGTTAAAGCAGTCCTGCTCTATTGGTCAGAGACTTGGCGAACAACCTTGACCACATTAGACAAGATACAAACTTTTGTCAATCGCTGTCTTGGACAAATACTCAGGTTGAAATGGTTTGACAAAGTACCAAATGCTGACCTTTGGATAAGAACAAACCAAGAACAAATAGATGTCCAGGTCAGATGCAGAAAGTTGCGATGGGTTGGCCATATCCTGCGGAAAGAGCCCTGTAATATAACCAAGCAGGCTCTCGATTGGAACCCACAGGGCAAGAGGAAATGGGGTCGTCCAAAACAGACGTGGAGGAGAAGCCTTCACCAAGATTTGTGCGTCTCCAATCTTACCTGGAGTGGGGCAAAGGTCTGTGCCAGGGACAGAAGAAGATGGAAGAGTGCTGTGGAGGCCCTATGTTGAGACATAAGTCAAGTCAAGTAAGTCATCAACTTGATATAAACTTAGACTTTTATATAGTGCAAAATCCACTAAATGTGCCCGACGTGCTTGACAAAGGATCCCTAGTCAACAGCAACACATAACATATAGAACAAGACATGAGGCCTGTTGGGTGATATTACAATTTTTCAGACAGAGACAACATGGTCAACAACCAGGTACTCATTTTACACCCGAGTATGGTGAGAGAATGGGAGTAAAGAGTCTCTCCAAGGACTCCAACTATGCGCCAAGAGAGGCTTGAACCCAGAACCTTCTGATCCGAAAAACAGTGTCATAACACAAGACCACAAAGCCACACATTGGTATGTTGTTTTGGGTTTTTTTTTGAGGGGGGGGGGGGTATATTTATTTTATGAATGTAAAGCATCTGGAACCTCTTGTAATTGGTGTAAGGTGCTATACAAATGT
Organism: Berghia stephanieae; assembly: GCF_034508935.2. Lineage (NCBI taxonomy): Eukaryota > Metazoa > Mollusca > Gastropoda > Nudibranchia > Aeolidiidae > Berghia > Berghia stephanieae. The sequence continues at coordinate 43,264,961 of NC_088371.1, read as the reverse complement.
CATTTATTATTATATTTTTATAATTATAATCGTCAATAACATCAGAGACTACAAGTAAAAGAAAGAACATGATCTCACCTGACCTCGTGTCCCCAGTGACGACATCTCAGAAGACATATCAGTTGTTATGGTGTCTTCAAGTTTTATTCTAACACTGTCATCAATGCTCTGTGCATAGACGTCATTCAATTGTGAAAAGGTTTGGAAAGAGTTCTCTGCCTTGCCGTCTTTATCTTCAAGTTTAACACTGACATCAGATAATAGGGTACAAGTGTGGGGAGAGTTCTCTGCCTTGTTGTCTTCTTCAAGTTTAACATTGATATCAGAGAAATGTGTAAAAGTGTGGGGAGAGTTCTCTGCCTTGATGTCTTCTTCAAGTTTAACAGTTACATCAGACAATTGTGTACAAGTGTGGGAAGACTTTTCCACCTTAATGTCTACAGCGTCAAGTTTAATATTGACATCACTGAATTGTGAATAGGTGAGCAAGGAATTAACTGCTTTGACATCTTCATCTTCAAGTTTAACATTGACTTGCATGGTCTGTGGATGAGACTCTGGTATATTTTCACCTTCTATTGATTCAAGTTGAACACCAACATCAGAAGACTGGGATAGGGTTTCTCATGATATTTTAGTTTCTATAAGTTTTCCAAGGGCATCAGTAAATGATAGCTTGGAATTTTCTTTTGCTAAAACATTTATCAATCCGCCATTTGAATGTGATGTCTCAGGACGTGTTAAATCTTCATGTGAAAGCCACTCACAGTTGTCTGGTTCAATGTTACAAGACCCTTCCATCTTTACTCGTTTTTACAGATGTAAGGAAAGACACTGGAAAAAAAACTCAGAAAGAAATGTTTAAAAAAGTAGAAAATACAGTGCAACCTCTGAATAATGACAATCCCTGGATAGCAACATTTATCTCTGGTCCCAATCTTTTAGCTTTATTAGTCATAAAAATCCCAAAATAGCAACATGCATTTTAATAAAACCCCTGTTTGGCGACATTGATACAACAATAATCGGCAACAGAGATCAATGCTTAATAAAAAAATCTAGCCAAATTGGAACCTTGTTTCCGATCGAATCAAGAAGTCTACCCTGAACAAGAAAACAAATTTTTAAAATATGACAACAAAGAAGGAAATTGCTGCCAAAAATGGGATTTCCCGGCAGAACAGTCAGTCAAGAATAGTCAAGAACCGGAACAAAATTGAGATGAAAAGCCACGGGGCACAAAGGAAGAAACCCTGACTTGCGACAAATGCGGTCATCAATGAAGCTGTGCTGATGTAGTGTAATTAAGCAGACGAGAGCTATAAATGCCCAGATTTCTGGCCCAATCATCTGAGAGCAGGTGAAATCCATTGTGGTCAAGCTTGGGGAAGTGGAATTTCAAGCAAGCAACAACAATGGTTGACTCGATATGGATGTTTCAAAAGCAGCCGGTGTTGATATTTGTTATTATTGTTGCTAATGCCGCCATTTTATCTCGGAGCTAATAAAAACAAAGGTATATCACTATAATGTTGTTCTACACTTCTCAAATAGAAAAAAAAAAAACTCTTCAGTTGTGAATCTTACAGTATAATATCACTGAATATACTGAACATAAAATCAGAGTAAGCATTTGAAAATTGGTATTACATGAATCAGTGGACAACCTATTTTCTTGTAAAAAGAGGTAATTATTTTTCAATCAAACGCAACTTTTGATATAAATTTGACCCTTTTAGTTTTCATGACTGGCAACAAGGCAGGAGGCCATGAAATAGGAGAGGTCAATCTTTTCATCTCGACTTATGTCAGATTCGTATACATATGATATTTCATTGAGGAGACCAAAATGTTGCAAATAATGTTTTCTCAATGTTTCATGATGAGATTTAAGTTCAATGAAAGACTTATTAAACTGAGACTCATTAATGTTGTTTTTTTAACTCAATAGTCAAGATGATTTTAGATTCTTTCATTATTGTTCCCTTCAAATATAAAAATATTAGATGTTTATATTTACCAAAATGATCCTTGTCAATTCCTATGACCTGGTGATCCGCTTAATGAGTTACTAATTTCTACGATCCAGTGATCCGCTTAACAAGTTACTGATTTCTACGATCCACTGTCCTACCCAGCTGCCCATTAAAATAATTCCAAATCTTCACAGCTCTATTATATCACTTAGCAAGGATCTTTAATTCTGGAAGTGGGTGGCAAAGACCAATTCTTTCTGAAAGTGTACTATAATTGAGATGATGACCTATAAACATGATCACATGCCCGTCAATGGTGACAAAACCAGCATTTTAGGCCAGTAGTACTTATCAAATTTTAATATGACTATAATAGGCAGACAAGACCTAGAGATCCAGTTATAGTATAAGTATAGTTATTTAGGGGGTGAAGTGGCCAAGTGGTTAAGACATTGCACTGTGATCCGGAAGGTCCTGGGTTCGAGACCGCTCCAGGCACTTTCGTTTTCTTTTCCTTGGGCAAGACTATTAACCCCCAATTTGCTCACTTAGACAACATGGGTGATTCATGTTGACATCAGATATCCTGTTTGATGGATTATCTATATTCCTTCATGGAATGCCTAGGTAGGGTCTCATTGGATACCAGCAATGTTGGTAGTAACTCAGTGAATATTAGTGCTGGTGGTAGACACTCAATGGACACTATCGCTGGTGGTAGGGTCTCATTGGATACCAGCAATGTTGGTAGATACTCAGTGAATATTAGTGCTGGTGGTAGGGACTCAATGGACACTATCGCTGGTGGTAGGGTCTCATCGGATACCAGCAATGTTGGTAGGAACTCAGTGAATATTAGTGCTGGTGGTAGAGACTCAGTGGGGTGGTAGGGTCTCATTGGATACCAGCAATGTTGGTAGGAACTCAGTGAATATTAGTGTTGGTGGTAGAGACTCAATGGACACTATCGCTGGTGGTAGGGTCTCATTGGATACCATCAATGTTGGTAGGAACTCAGTGAATATTAGTGTTGGTGGTAGAGACTCAATGGACACTATCACTGGTGGTAGGGTCTCATTGGATACCATCAATGTTGGTAGGAACTCAGTGAATATTAGTGCTGGTGGTAGAGACTCAGTGAATATTAGTGCTGGTTGTAGAGACTCAGTGAATATTAGTGCTGGTTGTAGAGACTCAGTGAATATTAGTGCTGGTGGTAGAGACTCAATGGATACCATCAATGTTGGTAGGAACTCAGTGAATATTAGTGCTGGTGGTAGGGACTCAATGGACACTATCGCTGGTGGTAGGGTCTCATTGGATACCAGCAATGTTGGCAGAAACTCAGTGAATATTAGTGCTGGTGGTAGAGACTCAGTGAATATTAGTGCTGGTTGTAGAGACTCAATGGACACTATCGCTGGTGGTAGGGTCTCATTGGATACCATCAATGTTGGTAGGAACTCAGTGAATATTAGTGCTGGTGGTAGAGACTCAGTGGGGTGGTAGGGTCTCATTGGATACCATCAATGTTGGTAGGAACTCAGTGAATATTAGTGCTGGTTGTAGAGACTCAGTGAATATTAGTGCTGGTTGTAGGGTCTCATTGGATACCATCAATGTTGGTAGAGACTCAGTGAATATTAGTGCTGGTTGTAGAGACTCAGTGAATATTAGTGCTGGTTGTAGAGACTCAGTGAATATTAGTGCTGATGGTAGGTTCTCAGAGACTCAGTGGGGTGGTAGGGCAGATCTGCCTACTCGAAATTTTGGCTTCAATTTCAGAACTTCCTGAGCATCTCTAAGGCAATAAAACTTATTGAAAATGAAAGTTGGTGTCACACTACATAATTTAATGGATTTTAAAGTATTATTTAATTATTACGATGGTAAATTGTTGATCTATAAAGTTAACTACATCGACTACTAATTTCATCTCTTAAAAACTACAAACTTTAAAATGTTCAAAAAGGCGTGTCTGTGGTAAGGACTCAGTGGATAATAGCGTTGGTCTCACCTTGGTGTTTTGTTTCCGAGCAATTAAATAAAATTAATCAATCTTTTTTTTTTCTCTCTGATCATTTGTTTGTGTTTCTGAGCGAGATTATTTATTTTTGTTGTTTCTTGACGAGTTTTTTTTCTTCTATTTTTTTCCTCAATTTTTTGCCTTGATTACTTTGTTTCTGAGCAAGATTTTAAAATATAACTTTTTTTTTCTCTCTTATCATTTTATCGCTTTCTGAATGAGGAGACCTATTAATCTATTAATTTTTTTGGTTTAGCTATATCTATTTATTTATTTAGTATGCACTTTTTTGTTGCATCTGATTGTTGTTCTGTTTCTAGTGATATAAACTGGATTTGCGTCCCGAAAGGGCTCAAATTCAAAGCAAAATATGGGACACGGCAGTTTCGTGTATGCTATTTCTAAAAATTAATTACAATGCCGTTTATCAATGAATATGACTGAAAGTTGGCACACAGTTAGTAAAGAGGTCATTTTAGATTATGTCAAACTGCAAAACTTGTGCGATTACTAAAAGGCCGTGAAAAATAGATGTTTACTCTTTGGAGTAAAATATTTCTGAAACTACCAAGAGGAGAGATTTTGTCTTTATATATGCACATTTCTTCTATTTATGTTTCAAATTTCATCGGATTATGATAAGTACTTTCCACATATTATCACAAAACATCAACCCAATTTGCATTTCCATTTGCCCCCCCCCCCCCCCCCCCCCCCCTTATTGCTTGACACGAAAATAATGTCAGCGAGGCAAGGCTGCGAGATGGCAATACTTTCATCTGACCAAATTTGACTTAAAAAGTGGCTTAATAGAAAGCCACATGGCTTTCACCACTAAGACTGACCCCTTAAGGAACGAATTGAATTTTAACAAACAAAAAATTGAATTAGAGGATAAATGTCAATTAGACAAAACTAAATTAATAAAATGTTACAAAAGAAACAAAATTATATATTTGGCCACGCGTGGGGCAGCCGTGCTCGCGACGTCGGAGGACACAAACTCTCGCATGCTTTTTAAGGTATTTTTTCATTGTTACAACATAGGGGTGTTGACTCGTCAACTATTGCAGGTTGTTTTAATAATCAGTTGATAATTCGACTTTTAAACACTCTTTGTCCCCTTTGAAATAGACTTGTCCAATCTCTCTTTTCCTCACAGTAGATAAACACTCTCTCTCTCTCTCTCTCTCTTTCTCTCAAATAAATACCAGAAATAACAAAAGCCTTGGTCTCACAGGACTTTTTTGACTGATAGTAATTTAGCAGGCATTTTTCGTATCATTTGTATGGGCTGTAGACACAAAATTACACTTCGGAAAAGTTCGAAATGATCAACATGTATATTTTTTAACAAAATTATGGTTGACCCTGGCCATACAGCTCTAAAAACTACAAGTTAGAACTGGTCTGATGTCTTCATCATATTTTCTAATAAATTTGCCATAAAAATGCCAAGTTTAAATCTCTAATTCTACGTATTAAGTGAGATACAGCCACAAACCAGGAAAAAAAAAAGTAGAAAAATTGTCCCATATTTTCCGTGTTTTTCCTTCTTACTCTTTGGGGTCATCCAAATAAATGACACCCTTGAATCACAGAAACTGCATAACTTTTGTATTTATGTAGGAATGGATTTTCAAAATGAAAAAATATTTTTACTCAGTGGAGATATGGTTTTGATTTAAGAGCAGTATTTCCCACAAAAATAAAAACAAAAATTTTCATAGTCCTTGCTACGTTACCAAAACAGATAGAATATTCATAGTACTGAATATTACATTGGACAAGTGGTCCCCAGTGATGAAGCGATTTTGCCATTTGGCAGGTTCTCAACCGAAGCCGATTCACTGCCACCCAGTGCTGGTAACTTCGCTCACAGTTTCCAGGAGTCTATGTCCTTGCCCCTCGAGGGATTGAATTTGGCTAACTACTGGGTCTGGCTATCTCATAATTTATCAATAATAAAAATAATAAAATAATGGCAAACGTTTGCAAATGGCTGCGTCTATTCGGACTCGAGTCTGAATAGTCTCCCGTGGCTATTTGGACTCAAATTCCAATGCAAACATATGTAATCAACATATTTTTCGGACTCGGTCTGACTAGTCTCCTGTGGCAGTAAAGTTTTTGTTTGCTATTTTTTTAAATTTTTAATTATTGATAATTACATGAAATTAATGTAAATCAAAATGGCGATTTTAACATCTATCAACAGGTAGTCTAGTCTAAACCCGCTTTGTTTGGCGAGAAAGACAAAATCAAGGATCAATTGAATCAATTGGAAGTCCAAATAAAATTTAAAATAAAAGAGTTAAAACTCTTCAAAAGTAACAAAAGTCAGTCAAAGTAACTGTGGTATAAATGAAAAGCTTTTTCTAACATAACACGATGTCCAAATAAAATCAGGACAAATATAATTAATTGTAAAATTTCATATTCTGATAGTGTGAGACAGAGACAGGCAACAATCCTTGAGATTAATAAAGTTAAAGCCTAGATAAATATGTCCCAAATCCAATCCAAAGTCGGGGTATGAGCTGTGTCAGTGTCAGTGTGATATGGGCAAAACAAAATTTATTCTGAACTCTTTTTCTATTTCTTTATCAGTTCCACCATCTGCCTACTGGCCACATTGTGTCGTCCCACCTCTGTATGCGCACGAACATTGGAGTTTGAGTCCGAATAGCCATGGAGTCTATGATAGACGACTAAGTTAGGTAGTCGCATCGCCCGTGGCTGAGCCGCTGATCGAGCCCCGATATCGATGTTACGGCTCTGGAGTGAAAATTGTGTTAACCGGTGAACATAGTTTTACTTCCATTGCCGTGGAATCGCTTCCTGTGCACTAATTTCGTCACTTCCGGTCTCATTTTAAAGAGGAGAAGCCAGCGCATCAGGCGGCGTTTTCAGATTTTTAATCCGTTCATTCTTTGTTCAGATGCCAGCTGTTTGAAAATTTGGTAAGTTTTAACTTCATTTTAAATACATTTTTCATTATATTACCTATTTTTAATTAATGTTATATTATTCGCCAACCATTTTTCTCTATTTGTGTGAATTTTGGTGGTGATTGATGCTGGCGAAAGGGTCTTTTAGTGACTTTAAATACGATGCGTGTTCATGAAGTTGGCGACGGCCAACCAGGATTGCCTCTCGATGTATCCCCGAGTCTCCTGTGTACAGTGCAGTCTGTAAACTATCGACTGCTTTTGCTTTTGTGACTTGTATAAATAATTTCAAGCTGAATAATTGCTGTAAAAAGACTGAAAATAGTCCCATCCATAATTTTAGTTTTATTTTATGAATGAATGTTGAAACTGAAATGACTTTTTAACTGGGATGATACCGGACAACTAAAAATTATGTTCCACTGATATTATTTTTTATCTTTTATTTTTGTTTGTTCTGCAGGTTAAGTGTGTTGGTTTAATTTAATGTGGTTAATTTCAATACAAATAATACAGAATAGCATGATAGAGTCAATTCAAGTGAAAGTATATTTCATTCATTACTTTACTCTTTACCACAACAAAAATTATTATATAACTTTTAATTTTGTTGATTTAATCATAATCGAAGTACTTTTTTTGTTTTCAGAGTCAGACGTTCATTATGACACCACATTTTCATGTTTCATTTCCTGCCTTGTATTTTTAAATATGAAATTGAAATAACAACATGAATTTGATTGTCTGCCACCTCCAACTCCCGTCGTCTGCCGCCTCGAACTCC